>NC_136755.1:322500-807500 GCF_936440315.1 Barbus barbus
TCAAATATGGGCACAAGAGGCAGGAACATATGACAGACACACAACAGTTCCCTTACACAAACATGGCCAGAGCGAGAGCAGAGGATCTGTAGACACTGATCTACAGCAAATAGAGGACGAGAAACACTTTCTGCTCATTTGTCCTAAATATCACAATGTGAGGGAAACACTTCTCCCCAGATTTGAAGCCCTGATCCCATCCTTTACTGAACTTAGTGATACTGAGAAAATGCCCTTCTTACTTGGAGAAGATGATAACAGCTGCTAAATATCTTATCAACATATTACCTTATATTTTCATTTATTTAGATGGATTTCATTTATTACTATTCATGTTGTTGTTATATGTTAATGCTTTGGCAACATTGTGTCACACAGTCATGCTAATAAAGCTGAACTGAACTGAGGGAGAGAGAGAGATCATGAGCTGTGCATCAGTGTGTGTTTGGGACAGAGCCCATGAATTATTCGGAGCACTCTTGAGCTCTGGGGATCAGGTTCAGACCGAACCGATTCAGTGATTCCACTCGCTGGTCTGGACCAGATCAATCCTTCAGTGCAGTCTGTATGGCAAGCCGTTTTAACATTAATCTATAAGCCGTACTAGTATCTATTTTATAGATACTAGTTCTTATTCATTAGATACTAGTACTTATTCCAATAGTGACTAGTATTTACTTATTCTCTTCTTGTTAAGACAAAATAGAACTAGTTCTTATTTTTTAGTTACTAGTAACTTTTTAGACCAGAGATATCCTGAACTTAATAGATACTAGTACTTTTAAAATGAGCATTTCTGCCAGTATGCTAATCGTATGTTGAATATTAATGAACCAGCAACATATAGAGATTAGACAAGAAACAGAAAGGAGATGAATGTACTTTTTTGTGGAAACCACATAGAAAAGAAACGATCATTTGTACACAAGCACATAGAAAACCTATTTTGTCAGTTTTGTAAACACTGTAATTACGTAAACACAGTAGTCTAATGTGTTTGTTGATCATCGAGTGACCTCTAGTGGCAGGATGGAGATAAGACACCGATTTTATTATCTGTCATTTTCCTCTTTCTCCTCCAGTAAAAACAATAAATATCATATCAGGGCTGTACCTTAATGTTTTTGCATATAGCACTGGTGCTACAGACACTGAATGTGTTTACATTAATGTTCTGTACAGGGCACACAAAATCACAACCTTATGGTTTTCAGACAAACATTTTCTTTATTTGGAAAAAAAGGCCAAACATTATTAATAAAAAATAAAAAAACAGGTTTTCTGTATGTGTAGGGCTGCACGATTTGGTCAACAAATTTGTTTTTATACACCAATAAATAAAAACATTAAACAAAATAAGGAATATTACTTTTGTAATAACACTATTTCACTATAATATACAAAACTGAGCATTTAAGAATAAATATAATAATAAATATAGCTGCAAGAAAAGGGAAAAACAATTACACTTCTCTACACTGAAGACAAACGTAAGGATGTTTACCTCAAAGTTCTTAGTTATTTGAGCTATTTTTACTGGTTATTTTGTGAGCAATAATGAATACTCAATCTAATTTCTTCTCATTCATCCTCTTCGCCAGAGGGCGCCCTCACGCAGAAACGCCACTAGTGAGACTCACTTCCAGGAAATCCCTCAGATGGACAAACACATTCAGCTTTCGCTGTTTATGTAGCCTAGTAGCTAACATGCAGATAGACGTTTTAATGATGAAGCATAAAGAAAATAAACAATGATTGTGACAATATATGGTTTTATCTGTGTTCTTCAAGCCATCTCGGGTATTTTATAAGAATAAAGTATGTTTAAACATACGACAGCCTTTATCACTGTATAGAATATAAAGTGGCATGATTTCTGCTTCATTCTGTTTAATGAAACCATGTCAGATCACAAAAGGAACTTATTTCAAACGCTCGATGATGTTATGATGTGAATTTGGAGTAAAAACATGTCAATATACTTTTGTTGGACAACAGGTTTGTAATCTTTTCTTTGTGTTTTTATGGTAACCAATTAGCAAGGTAGGCTAACATACAAAGCCAGTTAGCCCTACTTAACAATCAAATTAATTCAGCATATTAATGTATGTATTGCCATGTGGACTCTGATTGGACGGTTGAGAGGTACTCATGTTTATGTAATGACTTGTTTGTATTAAGATATCTCCAAATACATTCTTACTAGTTCTTTATGAGGTTGAAGATATCTCCAAATGAACAGGTACTAGTAGTTATTCTGTTTTAGATATCATCTTTTGATTTCTGACTAGTAAGTATTGCAATAGTGACTAGTATCTATTTAAATATTAGCTACTAGTACTTTTGTTTTAGATACTGGTACTTATTCATTTGATACTAGTACCTGTTTAATAGATACGAGTATTTATTCATTAGATACTAGTACTTATTTATTAGACACTAGTATCTTTTGTGATTACTACTAGTAACAATTCTTATCTTACTAGTCAGATCTGCTTTTTTACTCGTCTCTAATAAATGTGTACTAGTATCTACTGAATGAGTACTAGTTTCTAATAAGTACTAGTTTCTAATGGATAAGTACTAGTTTCTAATAAATAAGTACTAGTTTCTAATGGATAAGTACTAGTGTCTATTTAATAGGTACTAATATCTAATGAATGAGTACTAGTTTCTAATAAATAAGTACTTGTATCTAATGAATAAGTACTAGTATCTATTTAATAGGTACTAATATCTAATGAATGAGTACTAGTTTCTAATAAATAAGTACTTGTATCTAATGGATAAGTACTAGTGTCTATTTAATAGGTACTAATATCTAATGAATGAGTACTAGTTTCTAATAAATAAGTACTTGTATCTAATGGATAAGTACTAGTATCTATTTAATAGGTACTAATATCTAATGAATGAGTACTAGTTTCTAATAAATAAGTACTTGTATCTAATGGATAAGTACTAGTATCTATTTAATAGGTACTAATATCTAATGAATGAGTACTAGTTTCTAATAAATAAGTACTTGTATCTAATGAATAAGTACTAGTATCTATTTAATAGGTACTAATATCTAATGAATGAGTACTAGTTTCTAATAAATAAGTACTTGTATCTAATGGATAAGTACTAGTATCTATTTAATAGGTACTAATATCTAATGAATGAGTACTAGTTTCTAATAAATAAGTACTTGTATCTAATGAATAAGTACTAGTATCTATTTAATAGGTACTAATATCTAATGAATGAGTACTAGTTTGTAATAAATAAGTACTTGTATCTAATGGATAAGTACTAGTATCTATTTAATAGGTACTAATATCTAATGAATGAGTACTAGTTTGTAATAAATAAGTACTTGTATCTAATGGATAAGTACTAGTATCTATTTAATAGGTACTAATATCTAATGAATGAGTACTAGTTTCTAATAAATAAGTACTTGTATCTAATGGATAAGTACTAGTATCTATTTAATAGGTACTAATATCTAATGAATGAGTACTAGTTTCTAATAAATAAGTCCTTGTATCTAATGGATAAGTACTAGTGTCTATTTAATAGGTACTAATATCTAATGAATGAGTACTAGTTTGTAATAAATAAGTACTTGTATCTAATGGATAAGTACTAGTATCTATTTAATAGGTACTAATTTCTAATGAATGAGTACTAGTTTCTAATAAATAAGTACTTGTATCTAATGAATAAGTACTAGTATCTATTTAATAGGTACTAATATCTAATGAATGAGTACTAGTTTGTAATAAATAAGTACTTGTATCTAATGGATAAGTACTAGTATCTATTTAATAGGTACTAATATCTAATGAATGAGTACTAGTTTCTAATAAATAAGTACTTGTATCTAATGAATAAGTACTAGTATCTATTTAATAGGTACTAATATCTAATGAATGAGTACTAGTTTCTAATAAATAAGTCCTTGTATCTAATGGATAAGTACTAGTGTCTATTTAATAGGTACTAATATCTAATGAATGAGTACTAGTTTCTAATAAATAAGTACTTGTATCTAATGGATAAGTACTAGTGTCTATTTAATAGGTACTAATATCTAATGAATGAGTACTAGTTTCTAATAAATAAGTACTTGTATCTAATGAATAAGTACTAGTATCTATTTAATAGGTACTAATATCTAATGAATGAGTACTAGTTTCTAATAAATAAGTACTTGTATCTAATGGATAAGTACTAGTGTCTATTTAATAGGTACTAATATCTAATGAATGAGTACTAGTTTCTAATAAATAAGTACTTGTATCTAATGGATAAGTACTAGTATCTATTTAATAGGTACTAATATCTAATGAATGAGTACTAGTTTCTAATAAATAAGTACTTGTATCTAATGGATAAGTACTAGTATCTATTTAATAGGTACTAATATCTAATGAATGAGTACTAGTTTCTAATAAATAAGTACTTGTATCTAATGGATAAGTACTAGTATCTATTTAATAGGTACTAATTTCTAATGAATGAGTACTAGTTTCTAATAAATAAGTACTTGTATCTAATGAATAAGTACTAGTATCTATTTAATAGGTACTAATATCTAATGAATGAGTACTAGTTTCTAATAAATAAGTACTTGTATCTAATGGATAAGTACTAGTATCTATTTAATAGGTACTAATATCTAATGAATGAGTACTAGTTTGTAATAAATAAGTACTTGTATCTAATGAATAAGTACTAGTATCTATTTAATAGGTACTAATATCTAATGAATGAGTACTAGTTTCTAATAAATAAGTACTTGTATCTAATGGATAAGTACTAGTATCTATTTAATAGGTACTAATATCTAATGAATGAGTACTAGTTTCTAATAAATAAGTACTTGTATCTAATGAATAAGTACTAGTATCTATTTAATAGGTACTAATATCTAATGAATGAGTACTAGTTTGTAATAAATAAGTACTTGTATCTAATGGATAAGTACTAGTATCTATTTAATAGGTACTAATATCTAATGAATGAGTACTAGTTTGTAATAAATAAGTACTTGTATCTAATGAATAAGTACTAGTATCTATTTAATAGGTACTAATATCTAATGAATGAGTACTAGTTTCTAATAAATAAGTACTTGTATCTAATGGATAAGTACTAGTATCTATTTAATAGGTACTAATATCTAATGAATGAGTACTAGTTTGTAATAAATAAGTACTTGTATCTAATGAATAAGTACTAGTATCTATTTAATAGGTACTAATATCTAATGAATGAGTACTAGTTTGTAATAAATAAGTACTTGTATCTAATGAATAAGTACTAGTATCTATTTAATAGGTACTAATATCTAATGAATGAGTACTAGTTACTAGGTACTAATATCTAATGAATGAGTACTAGTTTCTAATAAATAAGCACTAGTATCTAATGAAAACGTACTAGTATCTACTGATTAAGTACTAGTATCTAATGAATAAGTACTAGTAACTTTACAAAAGACACTAGTACCTAAAGAATAAGCACTAGTAGTTAATGACTAAGTACTTGTACTTAATGGAAAAGATAGTATCTATAAAATAAGCACCAGTAACATTAAATGAGATACTAGGCTTATAGATGAAATGTTAAAAGGGCTTGCCATACAGTTTGAGCTGATTTACCCAAACAATGACTCTTTCCGCTGGACATCTTTGAGTTACACCCTTCAGAATAACAGAACCGGTGTGTGAGAACGGTACAAACTTACATATTATGCTTTGAAATGTAGTGAAGCAAAATTAATTGTTCCTCAAAATGAAAATGAAATGAAGAGGGCAGACAGATTTACTGCATGTAGTTTGCAGGTGACTGACACATGGAAAGCAATAAAGTGTGTACTGCCATGTTATTTACATTTAAAGCACACCGATACACTGTTTCCCCTTTAATACGGTGATCCCTAGTGAAAAATAATAATAAAATACATTTATTTTATACTAAGTACAGTTCAAATCTATTAACATATTTACTGACATATTGCTCGAGACTTACTAATATAAAAATATAATTCAACTTTATTTGGAGTAGTACCTGTGCACAATATTTTAATATTAAACCTAAATGTGTTTTAATGTCACTATTGATGATGATGATGATATGATTTTTGAATGATATCAGTCTCTAAATGCAAGATATTTAAAGAGTACCTGAAGTATATGCAATACTTCCACTTTAGCACAATCAAATATACTTTATATCTGTAGTTGTACCTCAGCAGTACTTCCACACAATTAAAGTACATTAAGTACTAAATTAGTTCCATTATAGCAGACTTAAGTATAGCAGTTTAGTATAGCTAAATACAATTGCAGGACATTTGATCAAGTACATAAATGTAGTATACTTGGCATGAAATAAATGTATTTCAAATACATCTGGCATATTTATTTTTCACTAGGGTTATGAAGGAATAAACTTCTCATAGATCATTCAATTCAAAACCAATACACGGATGCATTAGCCCAAATACCAGCTAGCTTTTTTTGAACCAAAGCCAAGGCATTGTGAAAGTGCACCTCACAGACATCTATAGCATTCATTCATCTGTCTGAATCTGAGAGACAACATCCAGAAGCTCATCCAAATCCTGAGATCCGGTCATCCGCTGGGTTTCTGAAGGCAGCACATGATATCCCACAACCCTGTGGCAGCTGAGCTGACGGGAAACAGCATCTGAGATGTAGGTCTGTAACTGTAGGGCTTTCTAGCACCAAAGTGCTATTCTGTATCTTGTTGCAGATTATCCGACTACGTTCAAGCTTGTAATGTCTCCGTTCCCTCTTTCTGTCGTCACATCCTGAGCTTGTAGAAGAACATTTTTAAAATCAAAGGCACTTTCCAGAGAGTGACCCAGATATCAAAGGCTTTGTCAAATCAGATTTTTCCTGTTTAGACTGCAGTGGCTTTGAGAGTTGGATGAGCAAAGAGAAATGGGATTTTTATCTTAGCAGAGGCACATCAACGTCCAGGTCAGATAAAACATTTTATTGTTGCTGTTTTTTGTTTTGTTTTTGCATTCAAGTCAATATTTTATTTAACATAATTCATATTGCAGTCATCGTGAACAACTGGGATTTCAATATACACAACAGAATTGTAACATTGTACGCAACCCTTCCTAACCCTACGACGATCCTCCAGGAGAAAATCCCATCCCACCCATTCCCAACCAGGAAAACTATAGCAATACATCGTAAGCCTCCCAAGCTCACAACAGCCCAATTTGCAGACGGATCCTGCAGATCTCGTTTTAACCGGTCTCTAGCTTCAGCGGGGCATCAATTTGTCAACGCTATCAGAATTGGTCGAAGGCGACGCTGCACGCGTCTTTTTTTGGCGAACGTAAAAATGAGTGACTATTTATCATGAGCGACTCGAGGCAGTTTGGCCGAAGCCCAGACGAATCGAGTCCTCAAGTCTGGGTAATGAATACAAGTGTAATGATCTGTCACAGGGGTCTCTCTGTGAGTGGGAGGATAAGTTAGCATGTGAATCTCAGCAAAAATAAACAGTGGGTACCAGCATAGTGGCAAAATACGACTGAATTCTCTGAGCAACAATCACTGACCGGCCTTCCCGAGCCTGCTGCTCAACCCCCCCTCCTGTGTGCGGTCAGTGTGTCGGTCAGTGCGTCTCAGCGCATGTAAACGATAAATGCATTCTGGGATGTAAGGGCCGGCGGCGCGGGACTATTTGAGACAGCGCTCGAAGTAGGTGGCGCCCACGTATCCGCCGCGCAGCGACTGCTGGACGTTCTGCTCGAAGAGCCGCCGATTCGTCTGCAGGACCTCCGCTGCCTCTTTGTTCAGGGGGTCTTCAGGATTGGGCTCCTGGAGGAGGAACACAACACCAGCTGGAGTTAATGAACGCCAGCACGAGACCCAGACAAACTCAGCGGGGTTCATTTCTAGTGATTATCGTCAATTTGATTTAGCAGATACTATTTAAACTAAACTGATCTAGACAATGACATCACTGAACTCTATAATGAAATGCCTTTAACTGAAAATTGAGTGTTTAATCTTATTATTATACATTACTGACCCTATCCTCCAGCTTGATACTGTTAAGTGCTTTGACACAATCTGTATTGTTAAAAGCACTATATAAATAAAGCTGACTTGACTTGAGGTTCGTGTCACTGCACAATGCAGAGCTGAACTTACGAGGAACAGATACTGTAGTCCGTATATGATGGAGTTAATCGTCAACACTGGCTTCCAGTCTTCTCTGAAACAGAAAGAGCAATGTTGAATTTCAGGATACTTCATTACATGACTGATAATTCAACAACTGTCCAACCGTTTATCCCCATTATACTCTGCTTGCGTTCACCTGAAAGGCTGTGCAGGATAAAAGGCATGGGCGATAAAAATCTCCCCATGATAAGAATTAGTCTTCCCGCGATAATAACCATCAAGTCTAGTTGTTGACATGTTTCCGTGTGACAGTGCGACGAGAAACTGAGGAGGAGTTTGTGTCTAAACGAGGAGCTCCTTCTACAGTCTGGAACTGGTTTGGTCAGGGCTGCACAGTGCGGAAAAATCAGTCCGAATAAATGTAACGTTACTACAGAAGCACGTGTGTGATACAGTTTTGTAGTTTGGACACGGTGTTACTCCAAATACACTTTAAAAAAAGAAAAAAAAGTGAAGTGACATACGGCCAAGTATGTTGACCCATACTCTGAATTAAGCTCTGCATTTAACCCATCCAACGCACACACACAGCAGTGAACACACACACACACACACAGCAGTGAACACACACACACACACACACACACACACAGCAGTGAACACACACACACACACACACACCGTGAACACACACACACACACACACACACCGTGAACACACACACACACACACACCGTGAACACACACACACACACACACCGTGAACACACACACAGCAGTGAACACACACACACACACACACACACACACACACACACACACACACACACACAGCAGTGAACACACACACAGCAGTGAACACACACACACACACCGTGAACACACACACACACACACACCGTGAACACACACACACACACACACACCGTGAACACACACACACACACACACACACCGTGAACACACACACACACACACACACACCGTGAACACACACACACACACAGCAGTGAACACACACACACACACAGCAGTGAACACACACACACACACACAGCAGTGAACACACACACAGCAGTGAACACACACACAGCAGTGAACACACACACACACACACACACACACACACACAGCAGTGAACACACACACAGCAGTGAACACACACACACACACACACACACACACACACACAGCAGTGAACACACACACACAGCAGTGAACACACACACACACACACACACACAGCAGTGAACACACACACACACACACAGCAGTGAACACACACACACACACACACACAGCAGTGAACACACACACACAGCAGTGAACACACACACACACAGCAGTGAACACACACACACACACACACACACACAGCAGTGAACACACACACACACACAGCAGTGAACACACACACCGTGAACACACACAGCAGTGAATTATCGTCATTGATATCGTTATCGCAATAAATACCAGAAGATATTGTGATACAGTTTTAAGTCCATTTCGCCTTCATCTAGATTAGAGGTGTAACCTACACAAACATGACGCTTCGCTACGTACCTCGAGTTTGACGTCACAGTTCAGTATGGTTTCAGTTTCTTTTTTAAATTAAACAGTGGGTAACTGAACAAATAGCTCTTTCTTTGAATAAAATCTACCTCAGCTTATGCTCTACTACAGGGAGCCCTTTTACATTACTATAAGGTTACAATTAACTACAGAGCCCAAACTTAAATTCCATTGCTATTTATTTTACAAAAAAATAAAAAATATCAACACTCAACTTTAAAAAAAAATTTGTATGCAAACTTAAATTAACTTCTAAATTATAAAATTTCATGATAAAATTCCCCACGGTTAGTATTACTGTTTCATATTTGAATTATCATTAAACCCGTATTCGATTACCACGATCTGAACAACTCAGGATAAATAAACACTGTCCAGCATAAAGCAGAGTGTACCAGTGTCACGAGCGCACGGCAGCAGAGTTTCATTCTGAGAGAAAACAGCTGGCAGCCTTTAAAAGAGTGCTGAGGGAATTATACACATGAATATATCAGTGAATTAATTATATGAATTATATGAATCCTCTGAAGGATCTGACTGTCTTCAGAATCGATTCGATGGCATTTTGTTTTCATCTCAGCTCCATGTAATACCTAAAGGAAGTGTTCTTAAACACAATACTGCTTTGTTCGCGGAGTTCACGGGAATCAGCTGTAATTCAGCTTTTCCGTATAAAGCGCCACCTGCTGTCAGAGACTGGATTTACAGACACTTATTTACATTCAGCCTGTGTGCAGTTTCTGTCTGGCCAAAAAACACACCAAATTTGCATGCCCTGCTGTAAATATTAACCGGTTGATGAAAAACAAGCTTATATGGATTCTACACATTTAAACAATTCAGATAAGCTATATAGAATTATTTATGGAGCAGATAAGTGGATAGGGAGTTGGACTTGTAACCTGAAGGTTGTGGGTTCGAGTCTCAGGTCCGGCAGGGATTGTAGGTGGAGGAGTGAATAACCAACACTCTCTCCACCCTCAATACCACGACTGAGGTGAGACCCTTGAGCAAGGCACCGGACCCCCAACTGCTCCCTGGGCCCCGCAGCATAAATGCTGCCCACTGCTCCGGGTGTGTGTTCACTACTGAGTGTGTGTGTGTTCACTACTGAGTGTGTGTGTGTGTGTGTGTTCACTACTGAGTGTGTGTGTGTGTTCACTACTGAGTGTGTGTGTGTGTGTGTGTGTGTGTGTGTTCACTACTGAGTGTGTGTGTGTTCACTACTGAGTGTGTGTGTGTGTGTGTGTTCACTACTGAGTGTGTGTGTGTGTTCACTACTGAGTGTGTGTGTGTGTGTGTGTGTGTGTGTGTTCACTACTGAGTGTGTGTGTGTGTGTGTGTGTGTTCACTACTGAGTGTGTGTGTGTGTGTGTGTTCACTACTGAGTGTGTGTGTGTGTGTGTTCACTACTGAGTGTGTGTGTGTTCACTACTGAGTGTGTGTGTGTGTGTGTGTGTGTTCACTACTGAGTGTGTGTGTGTTCACTACTGAGTGTGTGTGTGTGTGTGTGTGTTCACTACTGAGTGTGTGTTCACTACTGAGTGTGTGTGTGTTCACTACTGAGTGTGTGTGTGTGTGTGTGTGTGTGTTCACTACTGAGTGTGTGTGTGTTCACTACTGAGTGTGTGTGTGTGTGTGTTCACTACTGAGTGTGTGTGTGTGTTCACTACTGAGTGTGTGTGTGTTCACTACTGAGTGTGTGTGTGTTCACTACAGAGTGTGTGTGTGTGTGTGTTCACTACTGAGTGTACACTTGGATGGGCTAAATGCAGAGCACTAATTCAGAGTATGGGTCACCACACTTGGCCACACACCACTCCCCCCCCTCCCCTTATTAATCAATTATCATTTTGACTTAACTCTTTTCTTTAAAGGCTGAAATGTGAGGTTTACCTTTATATGAAACTTTTTCAAAGCTTTATTTGAACATTTACATTATTTATTTGAACATGCTATTAAACTGGTGTCAGTCAAGTTGTCATTTAAAATCCAGACCTCGTTGGTAATGTTATTGTTTTAGTGATTATGCAAACAAAAAGTCATTCTATTTGCTGTTTGTTGATTTAAGTATAAAACTTTAAGTGATTTATGTACTTTTTGAACATCTCCAGCACATTTTAACAATACCGTGATAATACTGATAACCGTGATAATTTTGGTCACTATAATTGTGATGAGAACTTTTCATACCGTTACATCCCTATGTGAAATGTTCATTCATGTTTATTTGTGTTAAAACTAGCAGTAAAGAGGAAGGAGATGATCTCTGAGACGTTTATACAGCGATCTGTCGCGCCACATTGTTGTTTGAATTTCCTGAAAAAAGGACAGAATTTGAAAGATGAGACTTTGATTCTTGTCACAAGTAACAATATATAAAGCTGCAAGTGTCCAGGGAAGCTCCAGTGGTGCAGAGGTGAAAACAATGCTGTATTTGTTCAGTACACACGTGCAGCGAAGCGAAAGACCCGCACCGTTACAGCCCTAATCCACATCCATTACATTCACGTCCTACTGATGGAGCTGCTGCTTCTTTGCTCTTACTTCATAAAGACTGCTTATTCGTCTTCAATAATTGCTTGAAAACATTTGACCTAAACAGACCTAGTGTTTTTACTTTGATATCAAAAATTCAAGAATATCAAGAATATTGAGAGCTGTACAATTTCCCTGGAATTTAAAATTGTTATCATAAAAACTGTATTTCCATCGAGAATAACTAGACTGTGATGTATATTATGATGAAATGAAATCACTCATGTAGGTGACATGCATTTAGGTTATTCTAATAAAATCTCTGTCGCCTTAATAAAATCATAACCGATATGGTTTGATATGGTGACAGCTCCTGATCACCAGACCAACTGAAAACTACTGTTTCTAACATCTTGGAAGCAGCAACTTATGTGGCC
The DNA here is from genome assembly GCF_936440315.1 of Barbus barbus. NCBI lineage: Eukaryota > Metazoa > Chordata > Actinopteri > Cypriniformes > Cyprinidae > Barbus > Barbus barbus. The sequence goes on from NC_136755.1 coordinate 335,160, forward strand.
CAAAAATGATTAAAAAAACAACAAAAACATTTCAGTTTATGCTGCAGGGCAGTGACAATTTGATCATAAAAGTAAAACTGTGCAGCAGACCTCAGGAGACCAGCGCACATATTCACAAAACATCTTCAGGCTAGAAGTAGCTCATAACTCACTGATTTAGGAGAAAATCTGAAAAATAGCGTAGGACTTTGAGCTCTAAGAGTATTTGAGAGTGTTTTAGCACTAAAACTAGCTCCTAAATCTGAGAAAGGTTAGGAGTCGTGAAGAGGAGACCTAAGCCACAAACTATCCTAAAACAGCTGTTTCCGGCAATCTTCCTCAGAAGGTGAATGTTTCAGTAACGTTTGACGATAACGAGCTTTTAAAAGGTAGCATTGTTTTTGGAGTTATCCCATCTGCAGATTCTCCTTTGATTATATGCTTGTTTTCATTCACCAGCTGTGCTCGTGTCCAGCTTGGCTTTCTGTTACGTTTGCATGTCTTACTATCAGCCAGGATTATTCTACTCTGTTCATTAAAAGGCTGTTTATATGCATATTCACTCAGTTTATGTGAAGCATACAGGCTGACAATTAGCTGAACATATACTTGTTCACTTAGCCTGCATTTGAAAATCTTGATTTGAATGTGGCAATTAACATTTTTATTTTTGAACCTTTATTTGAATATGGCAACATGATATCGCGCTCTACAATATCTCTATGAATTAAACTATCAGCCAATCACTGTGTGCGTGGTTAAGAAGCATGCTGACATCACCCATAGCAACGAGGTAAACCCCGCCCCTTTACTCTGAGCTCAAGACTTCTCTCTGTTCCTCGGCACAAGTGTGTCTCAGCAGCTCTTTGAACAGGTTTTAAGAGAAAAGCTGTCACTGCTGTTCAGGATGAGATGAAATGTTTTGTGAATACGGGCCCTGGACTGTAAGTCCCATAACCATGACTCCACTATCCTTTCCACAAGAACCGGGACAGACGTCAGTTTGTGTGGAGCAGAGGATCTGACAGCACTGACTTGACAAATCCTTCTTATTATATCATAACACCCAATGTGTAAGAGTGCACACAATACCTCAAAATATTTAGACAGACGTTGCCTTCGAGGTCAATGTTGGGGTGATAGACCATCGTTTCACATTTTACTTTAGGAGGGTCGTGAGGGTATCCCTGTCCTACCTGGAAGAAAAACACCTGGACTTTAATCACTGCTGAAGAGAGAAACGGTCATAAACAGCAACTAGAACTGGTTAGTTTTCACTACAAGTATCCTATTTTAAAGCAGAAATAATGCTGTGACCAAACGTGTCAGCTCTGACGGAGCACTTCAAATACATCTGAAAATAACAATGAAAGACAAACAAACATTAACAAAAACTGTAATTAGTCAGATAAAAAGCTTTTAAAGAACAGACTTGAGAAGAAGTGTACACAGCTTGGCTAATTAAAGGGTGAAAAAATATTAGATTGATGACAAATGCTTTACATTATTGTGTGATAGCAGACTTCAGCTTCAGTGCTGTTCCAGATGATCTGAGCGAGTCCCATTCACCAGTGCCACACTATACACACACATACAGTCGCCTGAGAACTGGGACTGCTGCGGAAATCAAACTAAACTAAACTTACAAACATAAATGGGTCTGTTTTTCCATTTCCTTTGTACTGGTTAATCAAACAGCTTTATCATATTACATTTTCTCAACAAAACCACAGAAGTCCACGCTCGTTATTAAAGCACCTGCATTTTTGCATGTTTTAAGCTAATTAAATTAAGCCTGTTGTATAAAGATATACAATTCCATGCAAATCTAGCAATTTTACAGATAGCGTTTTGACTGTTTTATGGCTGTGGCAGCAGAAAATAAAGACTTCTCAGGTCTGACGCGCGAGTAAGAAACAGGAAGCCCTGAGGGGTCCTCAGATGTATGGCTGTCCACAAACATGCCCAAAACAAATCTGAAGACACGTGTCACTCAAACATAGCAATTCTGCATGTAGTGTTCATTTTCACATTTCAGCGATGACTGAGTTAGCGGTTTATTCTTCTTATCTACTACATAACATTCAATCACGTTAAACTCTGTTTTTAATATTACATCTCATGCTTCAGAACTAGGTCTTTTCTTCAGGTCCAAGACCCATGTGAAAACATTATCAAAGATAGTTCAAATCTTTGATAATGTAAATTATGTAGATCCTGGCTGTTTATTTTCACTTTAAGGCCTAAAAACCAACAGATCCCAGTTTTCAAGAACTACGGCTACATCTGCTGATCTGCTCTCTTATATTATTACACTGTTAGGTACTGATCTGGCGTGGGTCTTTAGTTGAGTGTTCACAGAACCGGAGTTGCTGTTTACCTTAAAACTGAAGACAAATTTCCCACCTTTATAGAAACCCTGCAAAAGAACAATACAGAAAATGATAAATGCTCATGGTTGATATCAGACGGAGTAACATGCTGCTGTGAGAGACTCGGCATGAGCAACAGCACAGATCCATCCGCTGGCACGCCTGGGTCACACATTACATCAACTCCAATTCCAATGTGCTTAAAAATGTCTAAAAAGTCAAACATTTAGATATCAACACATATTTACTTTGTGTCTTTTTGCAAAACATTTAATTGCTGCTGAGTACCATGAACAAAAAATAGCAGGCTACACACAAAAACTGGACTTGATTAAGAGCTGTTTGTGTGCAAAGTAGAGCGGATAAACTGAGAACTTATTTTTGTATTGAGGTTGTAGTTCTCACAATTCTGAAGGAAAAATATTAGACAACTAAACAAAATCATGCATGGAATGATTCAATGACTCGCTGAAGATTTGGATGAATCAGTGTGTTTGACTGAATCTCTTGAATGAATGATTCAAAGATGAAACATGCGCACACAGGAATCAATAGGAGGAATTGAAGTGGTAATTTTACAACAAGTATGGGATTCTGGAATTGGAACTGATGTGGATGCCCAAGCCTCAGCGTGAGTGATCTGTGCTCCGTTCATTGAGTCAGAGTCGATGCTGTGTGTTCGGATCAGCACTGAGACGGTCAGAGACAGGGAACCGGCAGACCTCGTCTGGGGAGATGATGAGCTTGAAGTTGAGCAGGTCGTCTTGGTCGGGGAACACGATCTCACACGTCTTTGGCAGGTTCAGCTCATTGATGTCTGACACAGAACAAACAGCAGCAGCATTACTTTCACTTTCACACACACATCTACGTGCTTGCACAGCCACAAACCACAGAGCGTTCTTCTAGAAGGTTTTGTTATGATTGCTGTTAAATCTGATCAGTTCAGACTGGAGACATGATAACCTTTGACTGACGGTGGGATTTCTGCTCTGTAGATGTAGAAGAGTGAACTAGAGAACCGCAGAAGCCCTGATTATAGATATACTGGCTGACATGTTCCTCTTGTTTTATGCCACATTAAAGCGGAGGCGTTCAGTAGATAGACCTAGCTTACAGAATACGAACGTCAACTTTTTGCTGAAAGCCAGTTGTGTTTACATGCGTGTTTGTTTATGTAAGAGTGAATCCGGGCAATATTTCAGCCAGTCACGCTGCAGTGTAATATTGACAGCTAGCGGTTGAAGCGAGTACTGCAGTCCAAATTCAGAATACTGGACAGTCTTCAATGGATGCCCAGGCTTTTGACCCAGTTTGTTTGCTGGCTTCAATATGCTGTGTTTTCCACCAACTGGCAACCCGGGGGGTGAAATACTATTGGGTAAACTGTCAGTGGGTGGAGTCACACAGACCAAAACAACAACAGACATTCCGGCACTGAACGCACATTTCCCAGCAGAATAACTGATGCAGTGTTGTTTTCCAGGGAACCTAGAATGTCTCCTTAATATCTGCAAATATGTTTATGCTTTAGTACAGTCAAAAATATACTTAGAGCACCTTTAAACAATATTAATTAATGGCCATCTGGAATGAAAAAACTGAAGGCCAACTGATCAATAATTCCCATTCAAAATGTTACGCAAGTGCTGCTTTGTAGGAACGCTAATTACAATTTTTTTGATAAAAATTGTGAATGTGTCTCCTAAAAGCACAGTGGTGTGCTTCGCACATGCCGTTTCGTGAGAGTCTTGCTAAAAGTGGCTGCGCACCCAAAATACTGTAAAACGTGCAGTGCATGTATTTATTTCATTAAATCGCAGTCTTTGTGTCCTGATAATCACATCATTATTAAATGTATCGATTTAAGAAAAAACTCTGCTTGAGGGATTTAAAGTCTTGACATCTGGCAACCGCAATGCATGTGGAGGCTCGTTACTAAGGCAAAGCAACAAATGCAATGATGCAAATAGCAACTAAAAATGAAACGTTTTCAGGATAAATGATGTCCCACAGGCAAAATAACAGACAATTCTGCTTAATAAACTGAGAAAAGCAGAAATCGTGATCTGAACTGAACCAACAGTGACCTGTCTCGAGCTAAATAATTACACTATTGGGCTCTTCAGAACTTACATAAATATATGAGTAAATTCAAAACTTACATTCTACGTATTTAAATATTTCATTCATTTTCCCATCTAATGTCTTGTTAACTACTTAATGTTGTTCTTCAAGTTCAAGAAGTTTATTCCTAAACGCAGTTTCAGAAGGAGTGACTCTGCAGTGTTCACAGAATCAGCATCCGTCAGCACTTCATCAGACATCAGTAATGCATGACACACCGTCGCTTTATATGGACAGACTTAATGTAGGCTTTTACTCAGAAACACACACCACTGACCTCCTGCAGATGTGTTTATATGTGCTAGTTTGAACCATTGTGTGGCTTCAGAAGGATGCCTGTCAGAAAGACTTGCTTTATTGTAACTTACTTCTTGAGGCTTTAACATTTTGGGTGGAGGGACAGAAAGCTCTCAGGCTTTATTAAAATGCCCTGAATTTGTGTTTAGAAGATAAAGGAAAGGTAGAGTAAATGCTGAGAAGAGGTGATTTCTGGGTCATCTATCTTGAGCTTATCTAATGTTTGAGTCAGGTTTCCTCCTGAACTGAAGAGTGCAGCAGGATCAGGAAGACAGCAGATGAATGTGTTACCTGACTGCTTACAAACTTTCCACATCTGTCCAGCTGTGCCTCTTAACACTGAGTGGATCTGAGGCTGATACTCACACAACAAACTCTAGGCCTCAATGTTGTGACTGTGAAAGAAACTCGATAGTTGAGCGTTTCTCCCGTGATGTGTATCTTTAAACAGGAGCTTCAGTCCCTGCGACTGCTCTGAAGTTCCCAAACATCGAGTATATAATGAGAATAAAACAGCGCAGAGTAGCTAAAGAGTGCGCTAATACATGTTAGCTTGGCGGCTAATGCTAGTTTCGCTCTCCTCATCGTTACGAGAACATGTCTTTAAACAGTCTGGACTGAGCTGCGCTGAGTGAGTGTGTGTGTGTGTGTGTGTGAGAGAGAGAGAGATGGATGAAGGTTGTGGTGCTGCTGGCGGTGTTGTGGTTCTCGTACCCTTCTGTATCCGCAGCTGGGCCGCGCTCGCCTTCTTCCCGCCGGCTCCGGCTCGCGGTCCTCCCGCGGACTCCTCGTCCTTCTTCTGCTGCTTCAGCGAGAAAAGCTTGATCATCTTCGCTCTGTTCTGCGCTACAACGAGCCCGAGCCGCTCTAGCCCTGATCTGCCGACGCTGCTGTGTTTAACAGAGGACTGTGAGGAGCGCGTGATGTGTTTACCAGCAGCCGGTGTGTGTGTGTGTGTGTGTGTGTGTTAGCTGCTAAAGCTAGCTCTCCTCACACTCACTCAAACTCTGCTCGACACCAGCAAACCACCTCAGTCTGATTTTTATTATTGTTATTATTATTGTTGCTGTTGTCTGTATTGATTTAAAAACACTAGTGCTGTCAAACGATTAATCGCATCCAAAATAAAAGTTTTTGTTTACATAATATATGTATTTGTACTGTGTATATGTAGTACATATAAATACACACGTACGTATATTTTGAAAATATTTACATGTAACATTTCTATTCTTATATTTTATATTATATATAAATATATTTAATACATAAACAACATATTGTTCTTAAATATGTGCATGCATATGTGTATTTATATATATAAATGTACACACATATATGTAAACTAAAACTTTTATTTTGGATGCGATTAATCTTTTGATAGCACTAAAAACACTATGTATTTTTATTTATTTAACTGATATGACATCTGAAGCACTGTGCTATAAACAGGAATGTTTTTGGGTAGGGCACTAATGGACCACATTTCCCATGATGCCTTTCGGCTGGGAGGAGCTTTCGTATTATTATTTTTTTTAACTCTCCATATTTTTTATTGACCATATTTATGTATTTATTTGATTTTAGTGAGCAGGGTCAGAGTGATCATGTCAGAGATCATGTAAGAGCTGCTCTGTGTCGCGGGACTCTAGATTATAACACACAGCTACAGCAGAGCAGCACAAAGAGCGAACAAAAGACACGTTTCTGCTTCTGCTTCAGCTGGACATCGGCCTCGGGATCACGGAGAGGATTCATTGAGAAACACGGAGCAGGAGCTGGACTCATCTCGGTGGATCTGAGGAGAATGACGGCTCTCTCGAGTAAAGGAGCCTGATCAGAGGAACAAGGAAGCTGTGTCTCTCTCATTGTGTGCATCTATCGCAAGAAAACATCAATCTAATGCTCGATCTAGGAGTACGCGACTCCACGCGAGCAGGTGAGTCGCTGTTTGCTCGCTTAGCTCTGTGTCGTGTGTCAGTCTGAAGCTGCTAACCCGTGCTAGCTCATCACGAGAGAAGAAGCTGCTCGAGAAGGACTCTTAGTGAAGGTATGTCTCCTCTGAAGCCCTGCTGTGTGTTCATGGTCTCTCAGCTGATCTTCTCGTGTTTAATGTTAGGCCCATATTTCACCTGACACTGTGTGTGATGCTGGAACTCATATGGGATGCCTTGGTGAGCAGAATTTGACCCCAAATACTAGACTTATTAGAGTTTCTGTTATAAAACCACTGCGATAATGATGTACTTGACAGCAATATTATAAAATCTCACACTGATATCACTTAAATGACCCTGATTCCATGTAGAAACAGTGACTGTAGTGTTTTGGTGGTTGTTTACCGCAGTAAATGTGTGTAAAATCCTTGTGTTTTCTGTGTCATGTTCAGTGAAGATCAGCAGATTGGGTTTAACGAGGAACACATCTCTCTGAAATACTCTGTCGTGGCAGATGTTTCTCAGATGAACCTGTTTCTGGGTAATTCTGTAGATCAGACCAGGAAAGCCAAGCCTCTCGCATCCATCGAATCACGAGCCGCCGTCCTCTTACTGTAGGAGAGATCACTTTCCCATCTGAAATCATATTCAGAATACTTTCACTCTCATGCCAAAACTTCATTATTGATTGCATTTATGTTGCTTTCTTAAAGCCCTGAAACAAACACACGTGACACTGACTCAATAGCACTTAAATGCAGTTTTCAGTGTGTTTCAGGTTCAGAGCTTGTGCTGGAAAGGACTTCCCCATCATAACAAAGACCCTCAGCTCAATCCGTAATTCAGCGGCCTAGTTATTAACGCTATATTTTGAGCGTATAGCCAGAGGAGGATTTTGATGTTGTCTCCCATTATCCAACAGCACACATTATTAGTTCCTTGCTGTAGCTGTCTTTGGCTTGCACACTGGATAAAACAATAATGGCTGGAGTGCAATCAACTTATGGATGAAATTGTTTAGTGGAGGATCATATAACTAACATCTCAAATCATGATCTGTGCCATTTTAACAGATTGCCTAATAATAGGGACGTGTGATGTTGTCAAATCTGAATTTATGAATGATGCACTCACCTGAAAAGATCAGGATGAGCAAGCGACAAGCGCTTAGCAAGGTTTGATGTGTTGTCTCTGTGGAAGCGCATGATTTATAGCAACGCTTGCATACAGGAGCAGTAAGGTCAGTTCTTCACCTTTATCATGTTTTGTATGCAGAGTAATGCCATATTTCACTTCTACTGTTCTCTTTATTAATTTCAGGCGTGTTGATAGTTTCATCTGTTGTCACATTTACCGGTTGCGCAGCAATTTGGGGAGCACTGCCACCTACAGGTGAACTTTGCAACAGCAGCGTATGAAATACCGAATTGAGCAAAATTATGATATCGTACCGTTTGAAATGTAATATATACCGGCATCCCTAGTGTAGGGGACTTATTTGTTCTTTAGTAGTGAAATCAGTGAAGAAGATTTTTAGCTGAAACCGTGCTTCTTGGTGATTCATAAATTCAAGTCAGCAGCTGCCCATTTTTGAAAATAAAAAGCATATCAGGAAACACAAAATGAATCCCCATGGCTCCTGATGACATATTGAGGTCTTATGATACGCAACAATCAGTCTGTGCAAGAAACTAAACTTTATTTACAACATTATTACCTGTAATCCAGAGACTGCAAACAGGGAAGTATGATTCTTTTCCGTGAACTGGTTCTTTCAATTCGATTCAATGAACTGGTTCAATTCACATAATGATGAAACTTGTGTGCAGTTATATTATTAAAGCACCCAATAATGATGAAACGTGGATGTTTTTCGTGTCTAATTAAGCAAATAAAGTGAATATACTAGTCTTCATCATCTCACCTTTTTACGTAAACAATGAGAAACCACAAAAACGTTCATTTCGAAGTATTCGGTTCACATCAGCGGCTCATTGGTCTTCAGTCGGAGTTGAACCGTTTGCTCAGTTCAGTGACTGTGGGAGGAACTGGAGGTGAATTGGTTCATTCATCACAGGACCAGATAAATATTTCAATATTTTTAAAAAAAATTTCTGTGTTCAACCAAGTCTCTTCCTTTCTCACACAGAACAACCTCCTGGACAGTTTTCAGAAGTGGACATTCAACCAAGTCTGCCTTGTTCTCAGTTGTTGAAGCCCTAAGACTGGCAAAAGCGGATTCCAAATCTTCAATACTTATCTTGCTGGCTCTGTCCACTGTTTTGACACGGTTAACCACCAGATCCTCCTGCCAGCCCTATTGAGAAAGGGCATCTCAGGAACCACACTCCAGTGGTTTGAGTCTTACCTCTCTGATAGGTCCTTCAAGGTATCTTGGAGAGGTGAAGTGTCTAAGTTGCAACATCTAGCTACTGGGGTGCCTCAGGGCTCAGTTCTTGGACCAATTCTCTTCTCTGTCAACATGGCATCAGTAGATTCTGTCATTCAGAAACATGGCTTTTCATATCACTGCTATGCTGATGACACTCAACTCTACCTCTCATTCCATTCTGATGATCCGACGATAGCTGCTCGCATCTCAGCTTCTCTAACAGATATTTCTTGCTGGATGAAGGACCATCGCATTCAACTCACCCTAGCCAAGACAGAACTGCTTGTGGTTCCATCAAACCCATCGTTTCATCACAATTTCACCATCCAGTTAGGCACATCAACCATAACTCCTTCAAAAACAGCCAGAAACCTTAGTTATGATTGAAGATCAGCTGACTTTCTCAAACCACATTGCTAAAACTGCCCGGTCCTGTAGATTTGCATTATACAATATTAAGAAGATCAGATCCTTTCTTTCAGAACATGGAACACAACTCCTTGTTCAAGCTCTTCTTCTGTCCAGGCAGGACTATTGCAATGCTCTCTTTGCAGGTCTTCCAGCCAGTTACATCAAACCTTTACAATTAATCCAGAATGTGTCAGCAAGATTAATCTTTAATGAGCTGAAAAGAATGCACATTACACTTCTGTTTATCAGTTTGCACTGGCTACCAATAGCTGCTCGTATAAAATTCAAGGCATTAATGTTTGCCTACAGAACCAGCACTGGCTCTGCACCCCTTTACCTAAATTCATTACTTCAGACGTATGTGCCTCTAGAAGCTTGCGTTCTGCAAGTGAACGACGCTTTATCGTTCATCTCAAAGAGGCACAAAATCACTTTCACAGACTTTTTCATTAAATGTTCCCTCCTGCCCAACTCAATCCCAGCAGCTGAGTCCTGAACCATCTTCAAGAATCAGCATCAAAACACATCTTTTCCATTTTTATTTGACCCTCTAACTCTAGCACTCTCTATTCTAATTCTATTCTTTTAAAACAAAAATGCCCCTTTTAGACCTCAAGTCGTGGTATTGAGGGTGGTTATTCACTCCCCTCACCTACAATCCCTGCTGGACCTGAGACCCGAACCCGCGACCTTTGGATAACGAGTCTGACTCTCTAACCATTAGGCCACGACTGCCCCATAAATAAACCATTTTGAATCGGCATGACTGTCAGCCGTCTGAAAGTGAGTTTGATTGAGTAACTTGTGGTTTCTTGCACAGATCGATCGTTTCGCTTCATAAGACCTTGATATATCGTCAGGAGCCACGGGTATTAATTTTGTGCTCATTGATATTTTTTTCTAATTCTCAAAAACAGGCAGCCGCTGACTTTTAATGAATCACAAAGGACAATGGTTTCAGCTAAAAATCTTCTTTACTGTTCTACTGAAGAAAGAAGTAACCTACATCTGAGGGTGAGTAAATGAACAGCAAATGCTCAGTTTTGGGTGATCTCTGTGCATTCAGTCTGTGACGTAGCCTGCTAGAATGAACCCAACCTTCTAGAAATGCCCCGAATGAGTTTTTAGCTTATATTTAAGTCGTATGATGTAGTTAAATTCACTATGAAATCAAAATGGACCATTCTTACTTTTATATTAAAACAATGATTCTTCCACACCCATCATTATATATTTTATAATTCATGTGTCACATCACAGAAAGAGCAGGTTATGACTTTTATTTAGGATTATAAGATTACAAGGTCCAAAATATGCATGGATGAATCATTCACAGTGAGACTGGAAACATGCATGAGGAAAATAGCTAGGATTCATTTGACTTTCCTAATCGGTGATCAGTCAGATTTGATTGAGGGCTGGCGTGTTCCTTCAGAATGACCAGAGGAAAAGTTGAGATGTTTAGCGTGGCTCTGGCTGAGAAACCTCAAGCAGGGCATTGTCCATCCATCAAGAGTTCATCAAAAGCAGTGCTTCAGTAAGAATATACTGTTAGTAGTGTTACTCTTTAACCTAACGTACCTGCCTTCCACTCTTTATTTTCAGTGCTTTCTGTATATTTGCTCTTCTAAGCTGTGTTTTTGGGTTAAACAGAGACTCCTGCTCCTCTGGGTGTCTGTCAGCGAGTCTCAAGATGGTGCCAGAGCCCTGTTTGTGTGTATATAGAGCGAATCTGTGTCCTGGATGAGCTGTCAGCGTTTATCAGGCAAATACTATAGAGATAAAAACATTAGTGTAGCCTGAAGAAGTTTTGGGGTTGTTCTGTGTAAATGCACTGTGACGCAGTGATGTACTGTGTTGTGGTCCGCAGGTGAAGCGTGGCGTTGACCCCTGACCCCTGTGTTCTCTCCTCAGTTGAATGCAGAGGGGATGTCTGGCAGTAAGGCGCTGGGGGGCGCGCGGCGGCGGCGGACACGGTGCCGGCGCTGTCAGGCGTGTATGCGGACCGAGTGCGGCGAGTGCCACTTCTGCAAGGACATGAAGAAGTTCGGTGGGCCGGGACGGATGAAGCAGTCGTGTCTGCTCCGGCAGTGCACTGCGGTGAGTCTCTCAAACTAAACCACAGAGCCTTTCCTGCATCACACACACATTTACTCTGCACTACCCCTCAAACACTTCTCACACCTGAGATATTCAAGCTTTATTAAAGAAGTCTCTTCTGCTCAGCAAGCCTGCATTTGATCCAAAATACAGCAAAAACACTCATATTGTGAAATAGTTGTGCTATTTACTATTTTTACTATAAGTGCTTTCTATTTATTTTATTTTAAAATGTAATTCATTCTTGTGATATCAAAGCATCATTACTCCAGTCACGTGATCCTTCGAATCATTCTAATATTCTGACTTGCTGCTCAAAAACATTTATTATTATTATTATTATTATGAAAACAGCTGAGTAGAGTTTTTTCAGGTTTCTTTGATGAATAGAAAGTTCAGAAGAACAACATTTATCTGAAATAGAAATCATCTTTTTTAAATTTAAAGCATCTTTGCTAAATAAAAGTATTAATTTATATAATAATCCCCCTCCACTGACTCTGAGCTTTTGAATGGTATAGAGTATAATGTTACAAAAGCTTTTTATTTCAGATAAATGCTGATCTTTGGATCTTTCTATTCATCAAAGAACCCTGAAAAAAAAAGATTTCAGCTGTGTTCAACATTGATAATAATCAGAAATGTTTGTTGATCAGTAAATCAGTATATTATTATGATTTCTGAAGATCATGTGACACTGAAGACTGGAGTAATGATGCTGAAAATACAGTTTTGATCAAAGAAATAAATTCAAATAGAAAGCAGATATTTTAAATGGTAAACATATTTCACAAAATTCCTGTTTTTACTGCCCTTTGGATTAAATAAATGCAGGCTTGATGAGCAGAACACATTCAAATCTTTTGACTGGTAGTGTATATTAGTTTGATCCTGATTTTTCAAACTCAAAAAGACTTGATTAGGGTCTTGAGGATTATTCTGAAGGAGTCTGGTCTGCAGGACGCCGCAGGCTAACAGCAAAAGTAAAATAAGCTCAGTGTTCAATCATAGTTCATGACACTTACACGTTTTGTCCATCAAGATAATCTTCACAAAATAATACAGAAGACGAATTTTGAAGCCTAAATAAAAGCTCCAGAGCTGAAAAGCTAAACCTAGGCTATAAACAACTTTCTCAAACTTCTTTTGAACCTGTAGGGTGAAACGTGTCTACTCTGTATATGAATTTGAATCCACGCTACATGAACCTTTTCAGATAAACTGGAATAAATACAAAACCAGAGCCAAACTGAAACTGAAATAATGCATTTAATCTCTAAAATAACAGCAGAGTGAGCGAGGGTTTGGATGTGGTAAGATTAAACTTGTTTTAGTGAACAGCTCTCATGTTAGGGTGGGTACACAACATGCTATTGTGTCCTTGCTTGGAGAAACTCCTCAGACAATATGCTTTCAAACAGCTTCATGTGGCTGTAAACATTTAATTTTAGCATGGCTTTAAGCACTATGAATCATTAAAGTTTCACTTTCACCACGTAAAGCTGGTAAATGTGGTGTTTACATGTAATAATCACATGAGTTTACCTTCCGGTACGAACCCAGAGTCTCTGAGGAAAGCAATAAAACGAGCATCTTCCCTCTGAAGACTTGTTGCATTTCAGGGCAAAGCAAAAAAACATTGTCGAGCAACAATATAACATGCAGGAAACTATTCATTGGTTATTCTACAATTAATTGAATTACTAAGTATACTACAATTGGAAAATACTGTAAATTGATAAACTGTTCAGCGTGATAACGTTTAATGTCTTTGACCGTGCCTGTAGTCCCATTTAGCAACTTGTTAGCAGCCGTCTTTTTTAAGAAACGTAACATTTTTAAAAATCACGAGTGGGGTGTAACTAAATCGTAGAAACGTGAAAGTATCTTGAGCCTCTGTTCAAAAACCCATTGACTCTGGGACGATGGAAGTGCTAAAATGGGTTTTCACCTACGAAGTGACGTCACGGTTCCCCCGCTCTGTGCGAATGCATTTGAGCACATGAGTGTGTTTGCTGATTTGAACACCTCTGGATGCACTCGAGCGATGCTTCAGTGCGTCAGGCCTCTGCTGACTGACTCTGCTGCTCTCCTCAGCCGGTGCTGCCGCACACAGCCGTCTGCTTCGCCTGCGGAGAAGCGGGGAAGGAGGACACGGTGGAGTCGGAGGAGGAGAAGTTCAGCCTCTCGCTCATGGAGTGCACCATCTGCAACGAGATCATCCACCCCAGCTGCCTGAAGGTTAGTGCCACGCTCGGAGTGAAGCGTCAGAGCAAGCGTCTGAAGGTAGCACTGCTGATCAGCTGTCTCTCCTCAGATGGGCAAGTCTGAAGGCATTATCAATGATGAGATCCCAAACTGCTGGGAGTGTCCAAAGTGCCACAAGGAGGGAAAGACCAGCAAGGTAAGACCCTACAGACTCTCTCCATTTCAAAACACGGACAGCTTAACATTCACTGATGGTCTGCCTCCATCTCCACACCTTCTATAGAGGTTTAGGTGTATGCCATGTATTCTGTTTTCAGATCATGTTTGAAATGTTTTATTTTAATCAAAAGGTTTACTGTGCAGTAGGGCTGTCAAAATGGCTGAAAAACTACATTTGAATTTCGTACTTGAATATTATCAATATTTGAATTTAAAAGGCATAATTTCAGTTCGAGCAAAATATTGCTAATGACCGTTTCTTCAGACCAATAAAATAACACAACTGTCTAAAAATGCATAATGTTTATAAATCATATATAATTAGTTAAGTTGCTTAAACAATTTGAAACAAAACAGCATCATGTATGTTTAGTACAAGTTTAGTACAAAGGTCCGAAAACGACTTTTTCTGTTTAAAATCATGAGATGCAGTGGGATGGGAACTGCCATAAAGTCTTGATGATGCTTTTTTAAGTTGAACTTACATTAATTTGACATGCTTTCTAAACATGCGGCTCTCTTGAGCGAGACGCGAGTGCAACGCTGATGGATTTCCCTCTAGAAAATGAGATGAATATTTGTTCTGTGAGCAGCTTGCTTTCAGTTTTCAGATGAACAACATCTCCTCCGCATCGACGTTCTCTTCTTCTGCAATATTTTGAATGAAGGACGTAGCAGCGCCACATTTAGTGGCTTCAACTGGATGAGCTAGGAAAAGCATTTAAATGCCATGACACTCACGTCGTCATCACATCTCGGGTCCACTGCGTTCTTGCTAAATATTAGGACAGCCCAACTGTGCAGAATTGCAAAAATGAGTTTATGGAAGCACTAGTAAGAATGTGTAGAAAAGTACAACAACGTCAGTAATGTTTTGCATCGTATGCCATCTTTCCAGCAAAAGTGCCTTTAATGAATATATGGAAGTGCATTATATCTGTGCAGTTTCCAGCTTGTTACCTATTTGCGTGGGCTTCACAGTAATAATAATAATAATAATAATGGTAATGTTGTTTAGGATCAGGGAGATGGTTCAGGAAAGCGGCGCATGGACAACGGAGAGGTGAGCCGCTGGAAGCTGACGGACGAGCCGCCGCCGAGTAAGAAGAAGAGCCTGTCTCTAGAGGACACGGCCCGGCCGGACGGAGCCAAGCGCAAGAAGGACAAGGAGCTTCCTCAGGAGAGCGCTTCCAAGAAGAAGGTGAGTAACAGAGCGAGGGCTTCGGGATTACTGCTGCGTGCTCATCATTCAACATAACCTGATCAAACAGAGAGAGAAATCTATTTATTCCTTTGTTTTACATTTCTTATATTTTTACAAAGGCTATATTCAGATTGTCATGTTAATGATACATTTAAAAATAATACTTGGTTACACTTTATTTTTAGGTGTCCTTGTTACAGTGTAGTTCTGTTCTGTGTCTCTGAGCAACATGACGATGATTCGTTCCTGAATGAATCGACTGTTAAATGATTCGGTTCAGTCGCAGTGAATCACTTATTACCAGTGACTTGCTACTGCCGTTTTAATTTCACATTCAAAGTCTATTTTCATCTTTAAAATAATTTTACATATCAGTATTCAATGTTTTGTGTTTAAAATGTCAAAAGATTGTGCATTTGTAACTGGTTAAAGCGCTCCATGTCCCTCTGAGCTGCATTAAACAGGGTGTAAATACATCTAAATGCCATTCAGATGCAACTTCTGCAAAGATTCATTTTGATGAGACTGGTTTCATTTGTTTGGTAACAGCCTAAATGTGTATTATCTTAATTGACTGATTAAACATAACAATTTAAGAAAATTGCTTTATTAAAAGGTAAAAAATCAATTTAAACTTAAATGAAAAGATGAATTAATCACTGATGTGAACTGACCACACAGAATATGAAGAATATCAGAACCTGCAGCTGTCCACAGTGGTCAGATACCGGCACAATAACACACTCCGCAAAATATCGTCTGATTATCATTATCGGAAAAATATCGAGATATCATCCTATTTATGCCTGTGTAATATTCTGTAGTTGTAATGTAATTATAAAGGTATTAGATGTATTTTAGCTGTGTACTGGTGGGTTCAATCAAACTAAGGTGCAGCTGGAGAAGGTGTACAGTAAAGATACACATGAAGTACACTGAAGTACCATCTTGATACACTTTATTTTAAGTAGCTTATGTCTGCGTACTTTTCTAATTACATTGTATAAAGTCTACAACACGCATGCAACAATCATTTGGTTGCACCAGTATCTGTGTAACAGACTCGGTCTGTCACATGTGTAACAGTAGCTGTCTATTACATCTACATAACTACTAACTGTAATTACAGGCTGTTCCATAACTTACTTACATGGTAAGTATATTTTGTTTCATGTAAGTACAACAGCTACTACTAATTACTTAATTAGGTAATTACTCTGTATTATGACACCTTAAAATATAGTGTTCATTGAGATGCATCATCTGTGAGCTGAATAAATCATCTTTCCATTGATGTATGGTTTGTTATGATGGACAATATTTGTCTGAGATACAACTATTAGAAAATCTGGAATCTGAGGGAGCAAAAAAATCTAAATATTGAGAAAATCTCCTTTAAAGTTGTTCAAATGAAGTTCTTAGCAATGCATATTACTAATCAGAAATGAAGTTTTGATATATTTACGGTAGGAAATTTACTAAATATCTTGATGGAACATGATCTTAATATCCTAATGATTTTTGTCATAAAAGAGAAATGTATAATTTTGATCCATACAATGTATTGTTGGCTATTGCTACAAATATACCTGTGTTACTCATGACTGCTTTTGTGCTGCAGGGACACATATATATGGTTAGGGTTTGGCTTAGGGTTACTTTCATGTAATTATGCATAATTAATTGTTATTATAATACTAATCACATGTAACGTGTAACAAGGACACCTTACAATAAGTGTTATCTAATATTCATATATATATATATATATATATATATATATATATATATATATATATATATATTTGGAGTGGAAAACAAAATCCTGTTATTTTTAGGCACTGTTTCGGAGAAAGGTCCACTGGGAAGATGAGCAAAGCGAGGGAATATTTTATCTTGGAAGAAAGCAGAAGCATTTCGTGTCACCTGTGTGTCAAATTGGCACATTAAAATGAATCTTGCTTATGTACTGCTGGTTACGAGGGACAAAACCGGTTATGTTCTACTGGTTTAAAGGGGAAACTCTATGACTTAAACTTGCTTGACCACAACAGTTGTTATATCAGTATCATAATGAATAGAATATCCTTAAATAACTTCTAGTTGGCAGAACAGGTCAAGCTTTTCTTGTGATTGTGCCGTCTGTCACAGATGCTTTCATTCACATGAAGTGTGTTCAAACCCAGACACAAGCAGATGCAGTGATAACAAACAACCATACATGTGCTGACTAACATTTATATCAGCAGTTCTATTTATCTTAGGCTGTTGAGTCTATTGGCCTATTGATTCAGCTGATTTTAATAAATATATCCATATTGGCTAACGATGATTGTGAATGCTGAAGTTTAAAAATACATTGATCGAGGCAAACACATTTCAGACAGTCTTCTGGGGGTTTGATAGATGGTTGAAAAATGTCCTACTTAAATGTTAATAAAATTAGTCTTGATGCACATCTATAATTATTATAAATAGCTACCAAAAAGTTCTCCATTATTTCATAAAAGGCTGCATTTAAATGTCAAACTGGGTAAAGAGATGTGTGTTGAAGGAGCAGTCAGATCACAGAGACATCCAGACATGACACATGCATGAGAAGTGCTCTCCGCTCAGATTTGAGTGCAGCACTGTATATTCTTGAACTGAATGACTGCCGCGGTAAATCACAGAGGACACTGCCAAATCAAGTCACTTTTAACCATCAGTGCTGTAAATTCATGTGTCAGACGTCATCAAACTTGAACGCAGGGGAGTTTCTCATTGCATGGATTTATTTTTAAAAATTTCGCCATGCAAGAGTAAATGTGACAGCACCTGTTATTTAATGCTATTTTAATGTTTGTTGGCCGTGTCAGTGGTCTGTCTTACTAAAGACTCCCTAGATAATTCAGTGAAAAACACCCCAGTTTGTATTTTTGCGATGCCCACAGATTACCATAATTATCATAAGCGCACTATGCTTTTGTTGTGACTAGCTAACCATGACTGATCATCAGTGTTGCCAATTAGTGACTTTGTCGCTATATTTATCGACTTTTCAGACCCATTTTTTCCAAAACAGCGCCTAGCAACAAATCTAGCAACTCCTTGGACAAACCTTTTCTAGTTTCGAGACTCGCCGGTATTGGCACACGAGTGTGAGGTCTTGTTTTCCCGCTGCGCGGAGGAGCAGAGCATTCACTTAAAATAGATATTCTGTTGCTTCTAACTTGAATGATCATTTTACATGTTTATATAGCCGAAATCACATCTAATGTGTGTGTGTTTTTTTTAGTGTCTGAGGACGTCTCGATTATAAATCAGGAATTCAATGCAGATTAACAGCTGGTTGTCTAGTCTAATTAGGCTATGTTTGAGCCACTATTTCATATTTATCTCATTGTCTGAACAGAAAAAGAAGAATATATAAATGATAACTGTTTTATTGGGAAACTGGCTGTATTAAAATTAAGTATGTGAGCACAGAGAGCAGGAGAGAGACAAACAAACGTAAAGTGTTGACACTAGGCGGAATGCAAATACCACACAATGACGTAATGAATATGCTAACTAATGTACATCATCTAGCGACATTTCAAGCAGACTTTAGATAATTTCCATTGAAAGAAGTTGGCAATGTTACTGATCATTGCTGTCATGGCGGAGTGTTGGTGTCACTTCAGAGTACTGTGTGAACACTGCGTGTCTTTCTGTTTGTCCCCAACAGATCAAAGGAGCCCGTGATAAACACTTGAAGAAGGTACGCCTGTTCTCTTCTCTTTAGTCTTGACATGAAATGCACAGTGGTCAGTTTCTCTCGCTAGAGTGACTCGCTCTCTTTAATGTCTTCAGCAGAAAGCCAAACCCAACTCGTCGGACTCCTCTGAAGCGAACGGGCCGAACTCCTCGTCAGGCGGCGGACACGGCTCCGGTGCAGCGCAGACCTCGACGCCGAGCCAGGACCAGCGCTCGCATCACCGTGAGAAACTGGAGCGTTTCAAGCGCATGTGCCAGCTCCTGGAGCGAGTGCGCGACTCCAGCTCCTCATCCTCCTCCAGCTCCGAAACCGACTCTGAGTCGGACTCTGACTCTCCGTCCCCCGCGGCCGCCTCGGAGCCGTCGTCCCCGGCGTACGGCAGTGGTGCGCGCGAGCGTGAGCGTAGCCGGCGTCTGGCCGAGCTGGGCTTCAGCGCCAGCGAGGAGTCCGAGGGCGAGAGCGTGACGGCGCAGGAGCAGGAGGACGAGCCACAGACGCAGCGCCGCAGGGGAGACGGCAGTGCCCGGCTGCGGAAGACACTCGCCGAGGCCGAGCCGGACGATGACGAGGAAGGCTCGGGCGACCGCGCTCACAAAGCCCTGGCCCCGTCCTCGCCGCTCTCGGCCACTCAGCTGCCGAGCTACGGACACTTAGCGGGCCCCGAGGGCCTGTCCTCGTCCAAGCGCACTAACGGACAGGACACACGCAACGGCCGCACGCGGGTGAGTGGCAGAGAGCTGCAGGAGAAGGAGAACTCCAACAGCAGCGCTATCTCAAATAACCGGCACGCCGGCGGGAAGGCCGTCCGCGGGAGCAGGATCCGTGGAGGAGGCCGGCAGGGCCAGAGCGCTCCCTGGAACAAGAGCTCAGCAACGGCCGGATCCGGCGCGGCTAACGGCGGCTCTCACCCGGGGAGCGTCTCGCTAGCGCCGCCCCGCTCGCAACTACTGAAGAGGAGCGCCGTGGCCGTGCCCTCACCGCCGCGGCCACTGCAGATGGAGCGGCACCTGGTGCGCCCGCCGCCGGCCTGCCCCGAGCCCCACTGCCTGCCGCTGGACAGCGGAGCCTCGCACGTGCTGCCCCGGGACGTCTGGCTCCGCGTCTTCCAGCACCTCAGCCAGCGGCAGCTGTGCGTCTGCATGCGCGTGTGCCGCACCTGGAGCCGTTGGTGAGGCACCACACTGCACCGACATCACCCTCACACTTTAAAGGGGTCATCATGCCCGTTTTCCACAAGTTGATATGATTCTTTAGGGTCTTAATGAAAAGTCTATAACATCCTTTGGTTAAAGTTTCTCAATGGTAGTGTAAAAAACACCTTTTTTACCCTGTCAGAAACAGCTCTGTTCACAGCGACCTGTTTTGGTTTATGTCCCTTTAAATGCTAATGAGCTCTGCTGACCCCGCCCCTCTCTTCCGTGGAGTGATACTGTTTATTTTAGCCGCGGAACTTGCTAATTAGCACGTTATTAGGAAAGTCGATTTGCAAAGATTCATAAAAACCCTTACACTCACTTCTTCTGTAGATGAAGCTGGATCACGAATGATTCGCGCGAACATAAATGCATTTAGGCAGATCAGGATCGGCGCATTCCCTTCAAAAACGAAAGTAATGTTAATCCTCTGCGTCTTCAGCGGTTCAGACGTCAAGAGTAAATGATGACTGCTGTGTTCATTATTACATCCAACAACTCAATCACTTAGGAGTTATTCTTATCTACATCTGCTCCGGCGCTAAAACAATGGAGGACTGATGACAGATCACTCAGGGCGGAGCTGTCAATCAACTCTCGTGGGCGGAGCCTGTGCAGAACTACGTCATTCTGCAAAGAATCTCAGATCAGCCTGATTTGAGAAAGTGATCATTATTATTATAATTGGAAACTGACTGGATTGTTATCATTATAGGGTGGTTGTGGACACACACTGCCAACACACATTTATGTTCAAACACCATGTAAAAGTAAATTTTGCATCTGATGACCCCTTTAACTGTGCAAACGAAACAAGTGCAAAGTACATACTAGAGGTCGACCGTTGAATCGTTTTTTCCGATTAATCTGCACCGATAGGTGATTGCTGGAACTACCAGTTATCTGCAAAAATCCATGCCGATAGTTTTCCGGGTTGTGTCCGATGCTGGAGAGTCTGCTGTCAAAATACAGAGCGAGAGCGACCTCTAGAGGCGGAAATCATTGACACCTCCAGCTGTTTGTTTTGACACGTGCGATTCACTGTGCGGGACACTTCAGACGCGGATTTAAACGCAACCGACCAAAAATCCTGCCGCGCCAAACTTCTGCATGCTGTTAAACAGGTATCGGTTCAAGCGCTTTACAAATGCTTCGTTAAATATGAAGCTGTTTTACTCGAGATGCCATCAAAGTAGATACAAAAATTATCATAACCAATGTCCATCACATTTACATTTACATTTAGTCAAATGAAAGCAACTTAAAAATGAGGACATTGGAAGCAATCAAAATCAACAAAAGAGTAATGATATGCAAATGCTATAACAAGTCTCAGTTAGCTTAACGCAGTACACATAGCAAGGTTTACATAGAATAGAAAAAGAATAGGATTATATACTATTATATTATATACTATACTATATTATATATTCATATATATTATTATACTTATAAAGATTGATATCTAAAAGCTTTTTAATTCTTTTCACTAACATTTTTTTTTATTATTCTTTTCACACCTTAAAAGTCTATAGACATTGCCATTATTAATGAGACCGGTTTTCTGGGTTTGGTCAGGTGACCTTCGACATGTTCACATAGTTTTCCATTAAATTGCATTATTTATGTCCCAAATCGTTGTTAATGTACGTACATAACTTCACCCTGGGCTGTAAAACTGTGTATTGTGCATTTTTCAGTGAGACGTTTGTCTTTCTGTGGCTCTAATATAATATGCTTCATTTATAGAGCTATAATATAGCCTAGATCACGCTTTCTCTTTCCGTTTTGCAGTTGTTGTTTTTTTAAACACAGAACTTCAAAACTTACGTCCGTTTGGTGATTAACTGTTTTAGACTGCCGCACGAGTTGACCGTGACGTGACCGGTGTGAGATACCTGTTCTCCTAGACTCTTCTGCCTAACATATACTTCTGTGACTAACATATTTTGTTATTTTGATTAGATAATAAGTGTTCTAGAATAGCAGTTCAAGTGTGAGAGCATAAATCAATATCTATATGTGTGTAATTTCAATCCTGTGGCCTTTTTGTGTATGAAGATTTTTAAAGATGGCCATCTTTAGCATGACTGAACACTTCACAATAAGAGTCTGTTTATAACATCAAGATTAATGAAAGCTGTTGAAAGAGTGTGTTCATTTCAGCATTCAGAATCAGAATGAGCTTTTTTGGCCAAGTATGTTTGCACATACAAGGAATTTGTTATAGTACAAAACAGCAAAAGCACAATATATAATATAGACAATTATGTATGTACAGTTCTGATATGTGCAAATTTGAAATTAGAAAAAATAAGTAAGTGTGGTGGACAAATAATGTATTATAGTTGTGTGTTCCACGTTTATTGTTGAGTGTTCATGAGATGGATTGCCTGAGGGAAGAAACTGTTCCTGTGTCTGGTCGTTCTGGTGCACAGAGCTCTGTAGCGTCGACCAGACGGTAACAGTTCAAAGAGGGAGTGTGCTGGATGTGAGGGGTCCAGAGTGATTACCAGCCCTTTTGCTCACTCTGGATAAGAACAGTTCTTGGAGAGTGGGGAGGGTTGTACCAATGGTTCGCTCAGCAGTCCGGACTACCCTCCGTAGTCTTCTGAGGTCAGATTTGGTCGCTGAGCTGAACCAGACAGTTATTGAAGTGCAGAGGATGGATTCAATGATGGCAGAGTAGAACTGTTTCAGCAGCTCCTGTGGCAGATTGAACTTCCTCAGCTGGAGAAGAAAGTACAGCCTCTGCTGGGCCTTCCTGACAATGGAGTCAATGTGAATATCCCACTTCAGGTCCTGGGAGATGGTGGTGCCCAGGAATCTGAATGACTCCACTGCAGTCACAGTGCTGTTCATGATGGTGAGTGGGGGGAGAGCAGGGGGGTTTCTCCTGAAGTCCACGATCATCTCCACAGTTTTGAGCGTGTTCAGCTCCAGGTTGTTGAGACTGCACCAGACAGCCAGCTCCTTAACCTCCTGTCTGTAAGCAGACTCGTCACCGTCCTGGATGAGGCCGATCAGTGTGGTGTCGTCTGCAAACTTCAGGAGCTTGACAGAGGGGTCTTTAGATGTGCAGTCGTTGGTGTAGAGGGAGAAGAGCAGTGGGGAGAGAACGTAGCCCTGAGGAGCTCCAGTGCTGATTGTACGAGTGCTGGATGTGAATTTACCAAGCTTTACTAACTGCTGTCTGTCTGTCAGGAAGCTGTTGATCCACTGGCAGACGGAGGTGGGGACAGAGAGCCGAAGGGTTTCCGTGATGATGGTGTTAAAAGCAGAGCTGAAGTCCACAAACAGGATCCTCACATAAGTCCCTGGTCTGTCCAGATGCTGCAGGATGAAGTGCAGTCCCATGTTGACTGCATCATCCACAGACCTGTTTGCTCTGTAGGCAAACTGCAGGGGGTCCAGTAAGGGTCCAGTGATGTCCTTCAGATAAGCCAAAACCAGTCTTTCAAATGATTTCATGGCTACAGACGTTAGGGCCACAGGTCTGTAGTCATTAAGTCCAGTAATTTTTGGTTTCTTTGGGACGGGGATGATGGTGGAGCGTTTGAAGCATGAGGGGACTTCACACAGCTCCAGTGATCTATTGAAGATCTGTGTGAAGATGGGGGCCAGCTGATCAGCACAGATTTGCAATCTGTGATCGCGTGCAGTTGCTGACGCTCGCTAAAGCATGCAATCGCTTTCTTATATGCGCCGTTTTATCGGTACTTTCGCTTTCAAAATCGATCGCGTTCAGCAAGGAGGGGAGAGGATGGAAAGTGGGAGGGCATAGTAACTCGTTTGGGGGGGCATGGCCCGCGAGTGCCCCCCCTTGGCGCCGGGCCTGCTATTACATCTGTACACCACCTCTCATTGATGTAAAAGCACGTCCTGCCGCCGCACGATTTCTCCGTTGGTTCCGCGTCGCGATCTGCTCTGATCAGCTGGAAGTTAGCCAGATGTAGCACGCTGTATTCAGTATTATTCGCGGTATGTCGCCATTCAGCCAAGTTTCCGTGAAACACAGAGCAGCAGAGTTTGAAAGATCCTTGTTTGTCCGGGAGAGCAGAAGGAGTTCGTCCGTTTTGTTGGGTAGAGAGCGAAGATTGGCCAGATGGATGCTAGGCAACGCCGTTCTAAATCCACGCTGTCTGAGCTTCACAAGAACACCAGATCGCTTCCCCGTCTGCGCATCCTGAAGCGTTTGACCAGAGCTACGGCTCCGCCAACTACAATGTCCAGCAAAACGTCCGAATAGCCAAAATCCGGTAAAAGATTTTGTGGTGTGTTCTGCCGAATGTTCAGCAGGTCATCCCTGGTAAAACTGATCATACTTGAGAAACAAAAAGCAGAACAAAACAAACAAAAACAGTACAAACACTGAAGAGCAACGCACAAGCGCCATCTTAGATTTCAGATTCACTAGTACAATTACATTTTTTTTATTTTAAAGTTTATTTTGTAAACATTAGTTAATAAACTATGAACTAACTTTAACAATCAATATACTAATTAATATTAATATTTTTATTCATTCACAAAGTATGGTTCAGTACTGTTTGTACTATTAGCACTATTTTAGTTTTCGTTCTGTATCCATTTCGGTTGATTAATCTGTATCGGCCCGTTTAGTCCAAACTAGCTATCGGTATCGGTAAAATCCGCTATTACTACTACTACTTCACCACATTATGAGAAGTGAAATGAAGAATAATAATAATAATGAACAGCCAGTATGTTAATAATAGGCATGCTAATTTGCAACTGAGCAACGCATTCTGAGGATTGGTCCCTATATTAAAGTGTTCCCAGAATTATTATCAGACATCTAGTAATTACAGATGCTGCTGTTCTGGGTTTTATGAGCTGCACTTCGTCATTGACTCTTAAGTTACTTTCACTTTGGAAAATGTGTTCTTCACCATGTTTCATCGTTTCTGACCACATTACATTTCAGTGGAAAACTGTTGATGAAATTAAGACCTGATCACAATGTCTGATTCGTGAGCAAATTACTCTTTCAAACTCGTTCTGTTCAATTAACCGGATAACAAATCGCATTGAACGATTCCTTCGTGAAAGTGATTGTTCCAGGTTCAATCTCTGATTCAGTCAGGGCTGCTCTCTTCTCACACAGTCGAAAGCACCCTCGGTTCAAACTGATAACGGGATACTGGTGAAACCGATTTGGTAATGGCTCCTGTGCACTCTGGAAGCGCTGAGCAATCTAGCCAATCACAGACATATCTGTTGATACTCAATCACCTCTGATTGGCCAATTCAGCTTAAAGTTCAATAAGAAGTCAGTTGATTATAAAGGAATTTTGTGAGATTGCGATGAAGTTAAGTGACACCTTTGCAGTGATTATAAAGTAAGGGCTATTTGTGCAATTTCTAGACTAAATCTAATCCGTTCAGAAGTTGAATTAAAGGGCTATTATAAAGCAGATACAGCAGAATACTATACAAGCAGAAAAGTACCGGGAGTGACATAAATCCCATTTTCGAATGGGAGAAAAATATAATGATGTTCACAAACAAAACAGATATTCAAGCAACGCAGGCTAATAGATTAATATAGGCAACACTTTATTTGTTGTCCTAGTTACACAAGTCACATTTACTTACTATTATAATAACAATAAATTATTCAAATAAAGTGTAACCGTATTTCCGTGTCAAAATATTTTTTAAATGCAGTTGCAATTATTTATAAAAGTAATGACTAAGTTTTGCAATTCATTCGCTGTTCATTGCTATTCTTGTTGTGGTAAAAAGTAATTTTTGCAGTATTGCATCAGTGATTTTGTGCTGAAAGCTGTATATATGAATGTGTGTGCAGGTGCTGTGATAAGAGGCTATGGACTCAGATCGATCTGAGCCGCCAGCGCTCCATCACTCCTCCCATGCTGAGCAGTATAATCCGGCGCCAGCCCGTGTGTCTCAACCTGGGCTACACCAACATCTCCAAGAAGCAGCTCATGTGGCTCATTAACCGTCTGCAAGGTATGTGTGCTCTGATCCAGAGCGTCCCGAGCAGGCCGGACACAGGAGACGGGCCTGATGGACAGATCTTTGGGTCCCATGCACATATCAAGATTGATACCAAACATAAATCAGCTGGAAAATGCATTCACTGCAAAAAATTATTTGTTTGCATAATATGTGTGTGTGCTGTGTGTATATATTTATGTATATATAAATGTATACATTTAAGAAAAACGTGTTATGTTTATATATTAAGTATATTTTTATGTAATATAAAAATATAAATATATAGATTATATGCATGTAAATATTTCCAAAATATATACTGTATGTGTGTGTATTTATATATAATATACTGTGTATATATATATACACTGTAGACGCACATATATTATGTAAACAAAAACTTTTATTTTGGATGTGATTTACTCATTTGACAGCACTAAAGATATTATGTTTGTTTTCTGGGGAAAAAAAATCAATACTTTTATTAATAATAAACAATCTTGTTTAGCTTTTGAATTAAGATTATTTTTCTTACCCCATTGGCAGATTTAAGCAAAAATGTGCAAAATCTTTCTTTTTTTCAGAAAACGAGACTTAATATCTTAAGTCATTTTACTTGTAAAGTAAATTCATCTTGGTTCAAGAATGTTTAGTTATTTATACTAGAAAACAAGACAACAATAGTAAATAAGAAAAGTGTTCCAACTGGTCTGACCGAAGTAATGAAGGAAACAGAATGATTTTAAATGTGTAATTTGATGCTCATATTTAGATCAAAAGAGCGTTCCTGTAGCTCATACAGTTGAGTCACACTGGATCAAAGCATTTGTCAACCTGTATATCATGAATCATTATCTAGAAGTTAAAGAATGAAATGATAAATGGGTGCTTTGGAACACGTTCCCTTGCTATGCTACATCTGCTGGTGATCATTCTGCATGAGTTGCGCTCTGAGTAGCGCGTGTGAATGATGACGGATGGAGACTGAGGCGTAGCAGCTGTAGTGATGGTGTCTCTCTCTCTCTCTGGTGTGTGTGTCTCTCTCTCTCTCTGGTGTGTGTGTCTCTCTCTCTCTCTGGTGTGTGTGTCTCTCTCTCTCTCTGGTGTGTGTGTCTCTCTCTCTCTCTGGTGTGTGTGTCTCTCTCTCTCTCTGGTGTGTGTGTGTGTGTCTCTCTCTCTGGTGTGTGTGTGTGTCTCTCTCTCTGGTGTGTGTGTCTCTCTCTCTCTCTGGTGTGTGTGTCTCTCTCTCTCTCTGGTGTGTGTGTGTGTGTCTCTCTCTCTGGTGTGTGTGTGTGTCTCTCTCTCTGGTGTGTGTGTCTCTCTCTCTCTCTGGTGTGTGTGTCTCTCTCTCTCTCTGGTGTGTGTGTGTGTGTCTCTCTCTCTGGTGTGTGTGTCTCTCTCTCTCTCTGGTGTGTGTGTCTCTCTCTCTCTCTGGTGTGTGTGTCTCTCTCTCTCTCTGGTGTGTGTGTCTCTCTCTCTCTCTGGTGTGTGTGTCTCTCTCTCTCTCTGGTGTGTGTGTCTCTCTCTCTCTCTGGTGTGTGTGTGTGTGTCTCTCTCTCTGGTGTGTGTGTGTCTCTCTCTCTCTGGTGTGTGTGTCTCTCTCTCTCTCTGGTGTGTGTGTCTCTCTCTCTCTCTGGTGTGTGTGTCTCTCTCTCTCTCTGGTGTGTGTGTGTGTGTCTCTCTCTCTGGTGTGTGTGTGTGTCTCTCTCTCTGGTGTGTGTGTCTCTCTCTCTCTCTGGTGTGTGTGTCTCTCTCTCTCTCTGGTGTGTGTGTGTGTGTCTCTCTCTCTGGTGTGTGTGTCTCTCTCTCTCTCTGGTGTGTGTGTCTCTCTCTCTCTCTGGTGTGTGTGTCTCTCTCTCTCTCTGGTGTGTGTGTGTGTGTCTCTCTCTCTGGTGTGTGTGTCTCTCTCTCTCTCTGGTGTGTGTGTCTCTCTCTCTCTCTGGTGTGTGTGTCTCTCTCTCTCTCTGGTGTGTGTGTGTGTGTCTCTCTCTCTGGTGTGTGTGTGTGTCTCTCTCTCTCTGGTGTGTGTGTGTGTCTCTCTGGTGTGTGTGTGTGTGTCTCTCTCTCTCTGGTGTGTGTGTGTGTCTCTCTCTCTGGTGTGTGTGTGTGTCTCTCTCTCTCTCTCTCTGGTGTGTGTGTGTCTCTCTCTCTCTGGTGTGTGTGTGTGTCTCTCTCTCTCTCTCTGGTGTGTGTCTCTCTCTCTCTGGTGTGTGTGTGTGTGTCTCTCTCTCTCTCTCTGGTGTGTGTGTGTCTCTCTCTCTCTGGTGTGTGTGTGTGTGTGTGTGTGTGTGTCTCTCTCTCTCTCTCTGGTGTGTGTGTCTCTCTCTCTCTGGTGTGTGTGTGTGTCTCTCTCTCTCTCTCTCTGGTGTGTGTGTCTCTCTCTCTGGTGTGTGTGTGTGTCTCTCTCTCTCTCTGGTGTGTGTGTGTCTCTCTCTCTCTGGTGTGTGTGTGTGTGTGTGTGTCTCTCTCTCTCTCTCTGGTGTGTGTGTCTCTCTCTCTCTGGTGTGTGTGTGTGTGTCTCTCTCTCTCTCTCTGGTGTGTGTGTGTGTGTGTCTCTCTCTCTCTGGTGTGTGTGTGTCTCTCTCTCTCTCTCTCTCTCTCTCTCTCTCTCTCTGGTGTGTGTGTGTGTCTCTCTCTCTCTCTCTGGTGTGTGTGTGTGTGTCTCTCTCTCTCTCTCTCTCTCTCTCTGGTGTGTGTGTGTGTCTCTCTCTCTCTGGTGTGTGTGTGTCTCTCTCTCTCTCTCTCTCTCTCTCTCTCTCTCTCTCTCTCTCTCTCTCTCTCTCTCTCTCTCTCTCTCTGGTGTGTGTGTGTGTGTGTGTCTCTCTCTCTCTCTCTCTCTCTCTCTGGTGTGTGTGTGTCTCTCTCTCTCTGGTGTGTGTGTCTCTCTCTCTCTCTCTCTCTCTCTCTCTCTCTGGTGTGTGTGTGTCTCTCTCTCTCTCTCTCTGGTGTGTGTGTGTGTGTATGTGTGCTGCTGTGGTCCTCAGGGCTGCTGGAGCTGAACGTGGCAGGCTGCTCGTGGTCCTCGGTCTCGGCGCTCTGTCAGTCTGTGTGTCCCTGTCTGCGGCTGCTGGACCTCAGCTGGGTGGAGGATCTGAAGGACTCTCATCTGAGGGAGCTGCTGGCCCCACCGAGCAACGACACGCGCTCAGGTCTGCTCACACACACACACACACACACTCTCTCTCTCTCTCTGTCCATCTCTACTGAGAGTGCTGTCAGAACAGAACATGAATGAACAGCACTTCATCATGAGTTGACTGCAGGAATTCATTGATAGTTTCGGTTCCAGCTCACAGTGCAGTACACAGTTTTGAAGATGATATTACACATTAAACATTTGGGGTGTTCGTATTAAAAATGAAGTGTTGAAGCTCAGTTGACACTGTTTTCACGTTTAATCAGTAGCTTTCGTCTGGTCATTGTTAGAAGTATTCCACAACTTTCTTCCTTTCAGTTCTTATATTTTTGGGGTCCCTTTTGAGTCTGGTATGTATTGATGTTGCTGAAAAGTGTGTGTCTTCCAGCTTGATCATTTGTGTTCTGGTGTTTATCAAGAGAATGTGTGCCTGTGCATTGAAGTAAATGTAGGAAGTAGCCATGTAATACGCAGGATAGTGTACATCGGTTACACTTTATTTTAAGGTAACAATAACTACATGCATTTACTATATGGTTAGGGTCAGGGTTAGGGTTACTTGCATGTAATTATGTATCATTTATTGTTATTATAATGGTAAGTACATGTAACGTGTAACAAGGACACCTTAAACAAAGCGTTACCTGTTCATCCAGTCAGTTGTGATCACTGAATTAAACTCTTCAGGCTCTTTTACTTAATTATATACCGTGTTGATGTCGGTTATGTTGGCTGCGTATCTTCAGAGCTGAAAGCTGCATGCTAAAGCGCTGCATGTGAGCGTGTAGGACTGAAGCTGTGCTGTTGTTGGCCGCAGCTCACGGAGAGAACCGCGGCGGACGCTTCCAGAACGTGACCGAGCTGCGTCTGGCGGGCCTGGAGGTGACCGACGCCGTGTCGCGCCTGCTAGTGCGCTATCTTCCTCACCTGACCAAGCTGGACCTCAGTCAGTGCTGCCACATCACAGACCAGACCGTCCACACGCTGACCTCTCCCATATCCCCGCTGCGAGAGAGCCTCACGCACGTCAGCCTGGCAGGTACAGACCCACGCTCCACCACTCTTCATCCGCTTCATAGCTGTTCTGTCACGCAATACTAAAATACCTTCATCCTGTTGTGAAGAAAAATAGTGACCTCTATAGTTCTATACGGTATTTATATTTTAATAGTTTTCATACAACTGGATACATTGTATCTTTACACATCATGTTATGCAGACATTTGTTTATCTCTTAGATGCATCTCAAAAATACTTATGGCACAGAGGTTAAATATTAGTTTACACACTTCTCACTGGTTGTAGGACTAAATTTTGATAATTGACATGAATATGCACACACAAACACACTGTAAACAGAAAAATGTCAGTGGCATAACCAATAAACTACATGATCAAGCAGTAGTAAGGCCAAATAGACCACTTTCACTCTGCTGCCGCCTATTGATCAACTATTGCAACACAAAACAAATCCTCCATCATAAGGGAAAGTTTACGCAAGCAGAATGAGTATTTAGTTTTAGAATTCCAGAGTAATGTTGAGGTAAAACATGACATTTTTATAAATGTACAGCCGCCTTGACTTAAAAAATAAAAAGGAATGTAATTCAATCCATTTCTAGCATACTAGCAATGGTATAATGATAATTTTATAGTGTATAATGTATTTTTTTAAGGAAAAAAAGGTGGTAAATGGAGTAATAACATGGTAACAATTTCTTTGATTTTTTTTTAGATTTTTGCATCAGCTAACTAGTGCAGACTGCAAAACCCAAAATGGGTGCATCTGTTTGGTTTGAGACGCACTGGTTTATGGGACATGTCATTTCTCTGGGATAAGTGTTAAAATACACAGTTTACCAAAAAGAAATAAATATATATACATGCATACATACACACAGGACTTGAACGTTGTCTATATTAACATGAGTGTTGAAATAAGTTGATTTGCTAACCTGGTCTGTTGAAGTAATATCCTTCACCGTGACTGATTTTAAGCTCAGGTTTGTCCTGTTACAGTCTTCATAGGAACCCATGTTAATATGAATCAATCAAATTAATCAAACAAAAACTGCTACAAATAAAAATGAGCTCGGGATTGAGATGTGCAATAAGCTTAAAGAATATCGCCGTTATTTGTTTTGATCACCATCAAACCTGAAAAGATATGTTTGCATTTGATACCCAAGACTGACTGAGTTAAATACTCCCTAAAGAGGGCACACGAGTGCTGGATTATTCTGTAGACACGAAGCCCTCTGAACCTCTCAGTGAAACACAGCTGTAGATTAACGTCCAGCTCTTATGATTGTAGTCTGCATGTGACGCTCATTCACCCCGCTGATTACAGGTCATAACAGCATGACGCTTTAGCCATTTTCATACACTGGAAAAAATATCTGGAAAATTTACAGTAAAGAAACTGGCAGCTGTGGTTGCCAAAATTTTACCATAAAAAATACACTAGCAACATTTTAGGCTTTATGTATTTAACTTAAATTGACATGTAAGAACTGTAATTTCCTTTAATGATGTAATGTTAATATACCAACCGATCGAAGTACTGAAATCGGTTTTGTACCTTTTGTACCACTGATAACCACCAAAAGCAGGAAGTGATGAGGAAATCACGTGATGAACCAAAGCCAGTCCCAAGCAGCTTTTAAACATCTGTGTCCCTGCAGCACAGAAGCAGTCATGAGTAGCACAGGTATATCTGTAGCAATAGCCAACAATACATTGTATGGATCAAAATTATACATTTCTCTTTTATGACAAAAATCATTAGGATATTAAGATCATGTTCCATGAAGATATTTAGTAAATTTCCTACCATAAATATATCAAAACTTCATTATTGATTAGTAATATGCATTGCTAAGAACTTCATTTGAACAACTTTAAAGGAGATTTTCTCAATATTTAGATTTTTTTGCTCCCTCAGATTCCAGATTTTCTAATAGTTGTATCTCAGACAAATATTGCCCGATCATAACAAACCATACATCAATGGAAAGATGATTTATTCAGCTCTCAGATGATGCATAAATCTCAGTTTCAACAAATTGACCCTTATGACTGGTTTTGTGCTCCAGGGTCACAATTATAGAAGGTGCACAGTGTCAGTCACACAAACACTAAACACCAACATAACACACATGAAACTGAAATATGCAAAAAACATAAGAAACAGTAAGAAACAGTTAATTAAAAATACATCAAATGTGAAATGTAACGCAGGTAATTCTGTAAATGATACATTCTTTTTCACTTCCAAAAACGGTATACTACTAATATGTCCAAATACAGTTTTTCAGCGTATATAGTAGGAGGAGCAGGTTTTTACTGTGGCAGTCCCGGTCATGTTTTATCACGAAGGTACAGCAGGTGTCAGTGTTTAGGAGGCTGGTGCTGACGCTGGTGACTGCGCTGCTGTGTTTCAGGCTGCGTGAAGGTGACGGAGCAGTGTCTGCCGCTGCTGCGCCGCTGTGCCTCGCTGCAGAGCGTGGACCTGCGATCCTGCGGCCTGCTGGCTCCAGACGTCTGCCAGCTGCACTGCTTCCCCTCGGCCGAAGACAGACTCCTGCTCAAGAACAGCTAGACCGGCCCTGACACACCACAGCACAGGATGCTTGGACATCACAGACACTTTGC
The DNA here is from genome assembly GCF_936440315.1 of Barbus barbus. Lineage (NCBI taxonomy): Eukaryota > Metazoa > Chordata > Actinopteri > Cypriniformes > Cyprinidae > Barbus > Barbus barbus. The sequence goes on from NC_136755.1 coordinate 368,113, forward strand.
TGTTTTTCTTTTGTTCTTTATTTCTGGATCAACCATTTGTGAATGGAGAAATCGAGTCCACATAGATATTCCGTACCAGTAATGAGTGTGTGTACAGATTAGTAGTTTGCTGTAATGACCCCTCCTGACCCCGGCACAGCTCCTGTCCTGCGGGGAACACTGGCTCTGTCCCGATGCAGAATGTATCCTACTGTGGAGAGCTAGTCTCAAACACAGCCATATTAGTGTGCTTGGGTGTATCTCACCCCAAAATCAAAACAGATTTGATCTGTTTGCTTTTGTGCATAAAAAACAAAACACTTTGGGACCATTAAGAGTTTTTTGCATTATGACATGATTTCATTACTGGTAGGCATGTATATCCCCATAGTTCTTACGACTGTAAAAATAATCTCGCTCTTCTGCTTCAACAGCGTTTTGCATTAGATTTGAGTCCTCGCTGTTGTCAAAGGTGATGAGGTTCAGATACACCGATGAGAATCAGATGCGTAAAAATCTTTATGGTCCTAAAATGAGGCTCGACTTTGATTTTGGGGGTTTTAGGTGTTTGTTGAGATTCACTCATTGATGGATCAGTTTTGGGAGGTGTGTGTAACAGTGCTGGCTTCCAGATGCTGGATGGGTGGTGGGCTCTGACGGTGTGCTTGGTGTTTCCTTCTCTTCACTGTATTGGTGCCACACTCGCTCTCAGCCTTGCTGTGCCATACGCTGGCCGTCCTCTGTCCTTCCCCTCTTCATTCCTGATCGATGGAGGACACTGATCCGGAAACCTAGGCTCGAGCTGCTGTGTCGTCACGCTGTGCTCCGCTGCATCTTATATAATGTCGCTGGGTGAATGTTGCTGTAGATTCCTGCAGATCTGGAAAGGTTTTCACAGAACGAGGCATTAGTTTGTTGATTGGCTGATTGGTTTGTTGTCATTCGGTCAGGTCATTAAAGCTGCTTACCTTCAAAGCCAGAATGGTCCGAACTCAAATATGCCTCAATGGAGAAGCTGAAGAAAAATGCTTTGTGGCCAATTAGTTTGAAAACGTATTAGAGAATGAAACAGCTGGTGTTTCCAGCCGCATTCAGTGTTATCACTCGCAAAAGACTAATCACACACATTCTGCAAACGCATTGTTCTGGTGTTTTAATGGCTCTCTGAACGAGCTGCTCTGAGCAGCAAGGCTTTAACAGTTTTAATTGTTCTGATTTGAAACTAGTTCCATCTTCTCTGTTGAACTATTGAACGGGGCTCTACCAGGGAGCCTCGAAAACAACTTTTCTTCAATCTTTCGGTGAGCTCTGCGGCTACTTCCTTCCAGAATACGATGCATGTCAACACCTTTCACTGACTATTCCTTGCACACTTTTATTCAGTATTGGGTCCAATACATGGCAGTTTAAAGTGTTTGGTGGCAGTAGACAAACAGCATCCCTTAAAAGTGACCTCGACAATGTAGTTGCAATGTTTTTTTTTGTTGTTGTTGTTGCTGTTGATGTTATTTTTAAATTTCATGTTGTGCGGTTTGCATTTTAAAGACGTTCTTGCACATTGGGAAATACCTGTGTGCGGTTTATAGTTGCATATCAAACACTGAGTTGTTGATCATTTCTGGAATCGGCACGAAGAATTCAAGTTGAAGAACTTGAATAGGTTTTAAATACGGTTCCTCTTTCATCCGACCATGTTTTTTTGCAGATTCATAGCCCACTAAACTGAATTGCCATGTATGAACCAAACATTCACCCTGTTGAATGCACAGGGCTGAAATCATGTTATTATAATATCTTGCCAAAATTTCCTGTTTTGGGCGTTCATATATAAATATATATATTTCTTCCTTTGCATTGATCCATGTGATAGAATATGTGAAACAATGGAGAAAAAGAAAAACAAGGCAGCTACTATAAGAGTGACTACTGTAAATGTCTAATTAAATAAAGACAATGGGGGTTGTTTTTATTTGCTTTGCTTTTCTTTCCTCAATGTGCTGCATACACTACTGAAATACTTGAGAGTACTGCCAAATGAAAAAAAAATCATTTTCAGGGCTCAACAGGGTGAGGATTTTGCGTGCATTTTAAAGGGAAAGTACTTTTGCAGATGCAGTGAGTAAATTGGGCACGCCGTGTGAAATCAATATATATACCATCTGAATAAAAACTCCCTAATACCAGTCATGATTGTAGAGTTTGAATATGTACAGGGAAGACATACCAGTAAAGGTGTGAAGACTTATGAAAATACACTATTGCCAGGGATGTGTCCAGAAATGAGAGATTACCTTTTCTTCATTTGATTTAGCAGAATTAATTTGGCATCAGCTGCAGGCTTTTTCTGTACGTTGGCTTATACACAGATTTACTATATGTCGACTTGCAAAGTAAACTTTTAAAGTTTAATCTCTTATAGCAGGGGGTTTCGATCTTGGTTCGGATTACCCACACACAGTTCAGTTCATCAAAATAAACATAAACCACCAACTATATTAACATAACAGCTGAATAACATTACATTTCTATGCTTTTCCAAATAAATTTAGCTAAATGGGGATATTTCATAGACTTATATTGTTTCATGAACTGCTAATTATAAATAACCTAATATAACTTAACTTTCAGAAGTTTTACTTTTAAAAACAAAAAAAAGCTCATCTGGTCTCATTTGGAAAGTACGGTTCAATGTACAACCATCACCGGGGTTTGCTGAACCTAACAGCCAGAAGTGCCCTGTTGATAGTTTTAACAAATATCTGGCCCTTTGTCCACCAGATGCAGATTCTTCTTATCGCCTTACTCTGACAAAACCAGGACCTACTGAACAAAAGAACAGGGCTGTATTTCCCAAAAGCCTCGTAAGCTTAAGTTGATCGTAGAATCATTGTCACCAATGGAGCTACGATCAACTTAGGTTTATGATGCTTTTGGGAAACGCAGCCCTGGAGCAGTGTTTTCCAAACAGATTCTTGGATCACCCTCGCATGTTTTGCATGTCTGCTTAATCAAACGCACCTTCACAACCTTACCTCCTGGTTTATCAGTAGTGAGGTTATTCCGATGGGCAAGGGGAAGGTTGCTGCAGTCCACAAGTGGCCCACTCCCACAACTGTAAAAGAGTTACAACGATTCCTTGGTTTTGCTCATTTATATCCATGCTTCGTCCATAACTTAAGTTCCATTACTCATTCACTCCCCAGTCCCCTCAAAGTCAGGCCTAAGCCTCTGTCCTGGACTCTAGCTGCTACCCAAGCCGTGCAACGACTCAAAGAAGCATTTCCCAGAGCACCGCTCCTAATTCATCCAGACCCCAAGAAACCTTTTGTGGTTGAAGTCGATGCCTCGACGACAGGAGTTGGAGCGATCCTGTCTCAGCAGCAGAGGACATCACCAAAACTTCATCAATGTGCCTTCTTCTCTAAAAAGCTCACCCCAGTGGATAAAAATGACAACATAAGGAACAGAGAGCTTCTTGCCATTAATCTGGCCCTGAAGGAATGGAGGCATCGGCTGGAGGGAGCCCAACATCAATTTACCGTACTCAAAGTCCATAAGAGCCTCGAGTATCCTCATGAAGACAAGAGACTGAATCCACGGTACGCCAGATGGGCTTTTTTCTTCACATGATTCAACATCTCAATTTCTTACCTGCCTTGATCTAGAAATGTTAAAGTGCTCTTTCCTGCCTCCATACCTCCCGAGAAGCCTGAACCAGTCATCCCAGCCAGTCTCATCGTAAGCCTTATTCAGTCTTCCCTTGATGAGCCAATGCTTCTCTGTCGGAGTGTCCCTCAGGTCATACCTCAGTGCATCCCTCAGGTCAGATCTGTTCACATCTGTGTGGGCACTGGCCAATCAAACCCTCTCACTGCTGTAAGTTCACTTCTGATGGCCAGGAATGGCACTGGACGGGAGAAGGTTTGTTCAAGGATGTTCTGAATGTGCCGTTTTCTCTTCCTCAACGGCCCTGGTCACACCTTGGAGAGGACGTCCCTCAGATACAACCCGAATTCCCGAATAAATGTTGGGACGTTTTTTTTTTGTTTTTTTTTTAATTTGAATAAAATGAAAACTAAAAGACTTTCAAATCACATGAACCAATATTTTATTCCCAATAGAACATAGATAACATAACAAATGTTTAAACTGAGAAATATTACACTTTTATCCACTAAATGAGCTCATTTTAAATCTGATGCCTGCTACAGGTCTCAAAAAAGTAGGCACGGGGGAAACAAAAGGCTGAAAAAGCAAGAAATTGTGAAATATTCAGCTGGGAGAACATCTAGTAATGAAGTTAATTGACATCAGGTCTGTAACATGATTAGCTTTAAAAGGGATGTCTTAGAGAGGCAGAGTCTCTCAGATGGGCAGAGGCTCTCCAATCTGTGAAAGAGTGCGTAAAAAGATTGTGGAACACTTTAAAAACAACGTTCCTCAATGTCAAATTGCAAAGGCTTTGCAAATCTCATCATCTACAGTGCATAACATCATCGAAAGATTCAGAGGAATGTCTCTGCAGGCAACCACTCTGTGTTTTTCATGGAAGTTCCAAGTTGCACATATATTCTAATAAATCTGCACAAAAAAATTGTTATAAGGGAAAAGGCTACTTTAGGTTATGCATGTCAAATTATTGTATCTAAAATACAATGAAAGCTAGGCAAGAAAAATAATCGATTAAAAAAAACGTTATTTTCTTACCTGAAAATCTGTTTTTGGTCATAAAATCTACTATCTTGCTTAGTCATGTGCCACTTCAGCTGAAAAAGGAGATGGGAGTGTGGCACACCGATGACATCTCAAGCTCTTTTCTAACTTGGCAAACTGGAAGTGTCACACCTAACCTCATGTTACAACACTGCTTGGTCTCGCCCTGGCCAAAATAAAGTCGCCATTTGGATTTAAATAAGCAAGTACTGGAGAGTCTAGGACTGGATCATTATTGGGGTAATTTCTGGCATGTTATATGTTTTGCAACAGTTCTTTTGACCTGACCTTCAGGATGTGCTGGAGTCAGCTTTAGAGAGTGGTTCATCTCCCTCGTTGTCAATACATGATCTCGGCCAAACGTCAGTGCAACTCTTGTTGTCAAAACAATGGCACACCAAATGCACAATATAATGAAAGCTTAAGGCGATCCAACAAATTCGAGTGTGCAACTCTTATTTTGAAAGTGGACTCCAGCACATCCCAAAGACTTTCAATGGGGTTTAGGTCAGGCCAGTGTTTCACAGATTGAGCTGGTGAATCTAGGTATCGTCATCCTGGAATATGTACATGGGAATTGCTGCCAAACATGCCAGAAACATATTAATCATTGCAATAAGGATTAAATCTTAAAATCTTACATATTTGCTTATTTAAATCCATATGGCGACTTTTTTCTGAAGAGAACAACATTTTATTAAACCAATAAAAGGCATGAGTAAACTATTTTGGAAAGTTTATTATTACAGATTTGAGTTGTTCTGAAAACAAAAAAAAAACCCCATCAAATTGTTTCTAAACATTCATGTACAAAATGACTCAACGCCCAGGAGTTGATTTTTGCGATCTCTGCAAGCTTCAGTAGATTTGGATGAATTGTGGGATGATTACTGATCATCAGCTTCAGTCTCTGCACCGAAGGCATCACAATCTAATCACACTATAAAATATTCCTCCAGAACTGCACAGGCCTATTCAAGTCATCCTTTGGCAGGTGTCCCGACATGAAGACCGTGCTTGTGTAATAATGCAGTGGTTTTCATTCTGTGGGTCAGTGACGGTATTGCAGAAGGGCTGCCAATTATTATAAAAAAATTATAATATATAATATATGTAAAGATGTCTGTCATAATTCAGTATAAATAAAAAAATGGTAAACCATTACTGTGTATTCACTATTCAAGCTTGCTGATTGGTTGTGTTAAGAATAACCCACCGATTTATCTAGCATGCTTTTGCTGCATACAGTAAAGTTTCCGTTAACTCTACAGTAAGTAAATTCACTTTAGCAGCTGATTGCTCTTCAACAGTGATGCTATAGAGCTCCTGCAGAGATCCTAAAGATGGCTGCGCACTTGATTCTCTGATGCTAACGTCTATATATTCATTGCATTTTACTAACCTGTTAGTGATGTCTTAGTGTATAAATCTGCCATGAAAACAAAATAAAAACATGATATGATGTAAGAAGTGCCTTATGTTCCATTTACATGTTTGCATTCTTTGAATTGAATAGTTTGGGTGTAATGTGCAGGTAATAGAACTTCTGCCTGAGGCCTTTACAGCATTAGCTGAGTGTTTTTCCTTTTCATTATTTTTAAGAAAATTGTAATTATAATTGAATTTAAGTAAACTGTTTAATAAAAAAGAAAAGAAAAAAATAAGCAATTTAATGTTTAGTTTCCCCTCTGCTGTCCCAAAAAAATAAAAAATTTAATGGGACTTCAAAACCAAGGTTCGTACTGAACCGTCATTATTGTTACACCCCTAAATATTTTCATTAATATTGCTGTAATAATAATAGAAGACGACACAGAGGTAACACAACCAGGCCTTTGTTTGCAGGAATGTCAGAAATGTAGGCGAGTAAATAAACTGATAGAATGACTTGAGACACTTAGAACCTCAGCCGAGGTGTTACTAAAAAAACTAGCAGGTCCTGTACCCAGTAGAACCCAGTAGAAATGGCTACACAGCTGCACTCATGTCTTTGGTGGAGAAAAACAGTGTTGATTTGCAGTCATTAATAATACATGCTTCTTAAAAAAAAGAAAAACTCTACTAGCTTTCTATATTCTTTTTCTATTCTATCTACTTGTTTTCTTTGTATGTGTGTGTATGTATATATATATATATATATATATATGTGTGTGCGTTTGTGTGTGTGTGTGTGTGTATATATATATATATATATATATATATATATATATATATCTCAGTTGAAGTCAAAACTTTACATACACCTTTCAGAATCTGCAAAATGTTAATTATTTTACCAAAATAAGAGGAATCATACAAATGCATGTTATTGTTTATTTAGTACTGACCTGAATAAGATATTGCACATAAAATATGTTTACATATAGTCCACAAGAGAAAATATTAGTTGAATTTATAAAAATGACCCTGTTCAAAAGTTTACATCCCCTTGATTCTTAATACTGTGTTGTTCCCTGAATGATCCACAGCTGTGTTTAGTTTAGTGATAGTTGTTATGAGTCCCTTGTTTGTCCTGAACAGTTAAACTGCCTGCTGTTCTTCAGAAAAATCCTTCAGGTCCCACAAATTCTGTGGTTTTCCTGGCTCACGTCTTCCGCTGCTGGTGCACCCTGGGTCCGTGGTGTCCCGGCGCCGGAGTGAAGGACATCTGGGAAGATCGCGTCCTGGGTGCACAGGGTCTGTGCGGAGAAACACACGGAGTAGAGGTGGTGGGAGTATTAGCAGCGTGCTGTATACTTACCCCGGACTTGTGAGCGTCAGCCCGGGATGTTTCCAGCGCGGCTCTCCGCTCTCTCAGCTGGGCCTGCTTCTCCACCAGGTCACGGATCTGCTTCTCCACGGCCTCCAGCTGCACCGAATGCAGCTCGAATGTGTCCTCACCTGCACTCAAAGGTAGACACAAATCTGCCATTTAAGCAAGTAACAGTGAAACAATGGTAATGTGTGTGAATAGAGTATTAGCAATCTAAGCGAGATTAGTGGCAGCCACGCTGCCGATGCTAACGGGCTATAAGCTAATAGCAGACTCAAGAAATCAAAATAAAACTAGAGATAGCAAGGCGCTCTGATTGGTTTTGTTTTAGAATGCTATAGGGGATATATTCACAGTAAATCACACACACTGGTATTCCTATCATTATGTGTTTATTCCATAGGCGTAATGGGTTTTCTACTGTACAAACTGTATGTTTTATCCCTACACCAATCACAAAACTTTCAGAATATTTAGATGTTCACAAAACTCTATAAGCTGTTTTCCTCATGGACAAGGACACGAGGACATTCTGGATATTGCCATCTTTGTGGGGAACCACACACAAATATAAATCAGATGCATGTTTTCAATGATCGGTCATTTTATTCAGCATTAACGGAACAGAATTCCTGCTGAATTAAATGACAAATAATTAAAAATAAATAAATAAATACAAGAAACATCTGGACACATTACATTATATATTCATTTATTTATTTTTTAAGTTAGAATTTGGGGGAAACTGTCATTGAAATATCGTTTGTGTCACTGCTCCTATAAATATTCATATATAGCATTCATTTCTGAAGGAAAGTACAACTTTTCTTTCACCAAGATTGCATTAAATTGGGCACAAGACAAGTACAGTGCAAGATTACACATATTCTATTTCACATAGATGCTGTATTGTTCATAGCCTCTGATTATTGCTGGATTATGGTGCTCCTCATCAAACTTCCCACAAGACGTCAAACTCTGACGTCTTGTGGGAAGTTTGTGCCATAATTCTGTAAACATTTCCAATGCATCTTTTTTTAGAATTTATAGTTGGGATGTAATACAGTTGACATGGTGTAACGCGGGCCAGAGAGTTAGAGTCTACCCGGAGAAAAACAGAAAGCTGAGGGAGAGAAAATGAAAACTCGAGGCAGTCAGCTGGTTGTCCCACGAGCCTTTATGGTAGTTTCTTCATCAGCATACTCGTCTCACACACATGTAAAAGAGCGAGTGCAGAATAGAAACAGAACACTCTGGTCCCGTCACAAAAATAAGGGGATGAACACGTTATGCAGTACACAGCGGTAGAGCGACCATCCTTCTTCACTCTCTGTACGTGCGCGCTCACAACAACATGCGTGCATACGTACCATAACAACATACAACAACAGAAGTTCTCTTAAAGGCACATTGGTATTTGTGGCCGTTATAGATCCCCCCCAGGTAGATAAAGGCTGTCCTCAGCCGTACACAACTGAGTACAAAATTATTTTAAACAACCTCAGACATGAAAAGTTGTCAAAATACAAAACCATACAGGGCATGTATTAATTAGGCACACACTTGCATACATGACAGTAGAAATAGACCAAAATACAATCTGTAATAGACTATTGCACACAAATGAAAACCGCTTGAAACCAACCATCAATAAAATAAAGGACTGTCTAAGGACAGTATCATCAGTCATATTTTTTTTTTTCTCGGTTGGAACAACAACATGTCAACAGACTGAGTATTTAAGCTAATGGCCTCCTGTTTCTTTCACACAAGTAGCAGACCTTATTAAACTCAAAGCATTCAACAAACTATATGAAATCACGGTTAGAATCAACACACTATTTAAGGTCTAGTCTGTCAGTGTGATACGCATTCGTCCACCTATTAGATGTCCAGTCAGAAGTGATTCTAGGTACACGTCGAGGTCTTAAGTCATAGTGGTGTCTGTCCAGATCACCACCACCCACAGTCATGTCAATGTTTTGATTCTCCAAGTCAACATGTTTGTCGGGCAACCAATCATCACCGTCCCCACTTCCTGGCAGGTCATGAATACTGGAGGTTACCGTGCGACTATAGTCATCCTCACGTTGGGAGCCTGTTAAATTCACGTTGGTAGAACTACCACTCACTTCCTCAGGCATTTCAGCTAACAATGAACTGCCAGCCGTAGCCCCAATAGTAGAACTGTCTGCAGGCACAGTCTCTGGTTCAACAAGTGGATCCCAGGTACGAAAAGGCAGCAGATTTACGACATGAAATACACCCGCGTCTGCTCCAGTATTCACATCAGTGAGTCTGTAGTTCAACTCTGACAGCTTTTGTGCAACACGATAAGGGCCTGCATATACAGGTGCCAGCTTAGCAGTGAAGTTTGCAAGAGCATCTGACCGAGGATGAGTTTTTACTCTGACCAACTCACCAACCGAGTAAGAGACAGGACTACGTCTTTGGTCATAATACTTTTTTCTTTTGGCATGGCTTTTATCCATGGCTTTTATCTCTGATAGACAACTCCAAGCTTTCAGGGTAAGGAATTCCTGGTTCATCCATCCCCTCACTGTTTGGCTGAGTGATGATGTCGAGAGGAGTATTCAATTCACGTCCGTACAATAACATGGCTGGTCTATGTCCGGTGCTTTCGTGAGGTGCCGTTCTCAAGGCAAAGCAAATTTGGGGCAGGTAACGATCCCAAGCAGTGTGTTTGTTACTGACGTAAGCACGGATGGCGGTCTTCAATGAATGATTCACCCTCTCCGTCGCATTCGTTTGGGGGTGGTACGCAGTCGTAAGTCTATGTTCTGACCCCAGGGTGGTGAGTACGTGATTGAAGAGTTCACTGACAAATGGAGATCCTCTGTCTGAAATCAGATTGGTAGGCACACCGTGCCGTGCAAAAACCTCACTCATCAGTTTGCTGGCGGCGACTCGGGCCGTTGCTTCTTTCACCGCACTAACCTCCACCCACTTTGAAAAATAGTCCACGAAGACTAGGACATACGCATTCCCGCAGGGTGTGCGCGGCAAGGGCCCTACGAAGTCCACCCCTGTATACTCCCAAGGTTTTTGCGGGCGGATGGGAATCATAAACCCCGCTGGTTTCCTCTGGCTCGGTTTTGTGAATTGCCATACAGCACAGGAGGCTACATACTGCTTAGCATCGGACGATAACCTTGGCCAGTAAAAACAAAGCTTCAGTCTCGCTATCGTTTTCGTCATCCCCAAGTGTCCAGCCATTGGATGATCATGGTAATATTCCATTAAACTCCTTTTCATAGCCGTGGGAGCATACAGTTTAAGGCGTTTCATGGGGTGAAGATTACAGGACACTTTGTCATCCACGAAGTACAGAAGTCCATCCTGGATCACATACTGAGACAACCCATCACAATTCTCATCTTGTCCTTCCAACATCCGCAGAAGTTTTCCCGTATCTGGATCATTAAGTTGCATTTGCCTGAGGTGCTCCCGATCCGAAAAAAATCACAGGGGGTAAAGTACGCAGGTCAAGACCCCTAATAATGGCATAATCAGGGAGAATTCCCACAGGTGACTCACAGGAAGGAACAGGGTTACGAGAAAGAGCATCTGGCACTTGATTGCTTGTCCCAGGCTTATGAACAATGTCAAAGTCAAAATCCTGTAATCGGAGAGACCATCTAGCCAGCCGGCCAGAGAGGTTTGGGCGAGACATCAGCCATCTCAGGCTGCTGTGGTCTGAAAAAATTGTAATGTGAAGACCCTCTATATACGGCCGGAAATGTTCAAGAGCCCATATGACGGCCAAACATTCTTTTTCCGGAGTAGAATACGGTCTCTCAGACTTATGAAGGGCACGACTCGCGTAGGCTACTAAGACATCCCTGCCGTTGTTGTCCCTCTGCATGAGGGCAGCACCAAGCCCAACGTCACACGCATCCGTATGGACAAAGAAAGGTAATGAAAAGTCCGGAAACCTCAAAACAGGTGCAGAAGTCAGCCTGCCTTTAAGAAATTCCATGGCTGCCTGACATTCACTGGACCAGACAAAGGGAACATCCGTCCTAGTAAGCGCAAAGAGTGGCTCAGCATGGCGTGCATAATCATTGATAAAACGTCTGTAGTAGCTGGTTAGTCCTAGAAACTGCCTGACTTGTTTTACGCAAGTAGGAGTTTTGAAATCAGTCACAGCCCTCACTTTTCCCTCATTTGGCAGGATACCTTCTGCAGTGATACTGTAACCGAGAAAAGTGAGCTCGCTCCTGCAGAACTGGCACTTTTCCAGCTTTACAGACAGCCCCGCAGATTCCAGCCTGGTAAGAACTTCTCTCAAGTCAATAAGGTGCTGCTCAAAAGTAGGCGATGCCACGACAATATCGTCCAAGTAGACGGCACACGACTTATAAATGAGACCCGCAAGGACAGAGTTCATCAGCCTTTGGAATGTGGCGGGGGCGTTGCACAATCCAAAAGGTAAGACTCGAAACTGGAATAACCCGCAGTGGGAAATGAACGCAGTCATAGGCTTCGAGTTCTCTGCCACCGCCACTTGCCAGTAGCCTCTGGCCAAGTCAATAGTGGAGATGAAGGTTCCTCTAGCCAGAAAGTCGAGCGATTCATCAATCCTCGGGAGAGGATAAGAGTCCTTTACCGTGAGCTTATTGAGCGCACGATAATCAACACAGAACCTGGGCTCTCCTGATTGTTTTGGGACGATTACGACTGGAGCGGCCCAGGGACCAGAGGCAGGTTCAATTATTCCCTCTCTTAACATATCCTTGATCTGGGACTCAATGAGCTCCTTTTTAGCAGGAGAAGTGCGGTAAGGGGCAAGGTGAACTGGTTTTGCATCACCAGTAATGATCTCATGCTCTACAAGAGAAGTGTGTCCCAAATGTCCGTCAAACAATCCACTGAAAGTCTCAAGAAGCTCTGTCATTTTTCCTTTTTGTTCATTATTTAGAGATGCCTCCCCAACTTTTTCAGCAAGGGCCGAAGAACTGACTCCCAAGCACGACAAACCAGGATTAGGCATCAAATCTGCACCCTCTAACTCCTCACGAGGCTCTTTCCCATCCCCAAGGACCACTGTTCTGGAAGGCACATGAAGAGAGACTGAAGATCTCAACATAAAATCCATTCCCAGAACGACAGGAGAAGAAAGACTCTGAAGAACAGCAAAGCGATGATAGAAGCGTTGACTCATAAAACCCAATGACAACCAAATTATACCTAACGGGCAGCAGGATGCTCCATCTGCAAGCTGAATAGGAGGAGCAGACCACGGTTTCATCCGCGTGTCCCCTCAGGAATACTCCGGACAACCACTGATTTCATCGCAGATAGGGATGCCCCAGTGTCAAGAGTTGCGTCAAAGGCTTGTCCATAAAGATTAACCTTCACTCTGAACGGAGTGTTCCAATATGACGTAGAAACTACATCCTCCACATGACACAAAGTAGGCTGATCCGTTATGAAAGCATCAGGCAAGCGAGGCACATTTACTTCCTGGAGGGAGGATTGCCCCGTCTGAACGTCCTCCGTCCCCTGAAGTTTCCCCTCTGGTTGAAGTCGGAAACTACTCTTCCTTCCCGAATGGCCTGGTCAGAGCCATCCGTCCTTCCCATTTCAAGCACTCTACTGACGGCATCTTCCTGTAGTTCCTGAGGCTCCGTTGGGTGCAAACGTGGCTTCGCCTTTAAACTACAGTTTGGGCAAGTACGAGTGGTGAATCCAGGCAAGGAGCATTTGAAACAGTGCACCTCTCTGGCGGGCGCACTGCTAGCCTGTGTCTGAAGTGGACACCCAACACTTGGACCAAGGACTGCATGAAGCTCATGAGCCCGTAAAAGAAGATCCATGACTGATGGTACGGGTGTGCTATAAAGGGCGACTCAGTATTTTTCAAGCACATGCTTCCGTATCAAGTCTATTTACTCTTGTTGGGGTGGAGGGATCTTTAACTTACGAAACTCACCCAACATGTGAGCGACAAAAGTCGGCAGTGGCTCCAGGCGATCCAACATGCCTCTTTGTAGGTCAATCGAATCACGAACACACCGTTGCAACACTGCTACTTCTGCTTGTAACAGCTGTACTTGAGCCCTTAAGTCACCAACAGAATGTTGCGACACCCCCTGCTGTGGACAGGAGTCATCGACAGTGGGCCAGTCAGTAAGGTCAAACTGAAAGTCAGGGTGAGTAGCCATTTTGTACAAAAATACAGTCAATTATTCAACTGAAACAAAGAAATGGGAAAACAGCAAATGTCTCAAATATTAGAGTCAAAAGCAATAACAGTTCAACAAAAAGTTGCTTATACACACCCACAGTAAATAATCAGCAATATTTTCCTGTAATGTCTCAACATAAACCTTTTTCCTCTCTTTTACAGCAGTCAGAGATATTCTCACAGCACTGTAATACAATTCGATACTTCAGAAAAAATAAATAGTGAAACACTCTCGAATTACACCAAAGACAAAGCTAAAATTTACCCAGTGTCCGCGCAAATTTTCCGTCCTCTTTTCCTTTTTTTAAAAAAAAAAAAAAACCTTAGTCCCCCGTGCCTTTGAAATGAACAGGTGTGCACGGTCCAAAACTCGAGAAGAGGAGAGGTGAAAAACTGTTATATACCACCTGCTCAGTTCCTTTCCCTGTCCTCAATTTTCACATAAATGTACCGCACTGATATTTGTCACACCAACGCCCGATGAGCGAAGAAGAAAGAAAAAAAAATTCAGTCTCGTTCTGTCATATGCTGACTAAGTGCGATACACTTCAGTTCTCAATTACAGTTCAGCCATTGAAAAATATCGAAAAGGTAGCGTAAACTCTCAAACCAGTCAATAGTCGTGCGATCCATGAATATAAACAAACAGTCAAGGAAGCGCATAAACAGTACTCGAAAATCAGACACGCACCAACCGCATGGTCCCCCTAGTTAGCAAGCTAGTCAGCACGGTCTGGCGGCTGCAGCGCAACAAAACCTCCCACAACGAAAATCCTCTTCCAAAAAAAAAAAAAAGAAAAGAATCCAGTTGTTCGGGCGCCAATTTGTAACGCGGGCCAGAGAGTTAGAGTCTACCCGGAGAAAAACAGAAAGCTGAGGGAGAGAAAATGAAAACTCGAGGCAGTCAGCTGGTTGTCCCACGAGCCTTTATGGTAGTTTCTTCATCAGCATACTCGTCTCACACACATGTAAAAGAGCGAGTGCAGAATAGAAACAGAACACTCTGGTCCCGTCACAAAAATAAGGGGATGAACACGTTATGCAGTACACAGCGGTAGAGCGACCATCCTTCTTCACTCTCTGTACGTGCGCGCTCACAACAACATGCGTGCATACGTACCATAACAACATACAACAACAGAAGTTCTCTTAAAGGCACATTGGTATTTGTGGCCGTTACAATGGCGATTGATGCATTTAAATAAGATAATGATAGATAAAATGGAATAGATGTAGGTATATTACTGACGTGTGAATGAAACACTTCATGGTTTGTTTTTTTTGTTTAGTTTTTTCATGGTAACCCAACACTTGTGTTATTTCTCTGATGCTATCATTCAAAACATAAAAACTGTCTTAGTGATTCCAAACATTTGAACAATCTGGCATAACATCTTTCACAAATCAGCTGATCCTCTGTGGCGAGTGTGAGATTTTAACTTCATTTCACTTTACGCATTCCCTAAAAGCTGAGCAGGTAAACCAACTCTCTTTCCATTGTCCTGAACTCATTCCCTGCAAAGATGAGCAGCCTTTGCTCTTCACACACTCTCATTCTGGGAGGCTGGGAAACGGAGATATCAGCATCAGCGGCACGTCTTTATCACCCGTGCCGAACAGCGGGAACAGTTTCTCTGAGAACGCCACTGTGAATGAATACACCTCAGATCCTGTCTTGGCATTGAAGAAGACCAGCTGACCCTCCTCACAGTCCAGATAGATGCCTATACGGCGCAGGCGACCCGTGACTTTGACCTTGGCGAGGGGCGGCGCGGTCAGAGCGTGTAAATGGTTGCCGCTCCACCACAGCGCGTAGTAGCCGATAGCAGGGGTCATGTCAAACAGACCCTTCCTCGGGGCCGACTCTAGACCATCAGTGTCTAAAGCAGCACTTCTCAAAGTCCGGATCTGGACCCGCCTCCATTTCGAATTACAAAAGCACTAATTATATTTCCTACTTTGATAAACGCATGTTCAACTTGTAAATCGTTTATTTAGTTTTTTGTGTCTTTCTGGAGATCATCTGAAATGAAAGCGAAGGCGAGATATTTAAAGTTTTCCGTGTGACATTGTTGTGATGACATCCAGTGATAATCGTGACACTTCACCACTGTGTAATATGAGTTTTTAATGTTTTTGCTATCAGTTAGAATATGGTCATTAGACTTATAGCAGTGTCCAGTGTTTCCCATATAGGCCTACATTGATTTATTTGTGGCAGCTCGACACAATATCAAAACTGGCCGTCACAAATAGATTTCCCAAAAGGCCCCGTTCACACCAAGGAGTCAAGGAAGAAAATTATAAAGATATGGTTCTAAAAATCGTTCTGAATATTAAAGACTTGCAGAGTTCACACCACAGCTATAACGATAAAGGCACAGAGAAACGATATTGTTGGAATAATTTCAGAACAATTTTTTTCCAGCTGATGAACGATAAATAAATCGTTCCTTGCCTAATAAGCGCTCAAGCGCACGCATAAATCTTGCCACAGCACACCGGCAGAAGTAATGATTATGAAAAACAGTAAGAAGACTGCATTAACATTTGAATAATTCACTGATAAACAAGTGCTTTCTTTGTTCTTGGTTTAAGAGATGAAGTCATCTAGTGATCCTCCTGTATGCATGTTTCACACGGATTACATAATCTGAGAATATTTGTTTTCCATTTGAACTGGTTCATTTGAAAGACATTTCACTCTATAGATATATGTTTAATGTCTGTAAGGCAAAGATATACACGGAGTTTCGCGCTCAAGTTCACAGAGACCGAGACGGCAGAAAGCGCATCCTGTTCATTATTTTACAAAAGTGCGCTTTGTTGTTATTGTGAGTGCACACGTCTTTACAGATTTGAAAGATGTATTACTCTATACATCTTTCTGTATGACCAAAAATGACGGAGTATTTTAAGAGTGGTCTGTCCTGCAGTGCACTGACAGTTCTTTAGGTTAACATTAGATTGAGCGGC
Organism: Barbus barbus; assembly: GCF_936440315.1. NCBI lineage: Eukaryota > Metazoa > Chordata > Actinopteri > Cypriniformes > Cyprinidae > Barbus > Barbus barbus. The sequence continues at coordinate 384,744 of NC_136755.1, forward strand.
CATGTAAAGTTTCTAATACTTACATATTTCAGATGATAAGCCATATTTGTGGTGGATGAATGATCTGAGCATCTGGATGTCCTGCCTGATCTGATGTAAGCTACTGTATTATTATAGACCAGCTGTTGACGATTTATTTTATTAAAAGATTGTGTTGATTTGTTATGCATGTTTATTAAATACAATTGTTCTGGACCTTTGACGTTGATGAAAGTTCAGATTTGGAGACTTGTGATTATGTAGACTTTGAGAAGCCCTGGTCTAAAGCATTACCTCCCAGTAGTGTCTTCCGGAGTCGTAGCCGTCTTTGGCGGGCACACAGGACCAAACGTCGAAGCGCTGCGAGTTGTTCCTGTAGAACTGCAGCTTCTCGCCGCGCTTCAGCTGCTTGCGGTCGTCCGAGAGGATCAGGAACGGGTACGCTGTGGTCGGATTCAGCGTTACCTCCTCTGGAAACACACGCACAGCTCATCAGCTCTCCAATTCACTAATCATACCGTTTCAGAGTTAAAAAAACTACTGAAAATAGACGACAGGCGTGACTTTGCTTAACATGCACATAATATACAGTATATTATAGAAAATGAGGATATGAAGGAAATGCAACCGGAGTCAAGAATACTCACCAAGATAGGTTTTCACCTTTTTGTGGCCTAAAAGACAGAAAATATTCTATATTAAAGAGCCGATCTAAATCAAAGCCTGCATCTTTTAAAATCAATATATGTGAGCTCATCAATACTGGAACATTATTTGGATAGTATTGATGAGTGACGGTTAAACAATTTAATAATTAATTTAAATATTAATTTTGAAAATAGATTTCTGTAGAGAAACAATGGTACACCTATTATTTGGGTTATTGCCTTTTGTGTGTGTGTGTGTGTGTGAGTCTGTGTGTGTGTGTCTGTGTCTGTGTGTGTCTGTGTCTGTGTGTGTGTGTGTGTGTGTGTGTGTGTGTGTGTCTGTTTTTTTTTTCTAAAAAAATGTAGAAAAAGTTGTGTCTGCTCAATTGTGCTCCTTCTTGCAAAAAAATGATCTCTATGAAGAATTTCAGTCAGGTTTCAGGCCTCACCATAGCACAGAAACTGCACTTGTTAAAATTACAAATGACTTACTGTGTGTGTTTGTGTGTCTGTGTGTGTGTGTCTGTGTCTGTCTGTATGCGTGTGTGTGTGTGTGTGTGTGTGTGCCGGTGCCGGTGCGTTTTGTTAAACAGTGCATAAAATACTTGGATGAGCTGTGAACTGTCCTCTCAATAACACAAGAAACACAAATCAAATGACAGTGATGAGTAAACGTCCTGTCTGCAACACTGTTACTGGATTGAAATGAATCAACAGTGAATTAAATTGAGCTCTCTCTCTCTCTCTCTATCAGATGAAATCAATTAGCATGATAGTATGTATATGAAATTTGCTCAATTTCCAGCGATATCGTTGACTTGATTGCACAGATACTATAAACTGAACTGAGCTGGACGATGACTTCACTGAATTAAATTATGAACTGACTTTAACTGATTTAACTGTTTTCGATCGTCCTACTGCATTATCAACATTTCTTTTCCTGTTTAATACAGTATACAGATTATGTCAAAGCAGCTTTAAAGCGCTATAGAAATAAAGGTGACTTGACATAACCCTGTGCTGTGTCCCAATGATGCTCTATAAACTATATGCACCTATACTATGCTTGTCTAATAAAGTAAAGCTGTGACAGCTGAATGCATTGCACATTACACATTTTTTCAGTTAATTAACTGCATCATCAGGATATCTGAAGCACACTGGAACAGAAAAGTACAAAATTGGGACACCTTTGATTATCGCTGCATGAAAGAGTTGCCTGTAGACAAAATCATCACTAAAGGGCCTAAGAATCTGTTTTGATGATACCTCTATATGTTATGTTTGCATAACATGATGCATTTCGTCATCAAGTAATATAATGAAGAGAAAGCCTGATTCTCCTGCATCCTCAAAATCCTGCTGCTTAAGACATTGAATTAGTTTTTTACAGATGTCTTAAAGCACATACATACCTATTTTTAATTTCCGTAGATCTGTAAAACACAAAATGAAAGCTGTTAGAGGAAGATCATGAATGTTTCTTCTAGAGGTAGTGCAGATGTGTTTCCTGTACCTTTCAGTGACCACTCCTTCCTCTTCCTCGACCGAACGCTCATCATACTCTCACTCTCTGCTAATGATGACACTCTCACAGAAATCACACAAGCACACTCTTATAAGCTTCTCTTCATTAATGAATTAATGAATAACTACACAGAACACTCTAGTAACTACTATTAACCACAGAAAACTCTGATAAAAGCGTATGTAAGCAATAGTAATACGGTAGTTAGCTATTAGCTAATCAATAACTACTATTCCTTCATGCCTCCCAGAGAATTACTAAAAAAACTATAGAAATAATGTGAAAATGCAAAATACTTCTCAAACACCCCTGCAGGAGTATAATCCCACAAAACTGCATTTTAAAAGACAATTAAAACAAAAACATAGTAAATAGAGTAACAACAGGACAGGCAGGCAAACAAAGGGTCATGGCACATCTGCACAGTTTTAATAATGGAAAAGAGCAAAACAATAGGGAAAGAAACAAGTGACTTCAAAGAAACAAAAATGGGACATTTGGCACAAATCTGACTGACAACAACTGACCAAACACAAGGGGAAATACATGGGTATATATACACAAGAGTAGGGGAAGAAACTGGGAACAATTATGGGCTGATTAGAAGAAAAACTACAAGCTGACTACACAAGGAAACAGGAAACTAGAAGACTTAAAAACACAGAAAACAGACAGTGTAGCAAATAGTTCTGTTATTTACAGCGTACCTATATCATGAAGCTGCTATTACCTATTGATTATCTAAGAGGTTAAATGTTAATTATAGTAGTAGTTAAAATCTTAAATGATCCTGCATTAGTTTGATTAGTTTCACATTAATTACTACATTTACATTTAGTCCTTTAGCAGATTTACAAATGAGGACAATAGAAGCAATCAAAACCAACACAAGAGCAATGATATGCAAGTGCTATGACAAGTCTCCGTTAGCTTCAATGTAGTACACACAGCAAGGTTGTTTGAAATGATAAATTATAAAAAGTACAGAGCAAGCTAGTGTTAGAGGCCCTTTTTCTTTGCTTTTTGTTAATTGTATAATAAATAAAAAGAATCAAACAGATAGAATAGATAAAGAATAGAGAAGCGAGTGTTTGTTTTAAAAGAATAGAATTAGAATAGAGAGTGCTAGAGTTAGAGGGTCAAATAAAGATGAAGAGATGTGTTTTTAGCCGATTCTTGAAGATGGTTCAGGACTCAGCTGCTGGGATTGAGTTGGGAACGAAGGAACAGTTAATGTAAAAGTCTGTGAAAGTGATTTTGTGCCTCTTTGAGATGAACGATATATAATTATGAAACTATGTAGTTTTTAGTAGTACTCTGGATGACAAGTTACTGATTTGCTAATAGTGAACTATTGCATTCAACTGAGTGCTATTACTTACTAATCTGTTAATCAGAGTTTCTTGTTAGTTAATCTTAGTTACTAGAGTGTTGTTAATATTGTGTTACTCATTTGTTCCTGTGTAGTTATGGAGTAATGACAGAACAGTGTTATAAAGTGTTTGTCATGCTGTTCCTGAGCAGTATATGCAGTGAAATGCTGTGTTACTGCATTAATCACACAGCAGTGTTTCGGTAATGCACTTCCCCACAGCGTATGTCATCCAGTCTTTCCCGGATCTCTCCTAAAGCTGCTTTCACGTCCCCAAGAGAGAAGCGCAGAGTCAGCTCATCCACCTCAAGCATGTCCATATCTGAGTCCTGCAAGGGACTGTTGGCTTCCGCAAAACTCTGCCATCATAAAAACAGAACATGAAGATAAAACACTGTATGCCTTATGTTAATGCCGGCGCATTATTAAAATGTACAGTGATGACACTTATTTAGCACATGCTGTCTCTGCCAGGCCCAGATAAAGATCTTTGAAGGTCCCCTATGCCTCTCATTCGTCCGCCTTTCTGCCCTAAATAATTATTCTGAGAGTAGCACCACATACACAAAAAAATGGTCAAGTAAAATAAAAAGTGCTTTAGTGTAGTGTGATAATTTTATATCTTGTGAAGACCTGTGGTCTTAAATTATTTGTCTTAAATTATTTCGAATGCCCTCATGTTTTTGTCATTGTCTCTTGAGTATTTTTCAGGTCTAGTCTAGTGTACTATAGTCAAGTCTTTGTTCTGTTTCTTTGTTTTGATGCGTGTTAATAATATGCACTTGGGTTGAAATGCAATTAGCCTCCAGTGGATATTCATTACTGACGAGTTCCAGTCTAGATTATTGCTTTTTCAAGAAACCAAAAATGTCATCAACTAAATCATAACAATAGGTAAAGAAGCTATTTTATCAGTGCCTGGACAGACCTTGTGTTGACCCTGATCTGGACATAGACAGATCTATCTGTGCTTTGGTGAACTATCTAAATATGCCTTCCCCCAGTGATCCTGACTGCACAGACACTGTTAAGACCCTAAAGGTACTCCCCTTGGCATATTTATATATAAGAACTAGGAACGCCACTGTATTTGAGGAAAAGACCCAAAAATGATCCAGCCACTGTAATGATCAGTCCTCCACACATTCAGACATTAGCGTTATGCCAGCTTTGACTGTGTGTCTTGTGACCAATTGCATCATACTAAAAGATTTATCTTTTGAATATGTGACTGCATTAATCGAGCATGAACATTTGCAGCAGTTCAAACCTTGAAATTCACTTAAAGTTTCTCACATGAAGATTTTGTACGGCATCAGAAGGTTTGAGATGCACCATGTCTTGTTGCACCTTTTTTTTTGTCACTTTGTGCAATAAATGATCGTGACTATTTTTATCTGCTTGTTCTGTGAGGCTAGATTTAGGCTACGGTTGGGGATAGGTTAGGGTTTGTTATAACTTTTTGCTTTTACAGATGCATCCAAAGAATTAAAATGTCAATTTTATTCTACAAATACACACATTTGTGGAGACATTTTAGCTAAAAAAATTATAATGATAATGGAAGCATAAAACAAGCATTTGTAATGGAGTTCCTAGTTTGTGGATGTAGCGTAGTGTCTTAATAGAGACATGCAAGGCACTTGACCATAATTCAGTGTTTGATGCCTTGAATGTGGTTAAAAAAATAATAACAGAAGAGATAAAACACACACAGAGAGAATCTGGGCTGTTTGTTATAGGACTGCATCTTTGTACCTGAAGGAAGCCGATATGGTCGTCTGAAACCTCTAGCCGGCCCCTGCGCTCCTGCAGCTGTGCTAACTTTGACTCAAGCTGGGTGACGATACTTTGTCCTTGTCCAATCACAGCCTCTCTCTTCTCCTCGATCCCGCCCCCCAGCTCGCTGCGGATGCGATTAACTGAGAGTGTGACGTCAGACAGCACCTGCTCCACCTCGGACAGCTCAGCCCGAGCGTAACTCTGTGAAAGACATAGCTTACACGCTCTAAAAACAATGATACAAGTATATATGTTTATGCGTCTTGTATGCTGCAAACTGTGCAGTGACAGTAAAGCTGGACTACAGATTTAAAATACCTGCAAGGCGTGTAGTTTGCTCTTCAGCTCAGCCAGCTGGGCATTTCTTTTGTCAATACATGTCTGAAAGTCCAGTTCTGTTTTCCCCAGGAGTCTCTATAAGGTGAAAAAAAAATGAAGTCTGTAAGACCTAAAATCTCTCTTTCCCTCAGTTTTTTTGTTAAGCACTAAAACAGAATGATCCTTTCTTGTCTCTTGTCTTTGTAGTTTTGTAGTTGCAGTGAAAGCATATATCTGCACATTACCTGTTTGGTAGCGCGTTCTGTCTGCACTGAGACTGTGGTGTGTGTGCGGTGCTCCTCCAGCACGCAGATGGCACAGATGCACTTCTGATCCATGCGACAGTAGACCTCCAGCTACTGCTCCGGTGGTGCTCCGGGCAGGTGCGGCCTCGCAGGGCCTCCTGAGGATCCAGCAGTCGATGCGAGGCATAGAACGGCATCTGCTGATGTGGCACCACGTGAAGCTCGCAGTACGACGCAGTGCACGTAAGACAGGAACGCACGGCTTTCTTTTTCTTGCCGCTGTAGAGGTCACATAAAATCTTGCCGGCGTCAGCCAGAGAAGCTCCGGTAATAACAGCTTTTTGCCTTGGCTTCGGTTGAGGAGGCCCGTCGTACTGCATCTCTTTATATTTCTGGGCGATGTGTGCGAACACCCGGTTGATGCTGAGCTCAGGACGCTCCTCAAACACCCGTTTGCACAGTGGGCAGCTGCAGACGGGGCTGGAGGCCCAGTAGCCCCCGATGCAGCCCTGGCAGAAGTTGTGTCCGCATGGCGTGGAGACCGGCTCGCTGAAGAGATCCAGACAGATGGAGCAGGTCAGCTCCTGCTCAGAGAACACATCCAGCTGGGCCATCCTAGAAAACATCACATATCCACACATTGTAAAATTAATCAACCCCTGACTCTGGGCTAGATGTTGTATTAAATTAGCTATTATTAATTGACATTAAAATGCTGGATGTAAAAACATAAAAATCAAGATGTAGACTGAAATGATATGTCTTTCCCCAGTTGGAAACTCAGAAGCGAAGACCAGGAGACTCTTGAGTATCTTCAGCAGGGTTTTTTTATTGAGAACGTGCTGCAGTCATCAAAAGTCTGAATAAGGCAGGTATACATTGTAGTTTATATACATTTAGGGGGCAGTGCTTAGAAATGGAGACAAAGCACCTGGGAGACGACCTTTAACAAAGCATGCAAATAAAGTATTCAGGTATAGCAACCTGACACGTTTCACCAATAATACCTAATACAATCAGCATAATCAAAGAATGGGACAAGGCCACCAAGAGGCATTAAAGACAAGGTGAGAGACAGTAATCTGGCTCATTTGATTTACAATAAACAGAACAGGAACTGGCAGAAACCTCTTGCTACTTTGGGAAGTCGTGGCCTAATGGTTAGAGAGTTGGACTCGTGATCCAAAGGTTGTGGGTTCGAGTCTCGGGCCGGCAGGGATTGTAGGTGGGGGGAGTGAATGTCCAGCGCTCTCTCCACCCTCAATACCACGACTGAGGTGCCCTTGAGCAAGGCACCGAACCCCCAACTGCTCCCCGGGCGCCGCAGCATAAATGCTGCCCACTGCTCCAGGTGTGTGTTCACGGTGTGTGTGTGTGTTCACTGCTGTGTGTGTGTGTGTGTATAATGTAAAAAAATAAATCGCTTTCGATTATATACATATTTAACTGGCTTTTAAAGTTTTAAGTATGGCAATAGGCTATATCAAAATCCAAAATTTGAGCTTTTATACTGTAGCTACCAATCGCTTTTAGACCTCAAAATGCGTTTTAAATGTCAGAATCAGAAAGAGCTTTATTGTCAAGTGTATTTAAACACAAAAACACAAGAAATTTGTCTCTGTGACAGGAGCATCCAGTGGAGAAAGTACAGACAGAGTGCAGACATGCAGGTAACAGAATGAAATATAATGCTAATAATAAACAGAATAGACAATACATTACAAATAATAATAATAGCTATATGGTAATAAAAATATAGATATAATAGAATTATGAATGTTCAAAAGTTTTGAGAAGTTATTCAGATACAGTTCTGAGATGTTATGTATTGTTCAGGTGGAATATAGCCTGAGGGGAAAGCTGTTCTTATGCCGTTCAGTGATGATTCTGTCGGAATGCAAGAACAGAAACAATGTTTTCCAATTGAAGGCCAAAATAGATCTCAGTTAGGCTAATTCATGAGCATGCATGCTCTTGTTTTCTTCTTTGTAAGATGGCAGAAGGGACGCAACCGGAAACTGTAATGTGTGAACACGCAAAACTTTTCTCATGCGCACACCAAAGTCTTCATTTTTTATTTTTTGCAAATGTCACTCTAGGGGCTCCGCAGTCTGATGACCTTACATGCTAAATGCAATGTACTTCACCTTAGGTTTTCAGGGGATTGTATGTCAGGATGTAGGATCAGTAGATCTAAGACAGATATTTACGTTTGTAATCCCACACCCCCCTTCAACAAGTTTTAGTTTTTTTAATTGAATGACATACAGTTCTTAAAACATCTTAATAGGAGATCTGATTTCAATACGTAAGCATTGCATTTCTTCCTCTGTTTTTACAGAGGTCTCTCTTATAGTCCCACAGCGCAAACTTCCTAAGCATGTATACATGTATCATTTTTTCTGCTTCGATAAACTGCATCAGGACTGCATCACACCTTAATCAGAGAAATAACACTGACGGCTGCATTTTGAAAACATGTTTTCTTTTTGTGTCGTCACTCTAAAGATGATGAGTGGTATTTAACTCAATGTCTAATAATCCCATATAAATGGTCATGTTTAAAATTTCCCACAGAAATTCATACATACAGAAATGTATTTTGCGCTCGGTAACCCGTGTCAGAAAGTAGTGCGCGGTAGGCATACGCATTTGAACTGTTTCTATATATTGTTTTGTGTGTAAACTGATGTTGAACATTACAGTCATCTGCAGTAACAGTTACTACACAAACCTGAACATTTGAAAACTCATTCATCAGAGCGCAGAGTTTAGGTCAGCTTATGGGCTGCCAGGCACTGATGTCCCGTGGTGGTTTAGAAAACTTATGTGGCCGCTGAAGTATTTCCGGTGACTAGTATATTAGAATTCCATGAGCATTGCAGGCATAGGTATCAAACTAAACACTAGCACTAAACCAACATTAACCAGCATAAACCAGGTCTGTTCACAGGGAGGTGCCTAGTCATGAATGCACAATCACACAGCACTAGATGTGCAGACACATCTCAGAACAAAGGTCATGCACATAAACTTCTTGTAAAATGCTGAGAATCAGGTTTAACAATGTCTGGTTGAGTTCCTTCACTGATGTTGTAAATACTGCTCCAACATACAGCGCATAAACTGCATCGATTTCTTATTTAGGTATAGACACTTGCATGGCTGTCTTTATAGGTCCAGTCAGTGTCTCGGTTAAGAGTACAGTGCTGGTAGATGATGGATCTGATGAAGTGCAGACTCCAAACCAACACTGTGACTGAAGAACACTAACAGACAGTCCAACTGTACACGTAAAAAACCACTTGAACCTGAATACTCATATTATACTCATGATGAATGAATCATCTAACAATAAAAGGCTTTCCTGTAGCTCAAATAGTAGAGCATGGCGCTAGCAACGCCAAGGTCATGGGTTTGATTCCCAGGGAAAGCAAGAGCTGATAAAATGTAAAAACTGTAACTTGAATGCAGTGTAAGTCGCTTTGGATAAAAGTGTCTGCTAAATGCATAAATGTAATGTAAAATCGATTTCATTGAGAACTGTGATACAGGGGCGTAGCCATCATTTCAAGAGTGGGGGGGACGGAATGTCTAGTGTTGTACCGGTTCTTGTTTTTTTCAGTTAACCCTTGTCTAATTGACAGGTTTTATTTTTAATCATATCTTTTTGCTTAATATGCTTTTTATGATTATATTATTATATATGATTATAAAACAGAAGGAAAGAAAGAAAGAAATACAACAGCTTGTCACTGGGACAGTACCATTAAAAGCACATCTTTGTACCTTATTTACCCCAAAAAGTTTCATAGTTGTACATTACGGTACATATTGGTACCCTATATGTGCACCTTTTTGAGTATAAGTTACAAAGATGTCCTTATAAGGGTACTATTGTTTACATATTTCAGATTGTATTGTGTGTGTTGTATGTAGAGTACATGGCACACAGTAATGGATACTTGCACATTCACATCTTTATTCTGTTCTGTTCTATTATACATTAGTCTGATTACTCTATGTTAAAAGACATATCTTATCATAGACAATGCTGTAAATAATCTTTACCTCTGAAGCCTCACTGAAACTCTCTGTCTCATTCACTCTCATCTGAATTCACTTCTGCCTCTGTCTACAGCAAATAAAGCAGTGTTTGAAACATGTACATACAGGGAATAGTGACATACAGAAGAAAATAACACATTAAATACACTGCTGGACAATAACCAATCATTTGTATCCTAAATTAATTTTAAACACTTTAGAATGATACACATATTCACTATTAACTATGCCTTTTGCCTCAATAAACTCTTCATTTACTGCTTATTAACAGTTTGTAAGGTAGTCGTTGTAGTTGTTAAGTTTAGGATTATGGGATGCAGAATATGATCATGAAGAATACAGAATTAATATGTGCTTAAGTACTAAAGAACAACCAATATGCAAGCTAGTAATTACCTACTGTAGTTAAAAATGATAGCTGAGAAGTTGTTCATCATACTAATGTTATTTTTTATTTTTCTATATTTGACTAATTATGTGTTTTCTATGATTGGTCCATATATAATCCTACAAACGCTTGTGTATTTTAATAGGTTTTATACAATGTAAAAACAGCCAGGTGTTAAAAGCCACTCTATCAGTTCTTCTCAGCTGTGAAGTGTGTTTTTCTTGTGTGTCGTCCTGCTTCTGTCCTAACAAACCTAGGCTGACTGTTTCTGGTTCATTCTTGACAACACATAAAAACGTCAAATTAGTGCAATAATGACAGAGCAGCCCTAAAGGAAGATCGTCAGTGCTTGATTGAAATACATGTAGAATTGAACATTAGAGTTAAACATGTCACAATGCTGCAAACGCTGTAAAACCTCAGTTCAACATTATCTTTATTCTTATTTGAAGGGTTCTGATAACATACATACATGTTAAAATAAAAGACGTTACAAAAGAGTTACGGAAAAATACACTGAAAATAAATAAGTGCATGTTTGTCCAGGCAGCTTTTTATTTCTCCATATAATGAACATCAAAACTGGCTAATTATTCAACAAGAGCAATAGGCAGAGTCACTCTACATTGTGCAACACTATTCGGATCCCACATGCCAACTTACGCTGCTTGACTTCTTCGTGAAAAAGGAGGGAAGAGCTTCTTGCCGCTTTGAACTCATCTCGACCGAATAATGAATGATGGACCGCGGGCGCGAGCCTGGGCATGTCGTGACGTCACAAACTGTGACTGATTGCCATGGAAACGTAAACGTCATGTATATCTTGTCTCTGAATTTTAAATCATTCTGCATTTATATACATTGCTCCATTAAAACCTCAACATGTCGAGAACACAACTGTCCAATGAAAAAGAATTACGTCCCCCGCGTAATCTACGCCCCTGCTGTGATAATGATTTCTGATATCATGGTTCTAAACTCTAGTGAGCAGCACCAGCCTACAAAAAATGTATTTACTTTGTTTCTTGCTATACTGGAAGCAATGCAGGCCTTATGGACAGATCCCCAGCAGCACAGTGAGAAGATGCAGCTGACTTACGTCTGATGTGTTCCTGATGTTGTGTTGAATCTTGTGTTTGTGTGCAGTGGATCTCTTGATCTTGACAGCGCAGGTTTGCATGTTTTCCTTCAACACTCACAGGGATTGGCCACGGCTCCCAAAAGCAGTCGAGTAAGTCTGACAGGCTAGGCCAGTGCATATTAGACACAGCCAAAATATGTGAGAGGAACAAAAGTGTGACAGGGAAGGAGAATTACCCTTTGAAACATGGGCAGATGTGACCGGATCAGTCAAAGGAATACAGAAGAGTCTGATTCAGCTTCAGATGCCTTCCACCAGAGAACCTGCACAGAACCACACATCCAACAACACTCGAGGCTTAGAGAATCTGGTTTAAAAAAAAACTAAAAAACGTTGGTTTGTGAGGAAAACGTGTATTAAAAGAGAACTTGAACACCTCAATAAATCAAGCCTCAGTAAAGCTCTTGCAACCATTGAGTAGCACACAAATCTGATTACAAATCAGGATCACAACAGAAAAGCCAATAATAATAATAACAATGATAAAAGTAACAAAAACATATCAAAAGAAAAAAAAGGAGAAAATACATGCAGAATATTCATCGTAACACGTAATAGAAGAAAACAAAAACAGCCATCTCCAATTTACGTCACCATATTTACATAAATAGATAAATAAATAGGGGTATATAGATTTCTATTTTATTTTTCATACTATGGGTCCCATGCTGGGACCTTCACTAACCCCCAAAGATCTCAATGGTTCTCCCCACATTCTGTTAAATGACATAAGTTTACCCATAAGATGGAATCTAAGTTTTTCTAGGGATACAGGGTCTCTTATCATAAATAATCATTCCCTATATAAGGGAGAGCTATCTCCAACCCATTTGTTCATAATGACTTTCCTTGCCAGCATCAACAAAGGATGAATAAAGCTTTATGTTCCTGTAAAGGAGGCGAAATGCAGAGTAAACACATAATCGTTACATGTTGTGCAGAGAAGGCTCACGACGAAGGAGAAACATCTAAATTCACACACTTAATACACAGATAACGAGGACTCGACAGGTGAACTCAATAACTAATTAAACATAATTGGCAAAACTAGGTCACAGGATAAAACACAGACATGTAGCAATAATAGCTGAAGCTTTAATCGTAACTGCAAACGTCTGAAAGGGCCTTACAAATTAAAATCCCAAACTTATTACATTCCCACAGGAATTTTTACACTTCATACATTTAGGTGACCCCCGTTTGTTAAATTTGCTGTATCTATATGGTGACACATAGGCTTGATGTACTATGTAAAACTGCATTTCTCTAAATTAGTTGCAAACAGAAATAGTAACTGGGAGTTTAATAATGTTTTTCTATGAAGCAGCATCAATATCATACCCAATGTTTTTACTCCAAGATTTCTGAAGATCAGTAATCTTATTCTGTTTATGCTCACATAACACTGAGTAAAATTTATTATGTAAAAAACATGAGCATGAGTTCTCGGCATGAAAGACCCACGTCTGGCAGATCAGCGTGCTACCTGTTTCTTATCCAATACAGAAGGAAGAACTGTTAGAGTACAGTGTAAATGTAGATATATTATATATTCAGATATACCAAGATTCATAAGAAGAAGCGCCACGCCAAATATGGCGGAATAAATCCCGCCTTCTAAATAAGAGGGCCAATCGCCAGTTATTACATCGCTCATTTAGGCCTGTGCTTCTGAATTGCCTGGACCAACCTGAATTTTTTTTAACACTATTTGAGCATAAGAAACAACATTTATGATACAGTTCATGTCAGATTGTGTTGCTGGTTTTGTTTTTTGTTGTTGTTGATTTAAGGATTTGCCATTCAGATGGCAAATATGGCTCCTAAATGAACGGACCTTCCTTAAAAGGGACTTTGGTAAAGGTCATCTGAAATATAGTGGAGTAAAAATACATGCATTTATTCAAAAATGCAGTCTAGCAGAGTGTAAATGTTGCAATATCATTGATATTCCATCCAGTTGCAAAGAGGCCAAAAAGATACTAAAGTAATCAAATACATTTACTGTAAACCTTGGCACCACTGCCTTCTGCACTTCCTCAAAACAATATCATCATTTCCATGTGTTATGGTATCTGCATATGGTTTAGCCCTGGTTGGATGGTGCTATGGGATACATTTCGCCACACAATAAAGAAAGGCAATGTGTCATTCTAAATTCATTTTATTTATTTTAACTATTGTTGGAAACTTTTTCTTTCTTCAAAGCAGAGACCAGGAGACTTTGGGATAAGTTACTCTTTATTGAGAACTCGCTGTAGTCATCCAAGTCTGACTCAAACAGTATACATTGTAGTTTATATACATTTCAAGGGGGAGGGATTTACATAGAGGTGGATACACTCGGAACAAAGCATGTAAATGAAGTATACAGGTTTAGGAACCCGCCCCAGACTCTAGAGTGTTACCAGTCCTAATTCAATCAGCATAACTATTCAACTGTATAAATGCTAATCCAATCAGCCTAACTATTCAACGACTGGGGCTGGGGCTCAGGCTCCAAAAGCCATTAAGGACAAAAGGTGAGAGTCTCCGTAATATGACTCATTTAACTTACAATGGAGAAAACAGGTCTGGCAGGAATCTCTTGCTGGAAACTCAGTAATTATCATTTATACTTCAAATGCTAAAATTCAGTCTACTAAACTTTCTCAGTTTATATACTATTGTATTGGAACCTAAATTAAACATTTAATAAATTTGTAATCCCACAGTTCCCCCTTTGAGAGTTCTAATAACTCTCACAAAATACAAATTTAGACACTTAAAAGTTAATTCGTGTAACTTGTGATCGTTACAGGCACATAGCACATGCTCTGTGTTGATTTTCTGTAATTGCATGCTGACACAGAAACAAACATGCAATTAAGGTCCGTGAAGTTCTTACGGGTAATAGTCTTTTCTGGTTGGAACTGTCATTTTCTCGTGAGACGCGTGAGTCATTTGTTGAATGAAACACTTGATACTGTGGACGCATAGATAGTACGCCAGTAGGAGAAAAAACAGAAGAATTGCTATTTCCTTGATCCACAGCCAGGGTTTACCTAAGTTTCCGAACCATGAAGAATTATCTTCAGTCATCTTGTGTATTTTTTCTGAAAGATCAACAATGTCTTGTTGGATTTTGTTCAAGTTCTCTGTTGGATCCATTAACCCGGTGCAGCACTCAGGGCCGATAATGGTGCAGGCTCCCCCTTGCTTTGCAAGAATGTAATCCAAGGCCACTCTGTTCTGTAAGATCATTATCTTGTGCGAAGCGAGAGTGTTCGTGATGTTACCCAGGGCCAAAGCCGTATCATTGGCCAATTTCTGTACAGAATTCGATAAGCTTCTGACTTGATCCAGGGTCTGCATGACACCATAAGACGGTATTAATGCTCCAAGAGTTCTTGACCACCATGTTTGTGCACAAGTGAGTCCTAGGATGCAGCCATCGTCTTTGTTCGTGGTAGAAGCTGAATTTTGTAGATGTGGAGAGCTTGGGATGGAGTGTGTATTTTCTCTGATAGCCGGTAGAACATAAACCAGGGTGCACCTGCCGTTGAATTGGCTGGGTAGGATGTTGTAGACAGAAGTTCCACATAACCAAAAAGTGCCAGTCGGTGGAGGAATCATACACCACTGATTTATTGCAAAGAGTTTCGGGAGGGATGGTGTCCTGCGGAGACACTCTTCTAAGTCCTTTTCCTCTTTTCCTGCTGATGGAGTAATGTCCACATGGGATTCTGTTCTCATTTCGACCACAAAGCTGCACCGTTCACGAGGAATTTTACCCAAGGGAGTCGAGGCTGGAGCATAATTTTCCATGCACCAAGGAAAAGTAATTGGCAAGAGTAGATCTGTCATGATGGGAGTAGCTGAAGTTAGGTTGCAGGATGGTAATCCAGGAATGCAACACGGAGAAGCTGGGGGAGTTGTGATGTTGAAACATGTATTCTTGTTGGAGATGGAGTGTGCCACCCATGGGATTCCTGCTCCTACTGAAGGCGGGTGTGGCATGCAAACATTCTTTTCAGCAAACAAGGCATTTTTTGACATATTCATCAGCTCTAAGAATATGTTGTTTCTGGAGTCTACACTTTGTGTGATGTCCATGATGGTTAGTAGTACGACAATCTTGATCATGTTGATGGATGACTGAAGTTCCCGTATGTGAGTCTCTGCGTTGTGTATTTTTTTTTGTTTGTTTGTTCTGTCTTCCGTGACAGTTGGCTCGGCAGTGGGTCTATTAGTCTTTAGAGGTTGTGGCTTCATACGCAGGTGAGGAGGTCGGTACGTATGGGTCTCGGGACGGCCATCAAGTGGTATCTGCACAGAGTAAGAAAGAAAACAAAAGACGACAGAGCAGTATTTGTTCTAAAAGATTGCAAACACTAGGGTTGTGTCCTTTGTTCGATCTGAGTCTGCTATTGTTGTTCCTTCTTTCCCTATTTCTTAATTCCTGCGACACCTAAGGAACAGTGAGGTAAGGATGGACTAGTGGATGGGGAAGGCCTATGAGGGAGTCTTCACCACAGGGTTTGCCCCCGAAGCCTGTTGCATTCGGTTCTTCCCTGGGCTCTCACTGGTCTGTGTGTCCTAGTCTGTCCCTGTAGTTGGTGTACGAACTTTACTGTGCGACATCTCCATCCTCTAATGGAACATCAGTCATAACAAACATCATAACCCAGAGAGGATAGGTGAGTGACTGGAGTGTGCTGTAGTATAGCTTTGAAGGCTGTGAGTGTACTTAGCTAGCGTTCTCTCAATGGAAGGAAGTGACAGTCACCTTCCTGTTATTTAAATTACAAAGGATCTTTCATCTTTGTTGTACATTACTAGTGAAGTTAAGCACTCACAGCCCTAACAGTTAACACCTGAGCAAGCTGCTCCAACAGTTCGGTGAAGTGGGGAGGGGCTGCTTCAGAGAAGTAAGTAGACTGAGTAGGAGCTGAGTAAAGCTGTTAATTTCTCCTAATGTCTTTTTACTTTTCCTACACTCTTTCATCCAGTGTCCAGTTTTGCCACAGTAATGACAACTGCCCTCCTTCTTAGGACATTTACGTTTCTGGTGGTTCTCTGTATTCACCTTATAGGATGATGCTGCAATCTTTACTCTGGCTTTAACATCAAAGTCTCTTTCCCAAGTAGCTAACCTGTCCAAATTGTTTTGCAGGCTTCCAGTGGACCATGTGAGATCTAAGAATGGCAAAGCAGATCTGTGCTCTGATAAAAGGCCATCAAACCATGTTCGAACTAGTGGTCCTTTATGATCCAGTACCTTCTCTGGAGTGTCAGCTATTCCACTGTATGCTGCAGCTGACTGACAAAACCTTTCCGTGTATTCGCTTACAGTTTCTTCTTGCCTTTGCACACAGTTAGTGATTCTGGACCAGTCTATTTTGGGTCCCATGATATTCTTTAGAATTTTCAAAACACCTTCTCTCAAATCGCCTTTACTGGCATGTTGTAGTTCAGAAGTAACAGCGGACTCAAAACTGTTGAATTCAGATTCAGTTAGAATTTCTGACATTAGCTGTGTGACTTCTGCCAAGGACATGTCATAGAGACGCATTTTGCTGATCAATGCTCTTCTAAATTCAGAAAAATTTGTGCGTGCTGAGGGTAAACTCTGGGATAGTCTCTCTATATCTTTAGGTCCTAGCACTTTGGCAACAGTTTGTATTTGGACAACAGAAGAGTTGGGAGGAACACTTTCAGTTCCCTCAATTCCCTGAGATCTTCTCCTAGCGCCACATACCTTCACTGAATCTACAGGCACATCAGTTACTGATTGGATGGTTACATCTGTTTCAAAGAAAGCTTTTAAGTCAGGATAATTGTTATCAGGCTGACTAACTTCTTCCACATCAGTTTTTGCTGAAGCTTTGTTGCGGTTCAATTTCTTAGTCAAAGAGGATACTCTAGCACGGAGCTCTTTGTTCTGTTCCTCTAGCTCTGAGTTACGCTGAGACTGTTGTGTAGCTAGCGCTAAACCAAATTCTCTGTGGCAGCATATAATGCCTTTCACGTCGTTCTTGCGAATACATGCTCCTAGTACCTTTTTACACTCATCTACTGACCAAGTCTTGTCTGGATGAATCTCATATTTCTGCGTTAGTTCTTGTCTAACTTTCTCAGTGACTATTAGGTTCATTTGTACTCCTAACAGTGATTTGAATTCGCTATCTGACCACAAAGGAGTCGCTAGACCACCTTTTTCAGTTGTGGGGATCAGTCTAGCATTCTTTCTAAACATATTGTGAGTTTCTTTGTTACCACACAATCAAAACACTAAAACTTCTCTGTTCAACAGAGGGTATGCTTGTTAACACATCAACTATTGTTAACCTTCCTTGCCAGAGCCACGGATAACGCAAATTACTAGCACTTTACGCTAATCTTCTCTGCCGAAACAGAGGGTCACAAATATTAGCACGTAATGCTAATCTTCCCTGCCTGAACAGAGGATAACCAATTCTTCCCTGCCTGAACAGAGGGTCACAAATATTAGCACGTAATGCTAATCTTCCCTGCCTGAACAGAGGATGAATCTTCTCTGACTACACAGAGGATAAATCACCTTCCCTGGTAAAGCAGAGGATAAATCTTCCCTAACTTTACAGTGGATAAACCTTCTCTAGCAACGTAGAGGATAAACTAGTCTGTTAAACAACCTTCCCTGATTAGACAGAGGATAATGAATATTAACATGTAATGCTAATCTTCCCTGCCTGAACAGAGGATAAATTTCCTCTCTAAAAGAAAACTTTAGAGGATAACTTAGTTAACCAAACCCTACAGCTGTCTGTTAACTCTTCTCTGACGGCGCAGAGGATAATACATTTGTACTGGTCTTAAAGGTTCTTTTGGATAGAGTGGCACTCACCAACCCTTGGTTTTACAGAAAGATTCAGTCTGGAAGACAGTCAGATCTTTGTTGAGCTTGAAGTTTCAATCTGGATTCAGAAGATTCAGTCTGGAATGCAGTCAGATCTTTGAGCTTGAAGTTTCAATTTGGATTCAGGTGAGGAGCTCTATCCGGGTCACGGCACCAAAACTGTTGGAAACTTTTTCTTTCTTCAAAGCAGAGACCAGGAGACTTTGGGATAAGTTACTCTTTATTGAGAACTCGCTGTAGTCATCCAAGTCTGACTCAAACAGTATACATTGTAGTTTATATACATTTCAAGGGGGAGGGATTTACATAGAGGTGGATACACTCGGAACAAAGCATGTAAATGAAGTATACAGGTTTAGGAACCCGCCCCAGACTCTAGAGTGTTACCAGTCCTAATTCAATCAGCATAACTATTCAACTGTATAAATGCTAATCCAATCAGCCTAACTATTCAACGACTGGGGCTGGGGCTCAGGCTCCAAAAGCCATTAAGGACAAAAGGTGAGAGTCTCCGTAATATGACTCATTTAACTTACAATGGAGAAAACAGGTCTGGCAGGAATCTCTTGCTGGAAACTCAGTAATTATCATTTATACTTCAAATGCTAAAATTCAGTCTACTAAACTTTCTCAGTTTATATACTATTGTATTGGAACCTAAATTAAACATTTAATAAATTTGTAATCCCACACTATGAATGTTTAATGAAACTCAGTTTTAAGAAATTCCTGTTCTACTAAAGAAAGCAAGACATCTACATTTTGGATGAGATGAGTAAATCTACTTAAAACCATCCAGTTTAGGTGTATAACGCAGTTTTATGTTTCATGTTTGTGTATTGTGTGTAGCATCTGAGTCATGCTGACTTTGGCCTGATATTACACATGCGGCTTCTTTCTGCCACATGCCATTGCATCACTACTGAAATATCTGAATAGAGCTGTTTCTTTCCTTAAATGTCACTGTTGTTTGACTTGAAATTAATATGAATTTTGCTGTCTTGGAAAACGTTTGATAAACAAATGATTTCTTCATGCAAGGTGATTGCTAACAACACCTATGTGATTTCTAACCCTGTTATTATACAACAGGGTCCATCATTTCAACAAGGTCAGCACACTCCTGCTGATATACCACTGTCCCTTTACATCAAAACAGGTCTTAATTATAGAGAGTGCATCTCTGGGTCCAGGTGCTCTCTGGTCTAGGCTTTATAACAGTCCGTCGAAGAAAACTTTATGATGATCATGGCACTCTTGTAGATTAAAAAGCCTTTATTATTAGATGACTGCATCCACAAAAATCTAAAAACTCTCCAATGTGTTTTGGCACATGCCTTCCTCAGGGAGAGCAAACAACAAACTCAGCACAGGTGATGATAGCAGTGTCACGTGCTCGTAAAACAATTGATTTCCACTTTTCCGATGTGATATGTGATGAGAAAAGGAAGAAAAGAGAGTTTGGCTACAGACGGTTTCGAACCCTAGTTGATCACATCACACGCTACATCCCTGCACATTACTCTCCAACCATTGCAGATGCTATTTGAATCTGTCTAACGAGATGAAATGAATGACACGAGTGTGTTTATTCTTGACTTTTTTCTTGAAATTTAACGGGGGTTTTTTTCTCGAAACACAATGACTTTTTTTCTCGTAATTAAATGATCTTATTCTCAAAATTGTATCTAAACTTATTTTCTCGAAATTTAACGAGTTTTGTCTTCAAACATAATGACTTTATTCTAGAAATTTAATGATTTTAGTCTTTAGACCAAATCCTCCTCCGTATCCTTGACTGTAGAGAAGTGAAGCCAAAATGCTTCAAGCATAGCCGCTGCCATCTTGTGCTGATGATGTCATTTGGAGTCTATGCAGTAGTGATTCAATTGGAGCCTAAGTCTGCGCGGTAGCGATTCATTTGCAAGCCTAAGTCTGCGCGGTAGTGATTAATTTGAAGCCTAAGTCTGCGCGGTAGTGATTCATTTGAAGCCTAAGTCTGCGCGGTAGCGATTAATTTGAAGCCTAAGTCTGCGCGGTAGTGATTCATTTGAAGCCTAAGTCTGCGCGGTAGCGATTCATTTGAAGCCTAAGTCTGCGCGGTAGTGATGCATTTGAAGCCTAAGTCTGCGCGGTAGTGATGCATTTGCAAGCCTAAGTCTGCGCGGTAGTGATTCATTTGAAGCCTAAGTCTGCGCGGTAGTGATTAATTTGAAGCCTAAGTCTGCGCGGTAGCGATTCATTTGAAGCCTAAGTCTGCGTGGTAGTGATTCATTTGAAGCCTAAGTCTGCGCGGTAGTGATGCATTTGAAAGTGAAAGTGAAGTGACATACTGCCAAGTATGGTGACCCATACTTGGAATTGGTGCTCTACATTTAACCCATCCATCGTGCACACACACAGCAGTGAACACACACACACTCAGTAGTGAACACACACCCGGAGCAGTGGGCAGCATTTAGTGGGCCCGGGGATCAGTTGGGGGTTCGGTGTCTTGCTCAAGGGCACCTCAGTCGTGGTATTGAGGGTGGAGAGAGCGCTGGACATTCACTCCCCCCACCTACAATCCCTGCCGGCCCGAGACTCGAACCCACAACCTTTGGATTACGAGTCTGACTCTCTAACCATTAGGCCACGACTTCCCCTGCAAGCCTAAGTCTGCGCGGTAGTGATTAATTTGAAGCCTAAGTCTTCGCGGTAGTGATTAATTTGAAGCCTAAGTCTTCGCGGTAGTGATTAATTTGAAGCCTAAGTCTTCGCGGTAGTGATTAATTTGAAGCCTAAGTCTTCGCGGTAGTGATTAATTTGAAGCCTAAGTCTTCGCGGTAGTGATTAATTTGAAGCCTAAGTCTTCGCGGTAGTGATTAATTTGAAGCCTAAGTCTGCGCGGTAGTGATTCATTTGAAGCCTAAGTCTGCGCGGTAGTGATTCATTTGAAGCCTAAGTCTGCGCGGTAGTGATTCATTTGAAGCCTAAGTCTGCGCGGTAGTGATTCATTTGAAGCCTATGTCTGCGCGGTAGTGATTCATTTGAAGCCTAAGTCTGCGCGGTAGCGATTCATTTGCAAGCCTAAGTCTGCGTGGTAGTGATTAATTTGAAGCCTAAGTCTGCGCTGTAGTGATTCATTTGAAGCCTAAGTCTGCGCGGTAGCGATTCACTTGAAGCCTAAGTCTATGTGGACATTTATCCTGGTCTTGGGCTACTTTTACACTGTGGCTGCAGATTAAAGCAATCTCCCCGTCCCCTGGGATGTGATTTCATCAGAAGGGAAAACATGATTGGCTCAGGTTTGGGCCGGTTTTGTTATGCAGGCCTGGCAACAGTTCATCTACCTTGGGTTATTTCACCAAGTGTGCGGTGTAAAAGATCAGATATGGGTCCCTTTTAAAAGAAGATATAAGATGATCTTCACATCAAAGGAAATTGGATGTATTCAACAAATCAGAATTGGGTATCAAGACCTGTAGTGTAAATCATGGACTATAGCATTAGTTTCCACTGATGATACTAAGCTTTATATTTTCTCCAGACCTCCACATTTGTCAAGTTAGCTAAGTGTATTAGGGATCTCACAGACAAAACAAAACAAGTACTTTTTATTGGACCAAAAACCCCTGAACACAAGACTTTAGAATATTAATATAGTCTTTGGATGCATTATTGTTACACTATGTTTTCAACACTTAGGAGTGTTTATTTTTTTTTATTGTAATCTGTGCTGTGATCATAATTCCAGTGTCAATGTTGCTACCCTAGGGAAAAATAAATGGCATGAAATGTGTTTCAAATACATTTCATGCAAAGTCTACTACAAATACATTTACTGTACATGTCCTTAATAAAAATACACTGCAATTGTATTTAGCTATACTAAGCTGCTATACAAGTCTGCTATAATGGAACTAATTTAGTACTTTATGTATTTTAATTGTGTGGAAGTACTGCTGAGGTACAACTAAAGATATAAAGTATATTTGATTGCGCTAAAGTGGAAGTATTGCATATACTTAAGGTACACTTTAAATATCTTGCATTTAGAGACTGATATCATTCAAAAATCATATCATCATCATCAATAGTGACATTAAAACACATTTTAGGCTTAATATTAAGAAATGTGCATTATGCGCAAGTAGTACTCCAAATAAAGTTTAATTATAATTTTATATCAGTAAGCCTTGAGTGATGTCAGTAAATCAGGGTTCCTACACATTTTCCATTTCAAAATTCCATACTTTTGCAGACTCAAATTTCCAAACCTCTCAGTAGATTTTCGCCCATTTTTAACATAAATGGTTCATACAGAACTAATTTAAGCTTTATATTTGGTAGAAACATACAAGTGAACATACAGAGCACCTAAAATATTATAAAAAAATAAAATAAAAAATAGTCTTTTGTATGCACACAAACTTTTTTGTGCCCTCGAGAAACTATTCACATGTGCATGGGATTTGTTTTGCATTATTACAATTTCTAGTTTTATATAAGCCATTTCCTTTGTGCAGTACTGCCATCTTGCTATGAATAAAACAAGAGCATGGATGAACATGAATTAATAGAGACCTACTTGCTCAAAATTTGGCTTTCCTTACGGTAGTACCTCCAATATCAAGGCCTAATGTCCAATTTACCCTCTGCGTCCATGACACGATATGGGCTGATGAAATAATATGGCTGTGTGCAAAGTCGTATTTGCCAGGTTCAAGTGTCTCTAAAAAAAAAAGACTGGTATTGTAAACAAAAAGTGTTCAAAATGTGGCTTAGGGCAGTATGTCATATTTCAAGGCCTTAGGTCTCTTTAAGGCATATTCTGTGGCGGCCAAGAAACCACACCACGAAATGGGCTGATGGCACAAGTGGTGGCTCAGTGTGCATCGTCCTATATGCTAAGTTTAATGGTTTCTTGTGTGCACAAAAGTCTGTATATTTTTATTTTTGCAAAGGTCCTTGAGGCTGTCATATGGCACTAAGAATATCAAACTGCAAAATGAAAACGTGCACCAGTCGTGTTTGACAATCACTAAAGAAACAGTAAACAGCTGGCATGAGAACACTTCTTGAATGATAAACTAAATTAAATTCTTAATTTTCTATTATAAAAAAACTAAATAGGGGCAAAAGTCTAGAAATGCAAATATTTTTCCATACTCCGCTTTCTTTTTTCCATACTTTTACCAGGGTCCCTACGCGGTTTGGAAATGTTTTAACATTTGAACTATACTTAGTGTGAAAAAATGTATTTTAAATAATTACATTTTTACTAGACGACAGATGCAGTCTGTTCAAAACTGCAGCAGCCTGAGTGATTACAACTGAGAAACAATCATATCCCAAATATTTCATCACTTCTTTGGTTCTCAGTTAACATTGGTTTTAAAATTCAGTTTATTTAACACAAAGCTTTTAATGCTCTAGCACCATTACTTAGTGCCATGTTTGCATTACTCAACTGTAGCGCAAAATGCAACCTATGAAAAATAAGGTCAGAATTATGAAACGAGATGTTGCAAATCCCTTAAAAAAAAAAATCTGTGATGGAAACAGATTTTGACGTATTGATGAGACAGACAAAAATGGCAGAGCGCACACAAATACCAAAATGCAACAACTTCAGTTGGGGCTTAAGGAAAAAAAAAAAAAATTACATTAGGGAATTTCTTCACGTAACAAACTTGGCTGGTATAGTATATTGTCAATATTTGAGCCTAACATAGCCTGAAAGGGTGAAAAAAAACAAAAAAAAACTAGCATATACATTCATTGTGCTATTGAGAATAGTCAAGTCACCTTTATACATGAATATATAGCGCTTTTAACAATACAGATTGTGTCAAAGCACTTAACAGTATCAAACTGGAGGATAGTGTGTCAGTAATGTATAAGATCAGTTTAGTTTAAATAGTATCTGCTAAATCAAATTGACGATAATCACTAGAAATGAAGCGTCCCCAACTAAGCAAGACAGAGGCGACAGCGGCAAGGAACCAAAACTCCCTCTGTGACAGAATGGAGAAAACAACCTGGGAGAAACCAAACTCAGTCGCGGCCAGTTCTCCTCTGACCAGGAGATAACAGTTTATTTATTGCTTTAATTTTAAATGTATTTCTATTTTATATTGTTGCAATTTCTAACAATAATAGTATTATGAAGTTAGGTATTTTATATTGTCATTCTTTTATTTTTAGTTTTATTGCATTTAAGTCGGGAATAAAGTGAAGAATGTAAAAATAACAAACAAATGAGACCGATTTATT
Source organism: Barbus barbus (assembly GCF_936440315.1). Classification (NCBI taxonomy): domain Eukaryota; kingdom Metazoa; phylum Chordata; class Actinopteri; order Cypriniformes; family Cyprinidae; genus Barbus; species Barbus barbus. The sequence continues at coordinate 409,353 of NC_136755.1, forward strand.
TGAACAAGTGCTTCAGAAAAGACGGGATAACAAAGAAACCCGGGTCCATTACTGACAACTGGTCTGGGAAGAAAGGCATCGATTCAGTGTTTGGCAGTTAGTCTGCAGTTCACTCATAGATCCAGTCTTGTGCACAGCTCTTGTAAGACACCAGCTCCTCAGGCTTGAACCACAAGCTGATCTCTTTATTTGCACTGTCCACAGAGTCACTGCCATGGATGATGTTCCTGGAGAAAAAGAAAAGTCAGTTATCTGGCTATTGCCTTCTCTCATCTTCATAGATCACACTGGAGGCCTAACGGAGGTACCACGAGTACACAAACGATCGATCATGAAAGCGATGATTACTCTGAAAAATAGAATAAAAATTCTGATTGGTTGTGCCATTTTAGGTGATATCGGAGGTCTGATTTGTTAGCGTTAGACAGTGTGTTGCCCAGACCGGCGAAATAAAGTGCAACTGGATCTGAAAGTGATCCTGGAATGACTTTGATCATGAAACACAGTTAAGTGCAGGACGTGCAGTGCCAGTCTGCCTCATACAAAGCATTATAATGAGATCAGGAAGGTGTGAATTCTTTTTGCTTTACTTGTCTATTTCAGTGTGCTGCTATGGGAAGAGCTCATCCACAGCGGGAGAAACCCTCTGCTTATATCACCAAACTCCGCTGAAGCCATCTGCATCCTTTTGTGCAGACGTTTATGTAGCTTCTCTAGGATTAATCTGATTCTCACAGAACTTCTGGAGTTTACTAGAGTTCATCTGTTCAGCTTCTCCTCACACAGCGGTCCTTTTCCAACAACACTGATGCATCATAATCTAGCAGTGTTAGTTTTCTTCTAGTCATATGTTCACATTTTCATTGACAAGTTCATGTCATTTTTGTCTCAAATTTAATTTTGGTAAGACTTTAGTCATTTTCATCATCTCCCCATCCCCGAGACCGGTCAATGATCGGAATGAGAAACAGACAAATGGGAGATTTGTTTTTTTCAAAAACCGGTATTATGGCGATGAACCCATCCCACAGGGTTGGTGCAAGCGAAACCGAACACTACCTGGTTAGCTCACTCAAGCAGGCTCAGACTCACCTGCCCACTTCAATGCAGAAGTCGCCCCTGATGGTGCCGGGTTTGGAGTCCGCAGGGTTGGTCTCTCCCAGCATCACTCTTCCCGTCTTCACAACATTCAGACCCTCCCACACCTACGAGAGAGAGCACTTCTGTCTGTAAGAGACTCAAGGCGCAGGCTTCAGTGTTCAGCTCAGCGGAGAACAGCTCTTACCATCGCAGCCACCGGCCCGGAGCCCATGTACTTCACCAGCCCTGGGTAGAACGGCCGGTCCTTCAGGTCGATGTAATGCTGCTTCAGCAGGTCCTCAGGCGCCTGTCATCAAACCACGGCAAACAGTTAACCCCCTGCACCACTCCAGCAGAACTCACCACCCCCCGGAAGAGTACTCAAGTAACGCAATAAAACTGCTTGCTCCCTGCCCTCCATACTCCACTTTCACTGCTTACACCAAAACCCTGCAACAGACACGGATGACCTGCTTCAGCAAAGCAGCCGGTCACTAAACGAGCACTACAGCGAGATCTCCGGTCCAGTCAGGATCTTCTGCTTTACACAACATGAGGTTTATTAATGTGTTTCACAAAGATACAAGCTGAAGTATGGCAGAGAAGTCTTTGATTACCTAATATTCAATTCCATGAACTTTGAAACGGACATAAACCACGTGTTCTTCTCACTGGAGAACAACTGCTCAAACTGACCTGCACTTTTATTTTAATTAAAGAAAATTAGTGTACTCTGTAACTTGTGTTTACAATGCCAAGGTTCTTTAACACTATAATAGGCATTTAATGACGACATCTAAAACTTTAAGAGATTTTTGAAAAGATGACAAGTTAATTATATTTTTAATCGTTTCAGTTTACCAATTCACTTTAGTAAATAAAATCTAAATTACAATGCAGCAATTGTTATGCACATTATTCACAATCTTTAACAGCTTTAAACGCAGGGCTGATGCAGAAGGAGATCAAGCGGAATATAAAGCGACGCAGTAATCTTCCAGGTCAGAGGTCAACGCACCTGGAGAAACTTCAAGGCCACGAGCCTGAAGCCCTTCTGCTCGAAGCGCTTGATGATGTCTCCGATCAGGCCTCTCTGGACGCCGTCCGGCTTGATGGCAATGAAGGTGCGCTCGGTTTTGGCAGCCATAGTTCTGAGAGACACACAAACAATGCTTTCATGAGAAATGAGCGGTCTGTGAAGCCACGGGGGGCCAAACACAAGGGTTCTACAGGTGCAGTCATCACAGAAACCTACTAAAGACCGATCTCACTGCCTTAGATAATCAATATTTACATGGCCACAAAAAAAAAAAAGTTCAGTTGAAATTTGAGTTGACGGCATTGGAGATTAATAACTACTCAGAAAACGGTCATCAATAGATTAAACCACTATTAATCTTCAAGATGAGGTCACTGCTCATGCACACAAACACAGGCTTTCTGAAGAGTACAAGAAGACTGAGACCTGCACAAATATGATATCATTTTCCTTAAACATGCTACGGCACATTCAACCGCAAAACAGGGTTACAGAAGCCATGCTTTAATATTTACAAGTGCCCTGAACTTTGTGTTGTCATATTTCAGCACACGAGGCAGAGATCAATCAATACTGGATTATACCGATGAGATCAATCAGTACTGGATTATACCGATGAGATCAATCAGTACTGGATTATACCGATGAGATCAATCAGTACTGGATTATACCGATGAGATCAATCAATACTGGATTATACCGATGAGATCAATCAGTACTGGATTATACCGATGAGATCAATCAATACTGGATTATACCGATGAGATCAATCAGTACTGGATTATACCGATGAGATCAATCAATACTGGATTATACCGATGAGATCAATCAGTACTGGATTATACCGATGAGATCAATCAGTACTGGATTATACCGATGAGATCAATCAGTACTGGATTATACCGATGAGATCAATCAGTACTGGATTACTGGATTATACCGATGAGATCAATCAATACTGGATTATACCGATGAGATCAATCAATACTGGATTATACCGATGAGATCAATCAATACTGGATTATACCGATGAGATCAATCAATACTGGATTATACCGATGAGATCAATCAATACTGGATTATACCGATGAGATCAATCAATACTGGATTATACCGATGAGATCAATCAATACTGGATTATACCGATGAGATCAATCAATACTGGATTATACCGATGAGATCAATCAGTACTGGATTATACCGATGAGATCAATCAATACTGGATTATACCGATGAGATCAATCAGTACTGGATTATACCGATGAGATCAATCAGTACTGGATTATACCGATGAGATCAATCAATACTGGATTATACCGATGAGATCAATCAATACTGGATTATACCGATGAGATCAATCAATACTGGATTATACTGATGAGATCAATCAATACTGTATTATACTGATGAGATCAGGTAAGAAAGGCAATAAAAAGACTGAGCTGATACTAATAAAACCCACCCAGAACGTGTTAAACAGTGTTCTCGGTCTCTAACGGGTTGTGTAAGCAATAATTATGCATAACCAGGGACTTTTGATCATAAACGAGCCCAAAACACACTGTGCTTTATTACTTACAGCTGCTCATTTAAAGACATGAGAAGAGATGACGTCACGTGTGCTTACGCCTGCTGTTTGACGTCACTGTCCTGTCACGTGACCGGAAACACTCGCTCGGTCAAAGATGGTTAGGGCTAGAAGGCGTACATCAATATAGCGAGATTTGACACTGTACAACAATTACTATATTTGCATTGTGTTAAGGGGTAGGTGTAGACGTTAATAAAGCAAATAGATAGATTTAATTTATTCTTAGCGGTGATGTCAGCCTGCAGCGCGAGCCCGACGGAAGTCGCCGGTATGTAGATGTTGTGGCCCGGTGTAACGTTATTGTAGAAAGCGCTCGTTTGCTCCTGCATTCACCACAACACGAGCTTAAAACACACTTCACACGGAGATCAAGTCAAACACGAGCCGCGGCAGCCATATTCGCCGCATGCTGCTGACGCGCGTCCTTCTCGACGCATACACCGGATGTGTGTGTGTGTGTGTGTGTGTGTGTGTGTGTGTGAACAAGTGTTCGCTTGTTAAAACAAAGGCTGTTCGACCATTCAGATAGTGTAACTTACAGTAGACTTCAAAGAGAAAGTGCTACATTAGTCTGACGAGCGCGAGCTTGCGTCAACTAAACAGACGCTTACACACACACACACACACACATAGACCGTGTCTCTCTCTCTCACACACACACACACACACACACACACACACACACACACACACACACACAGACACAGACACAGACACAGACACAGACAGACAGTGTCTCTCACACACACCTGACCGATGAGCTGGAGCGTCTCTGGAGTCTGGACGAGCGGAGGGGCGGAGCTTCGCGGCAGCGCTCATATAAAGCGGCGGCGGGGGCGGGGCTAATGACGCACGCATTACAGTCTCTCCTGAATCTACAGATTCAACACCAACAACCTCATTCATCTGGATTATAGATTATAAATCACTATTTTAATTTAGGGCAGAGTGGGCGAAACAAAAAACATATAGAAAGTGACTTGACAGTAAAGCATTGATTTGCTGGAAAGTTACTGCTAATGAATTCTGTCATCATTTCCTGTCCCTCATGTCATTCCAAACTACTTTATTCTGTTCAACACAAAAGAACATTTTGTAGAAAGTTACCAAACCATTTTGGTGACCCTTGATTTCTACTATATGGACAAAAAATTCTTCAATTTCTCAAATTATATTCCACAGAAGAAAAAATAAATAAATTGATACAGATTTGGAATGACATGATGTTGAGTAAATTATGATAATTCATTTTTGGGTGAATCTCCCTTCAAGAACTTTATTATTTGTAAATAATGAACACCCAATTTATATAAGACACTGATATTAATCTTTAATCATGGTCTTATTGAATTAACATTTTACTTCAATTAAAATTCATAAGAACTAAATATCTAAAAAGAAAGAAGTTCTCGGTTATAATCCAGAGATTAACTGACAGGAGAAGAAGTAAAACCATGGGCATCATTACCATGGTTATGTGGTTTTTAGAATAAATAATAAGTAATAAACTATATTATGTGTAGACCTCTGGGCTCTCTGCTGGTGATGTACAGAGAGAAGTGTTTAAAGCTTGTTTTGTAGAACATCGCAGTTATATATGACATGAGAACAGTAGGGCCTGTACATAAAAATACCATTTTCAGAACTGTTTTTCTTAAACATAGTCAGTTATAAATGGTGAAATGCCCCCAGGGGGCAACGGGCAATTACTGTAGTTACTCTGTTCTGAACATCAAATCCTTTGTTTTTCCATAAATGTTGGTTGAATAAAAATATTTGGACTTTATATTTAAGAATTTCCTGAAGTCAGCATCAGGTAGCTAGTGGTGGTGATTGAGGAGGTTCCCAGCTTAAGGGATCTACATGTAAAGCGCTTTGAGTACCCAGAAAAGCACTATATAAATGTAACAAATTATTATTATTATTATTATTATTATTATTAGTGAACTAGCCAGTTAGTGGAAGAATAAGTTCTGGGGGAAGTCAGTGGAAATCGTTTCAACCGGACTGGTTAATGTCACTCTGCCAAAGTGAGTATGGTTCAACTGAGCTCTCTACACAGTTGAGAATCATATTTTATTTAACTTAAAATAGTCAGTTATTGAGAGATGTTAAGTGTCTTTGAATATTAATTTTCCTTCAGTTTTGAGTTTTATATCCAGATGTAGCAGTTTTACGGCCCTGTTGTTCCTGAAGTGTCCAATAGGAGGAGGTATATAAAGTCGTGACGTATTGTCAAGTATGGTGACCCATACTCGAAATTGGTGCTCTGCGTTTAACCCATCCAAGTGCACACACACAGCAGTGAGTAGTGAACAAATGCACACACACACACACACACCGTGAACACACACACACCGTGAACACACACCCGGAGCAGTGGGCAGCATTTATGCTGCGGCGCCCGGGGAGCAGTTGGGGGTTCGGTGCCTTGCTCAAGGGCACCTCAGTCGTGGTATTGAGGGTGGAGAGAGCGCTGGACATTCACTCCCTCCACCTACAATCCCTGCCGGCCCGAGACTCGAACCCGCAACCTTTGGATTACGAGTCCGACTCTCTAACCATTAGGCCACGACTTCCCCAATATGTATTTGTTGATTCTATTTGTGGTGCTCTCCATTTTATAGTAAGCTGTATCTTGACAAAGGCTGCTTGCTTGCCTGCTGAAATGTTGGAAATAATAAAAATACTTAAGTGAGTGAGCAGTCTTTCTTCATGTTCTCTTTAACTTGCACCTCACAAAGGTGTGTGGTTTCTCTAGCATTTTATCTACTTAAGGAAATGTAAATCTCTCAACTTGTATAAACTATAAACACCCATCTACTCTTTCTCTTTCCATCTAATGTAAATTGTTTTATCTCTTTAGGTGTAGAAATTCCATCAATACAGAGAGGTGGTGAATTACCAACACTTAACAAATGCACCTCCTGCTGTTCCCTGTACCACTGTCCTTTCTGTTCTACTACCTTTTACAAACCCTCAAAGAAAAGTAAAGTACAGGGTCATCTTCAGCTTCACTTTTCGAGGGCAGTCGACCATAAAGGTAACATCATTTGCGACTTGACTTTTTTTTTTTACAATGATTGTCAACCTTATACATGTTGTTCTTGTATATTTTCATTGTACTGTAAATTAATATTACCTCAACATCCAAGCCTGACTGTTCTTCCCATGGCCCAGGAATGAGCTGTTGTGCAACAGCCCTGATAAAAATCAAGACTTTTTTATTTTTTCTGAAAATATTATGGATATTGATGTTAAATGCATGATTGATGTGTTTTGGTATTTCTGAAACAAAACACTGTCAACATTGTCAGGGCATGTTGCATATGAGTTTTACAAATAGTTTACAAATGCAATGGGATGGGTATTGTTACCTTTTTTCTAAAACAGTGGTTCCCAAACCTGACCTGGAGGACCCCTAGGCCTGCACATTTTGTATGTCTCCCTTATCTAAACAACTGTTTCTTGAAGTGCCCTTCTGCGTCATTATACAGAGGCGCCGTCATCATGCAAAGAATCAGCGCAAAGGATGATGGGGGCCGGAAGTGTCCATCAGTTGTACCCTTCGAAATCCTTCATTCTGAAGAGCCCTTTGTAGTGGCTAATTTTGAGCACTTCGGTTCGGAATGACACTTCAATATGGCGTCCATGATTGTTTTCACTCCGAAGTGCCTTTCGGAGGGTGATATCCCATTTGGAACGCACTGAAAATGTGCAGGGCTAGGGGGTCCTCCAGGACAGGTTTGTTTTTTATTTTTTTCAGATTATACAATACACCGGTGTGGTCTGAATTGTAGGACAAATCTAAACTACCATTGTCTATATTGTTCTTCAATTTTATTCAGACGTGACAACTTTGTGGTCCACCTCAAAGGATGTAAGATCCGCAGTGCACCCTTGACCACCACTACATCAACCACCATTCCTGATGTGCCACCCTTGACCACCACTACATCAACAACCATTCCTGATGTGCCACCCTTGACCACCACTACATCAACAACCATTCCTGATGTGCCACCCTTGACCACCACTACATCAACCACCATTCCTGATGTGCCACCCTTGACCACCACTACATCAACAACCATTCCTGATGTGCCACCCTTGACCACCACTACATCAACCACCATTCCTGATGTGCCACCCTTGACCACCACTACATCAACAACCATTCCTGATGTGCCACCCTTGACCGCCACTACATCAACAACCATTTCTGATGTGCCACCCTTGACCGCCACTACATCAACCACCATTCCTGATGTGCCACCCTTGACCGCCACTACATCAACAACCATTCCTGATGTGCCACCCTTGACCGCCACTACATCAACAACCATTCCTGATGTGCCACCCTTGACCACCACTACATCAACAACCATTCCTGATGTGCCACCCTTGACCACCACTACATCAACAACCATTCCTGATGTGCCACCCTTGACCGCCACTACATCAACCACCATTCCTGATGTGCCACCCTTGACCACCACTACATCAACAACCATTCCTGATGTGCCACCCTTGACCACCACTACATCAACCACCATTCCTGATGTGCCACCCTTGACCACCACTACATCAACAACCATTCCTGATGTGCCACCCTTGACCACCACTACATCAACAACCATTCCTGATGTGCCACCCTTGACCGCCACTACATCAACAACCATTTCTGATGTGCCACCCTTGACCGCCACTACATCAACCACCATTCCTGATGTGCCACCCTTGACCACCACTACATCAACCACCATTCCTGATGTGCCACCCTTGACCACCACTACATCAACAACCATTCCTGATGTGCCACCCTTGACCACCACTACATCAACAACCATTCCTGATGTGCCACCCTTGACCGCCACTACATCAACAACCATTTCTGATGTGCCACCCTTGACCGCCACTACATCAACCACCATTCCTGATGTGCCACCCTTGACCGCCACTACATCAACAACCATTCCTGATGTGCCACCCTTGACCGCCACTACATCAACAACCATTCCTGATGTGCCACCCTTGACCACCACTACATCAACAACCATTCCTGATGTGCCACCCTTGACCACCACTACATCAACAACCATTCCTGATGTGCCACCCTTGACCGCCACTACATCAACAACCATTTCTGATGTGCCACCCTTGACCGCCACTACATCAACAACCATTTCTGATGTGCCACCCTTGACCGCCACTACATCAACCACCATTCCTGATGTGCCACCCTTGACCGCCACTACATCAACAACCATTCCTGATGTGCCACCCTTGACCGCCACTACATCAACAACCATTCCTGATGTGCCACCCTTGACCACCACTACATCAACAACCATTCCTGATGTGCCACCCTTGACCGCCACTACATCAACAACCATTTCTGATGTGCCACCCTTGACCGCCACTACATCAACAACCATTTCTGATGTGCCACCCTTGACCGCCACTACATCAACAACCATTTCTGATGTGCCACCCTTGACCGCCACTACATCAACAACCATTTCTGATGTGCCACCCTTGACCGCCACTACATCAGCCACCATTCCTGATGTGCCACCCTTGACCGCCACTACATCAACAACCATTTCTGATGTGCCACCCTTGACCGCCACTACATCAACAACCATTCCTGATGTGCCACCCTTGACCGCCACTACATCAACAACCATTTCTGATGTGCCACCCTTGACCGCCACTACATCAACCACCATTCCTGATGTGCCACCCTTGACCACCAGTAGGTCCGCCGTGCAGCTACGGTACAGTGCAGCTATTAAGATAAAATGCCCTCATTGCCACATTACCATTCAAAACAAAAATTTAAGAAAACATCTGGAGAGGAAACACACAAAATATAGGGACGACATTACAGCAAGCCATCACCTTTATTCTGACTGCATAGACCGAGCTAATGGTGTCTATGCTGTCCAGTAACATTTTCTTTCTTCAAGTGTTCCAGTCCATGTTGTTTACAAAGTCTGGGGAGCAGAGCAGAATGTCAGGTGTGAGTTGCCATCCTGTCAAGTGGACATTGACTTAGCCAGGAGGAGTGGACTAAGCCACTACAGATGCTATCACCTCCGGTCACTAGACTATTGTGGATGCTTTTCTGATGCTCCTACTCTGTCAGAAAGTACCCTGACAGATATGGTTGGGTTAAAATGGTTTGTCAAGGAAAGAAAGACAGACTGCCTACAAAGACAAACTACTGTCCTGGCCACCCTAGACAGCAAGCCCTTGTCTGTAGCAACAAAGGCTACAACGCCATCTTTTAAGAGGTGCGTTTCAGTCTATAAGCCACATGCTTCGTATTATGCCCAACTTGGAAAAATAATGGTCACATATGATGTAAAGCAGAACACCTGGCATTGTCCTTGTGCCAGATCAAGAAGATCCTGCCTCCATAAATACATAGCAAAATGGCACCTTTTCCAGACTGAGCATCAGCTGTTCCGGACAGTCCAAAGCACAGAACAGACCAGTCCAGTTCATGAAACTGTAGACGACGTACAGTAGGCCTACTGTACCCCCCGACAAAAGAGCTTGAATCTATGATTCAGTACATCATGAACAACAAGACCATCCCTGCAGCTCTTCCTGAGCACCTGTGTCTGCCTTCATTTTCAAGCACATACCCAATAGTGGATGTGCTACTATGGCCAGACTCTGTTGCCCCTGTAACAGGCATGGGTATGGATCAAGCAATAGCACTAACTATTAACTTTTGTTTTTACGAAGTATTAACTAATTGTTACTAACTATAACATTTTCCATTGCAATTCATTATCTGTGACAGATTGTTTCATTTTATTCCCATATTAACCTCTGCAGATGTGACCATGGAGGAAGAGGATGAGCATATGATTGTGGAGAATGCAGATGAGGATTCAGCTGAACCTTGGAAGAAGCCCCATAATCCTGTACAAAACAAATTGGTAGTTGTTCATGTATTCACCATCAGTGCTAAAACGTACTGTCCACAGTAGCCTGTATTGTAACATCCATTTTATCAGTACATGTTGCCTGTCTAAACTAAATCGGAAGGATTTTAATTAGAGAGCCCTTTCCTCCTTTTGTCCTTTGCAGCTTGGATACATCCTGGACACGGGGCGGCTGGCCGATGAGGTTATTGTGAAGGAGGGAGCAACATGCCTCACAAGAGCAGATTTTTGGACTTTAGGTTTGAGAAGGGAAATGATGTAAGTAGTAACATTTGTATGTAGGTTTTGATGCACTAAAAAAAAATAATCAGTAGGTGCAATGTATGCTCTGTTTTAGCCTTTTTTTTTTTCTATGAAAGAACTTGGACCTTTGAGTATTAGCTGTTTTAATTTAATCTTTTTATTTTTTTTCCAGATTGAAAATGCCTGCATGAGACTCATCTACGAAGAGGCTCGAGCACATGTATTAATCTTTTTCACATGATTTTATATCAGCTATTTGTCGTTTCTACTTTCTAGAAACTTTTCTTCTACTTTCTTAGAGAGATTCTTCATTTCATATAATATGAATGCCAAGTGGTAGTCTGAATCAATTCCTTTTGCTTTCACAGGGCAAAGACATATACATTGCCGACATGTATATCGTTGCCACCTGGAAAAGCGGTAAAGATCCCCTAGCCTATTTTCCAGTGAGTATGGAACAATAAATCATAGTATTTGACATCAACCTTAAGTCAGAACTAAAATAAAATGTGTGTTCTTTGCTGGTATGTTTTTTAGGAAAATGCTGACATGAAGGATGCCCTTGTGTTCCCTGCATGGACACAAGCCACCGGCCCAGATCATTATCTGTTGTGTGTAAGTGTTTTTTTTTTTTTGGCCATGGTTTAGCTCATAAGAACAATTTATGTGTATCACATTTATACAGCTTTGACAACTTTGTGGTTTGGAGGGATTGTTCTTTTTATGCTGGTTTTACAGTGGGTTGTATTTAGCCCAGTGTCACGAGGCAAAGGTAATGCAAACATGAAATGTATTGTCCTAACACTGTCTGTACTCCCTGGCCACAACCATTGCTTATGTATCCCTATAGGTACTGAAGCCACTCTTAAGAGAGATCCTCCTACTAGATTCCCTTAATAGTAATCATGAGTCTGGTTTTGGAGATGACCAGTACAGAGACCTCTTTAGGTCCACAGCTAAGAAATAATTGCCACGTTCCTATGGCATATAATGTTCACATGCGGTTGCATTGTTCCAGTGGTCTATTTGTTTAGTTGAGAGTATGTGGTTATAATATTGAATACAGTTGCCACGTTCCCATGGCATATAATGTAGACATGCCATTGCATTTTGACTTTTAATTAAGAGTTAGTGGATGTCATGTATGACAATTTGTTTAATAAGTAAAAGTTTGGTCTTGATAAATTAAACCAGCAAAGCAAAATCTTGGGTCTTTGTGGATGAGGAGGTCCATTTTCTATGGGAGAAAGTAGACTGAAATGGGTGTGAGCAGAGGAGGAAAAATGCTGGTTTAATTTATGGCCATATGCTGTTATGCTGTTGCATAAGCGTCTCCCCATAGTAACATAGGACTCCCCATGGCTCTTTGTTAATTTGTGTTGTTTACCCTAATCCTAGGAGTATTGCACAGCGTCTCGACCCCGGACAGTGGACAGAAGCCACAGGATTGGATATTGGGGTGACAAAACTACAATTACATATTTTTCGGCCCTGTGTATTAATTATTTCTGCTTTTATTTCAAATACCTATCTTTATATCCTGGGTCCTTCCTCAACAGACCAACGGCAATGATTGTGGTGTCTTCATGCTCATGGTAAGAAAATGGTAAGTTTTATTTATTTTGTATTTTTTTCCTGGAAATGAATCTTTACTGTTTTTCAGTATGCCCTCAACACCGTGTTAGACATTCCATTCAACTTCTCTCAGGTGAGATTTTTTTTTTCTTCTTTGAAGATTGCTATGAAATTGTAAAAAAAAAAAAGGAAAAAGTTTTATTGCTGGTCATTGGATTCTAACAATAAAACTTGAATACTAATCTAGTTAACATTTCATTTTCTGTTAGCTTGACATACCTGCAATCAGGGAGTGGTGGTGTCTACGTCTATTTGAGCGGTTTGAGACAGAGGGGTGTGTGTGTAGTAGGTTCTGCACATCTCAGTGTGGTGTTTCATTTGTCAAGTTCCTTCCTTGCCAACAGAAATAACTGACCAAACTGAGGCACTTCAGCACTGACCAAAAATGCAATAAACCATCAGCCTAGTCTTAAGTCATCATTTATGCCATGTCATTGTTTTTCATGATCACCTCAGGAAAAGTTCAACATGACAATACCCCCATTTCTATTCTTGATAAACTATATTCAGAAAATTGAAATGCAATTAAAATATTTAAATTTATTAGTGCAGTCTGTTCATTGTCAGTAACGAGTCATATTGGGGGCCAACAAATTAGATTTATTTTTCTTTTTTCCCCTCTTTCTTTTAAAAAGGCACAGGAAAAGGTTTGCCCACTGGACCAAGGAGGCAGGATGCCTGTGTGAAGGGACAGCACGACCACTCTACAGGGTTTTCCAAGGCTAACCCATGACTTGCCACAACATGTTGTTGCCAAGAGTAACCGAATCTCATCCAGCCAGGCACTGGTGGACTTCATTGTGGCAAAAGAAGGAACAGATTACCACATTCAAGTATGTGCATCAAGAGTGTATTTCAAACCAATAGCTTGTCTAATTATATACTTGCAGAGACATATATGGCAATGTTTTTAATGTCATTCTCAATTTTGTCTACACAGTCCATCATCAGAGGCCAAAAGAAATCAAAGTGGCTTGACACTTTTTCAAAGTGGTGCCTGTGCCAGTGTACATTGACGATCAGGAGCAAATTGATCTAATTTACTCTCACCTGTCTTCAATTCTGGACAGCACACCCACACACACTCACAGTGATGAGATCAAGTTCATCATGGATGTCCTTTTTCCTGAGGTAGGTCTCGTGTTAGCTGTGCTCTGCATGGTCAGATTCACTTTGTTCTGCTCGTATTTAAAAAGTAACGTGAAAGTAACGCAAAAGTAACGTCAAGTCAAGTCACCTTTTTTATATAGCCCTTTTAACAATACAGATTGTGTCAGAGCAACTTTCCAATATCAGAATAGGAAAATAGTGTCAATGTAAAATGACAAGATTAAACTCTCAATTTTCAGTTAAAGGCATTTCATTATTGAATTCAATGATGTCATCGTTCAGCTCAGTTCAGTTTAAATAGTATCTGTGCAATCATGTATACAATATCGCTGGAAAATAAGTGTCCCCAACTAAGCAAGCCAGAGGCGACAGCAGCAAGGAACCATAACTCCATCGGTGACGGAATGGAGAAAAAAACCTTGGGAGAAACCAGGTTCAGTCGGGGGGCCAGTTCTCCTCTGCTAACGTAACACAATACTTTCCATAAAAAGTAACTAAGTAACGTAAGGGAGTAACGCAATATTGTAATGCATTACTTTTAAAAGTAACTTTCCCCAACACTGCTCACTCAGGACAGACAAAGTCGGCTGCACTACAGGGGTACGCGAGAGCGTCAATTTACACCGGGAGATAAAGTGCTTGTATTACTTCCAACATCTAGTTTGAAATTACTCGCGAAGTGGCAAGGACCTTTTGTGGTTACACGGCGAGTTGGGGATCTTGATTATGAGGTAAAGCGAATGGACAGGGGTGATTCATGTCAAATTTATCATCTCAATCTCTTAAAACACTGGAATGAGGTGACAACGGTTGAGTTAGCAACGGCCGTTTCGGCAGAGGAAGATCTCGGACCAGAAGCAGCTGTCAAAACCAATGCGCTTGTTCTGGTCCCCGGGGAGATCACCTCTCGCCGCTGCAGCTCACTGATTTAGTCAAGTTGCAAGCAGATTTTGCTGATGTGTTTTTACCCCTGCCCGGTTGCACGGACCTCATACAGCACCATATCAAAACAATCAGCGGGGAAGTGGCACGTAACCATCCCTATCGTTTACCATAACACAAGAAAAAAGTGTTTCAGGATGAATTAAAGGACATGCTAGAGTTGGCGGTTATAGAAGAATCGCATAGCGACTGGGCGAGCCCGATAGTTTTAGAGCCTAAAACGGACGGCTTGGTCCGTTTCTGTGTTGATTACAGGAAGGTGAATGCCGTGACGAAATTCAACACTTATCCGATGCCCCGAGTTGACGAGCTGCTTGATCGGTTAGATTCGGCTCGCTTTTATTTGACACTGGATTTAACAAAAGGGTACTGGCAGATCCCCTTATCACCATTATCCAAGGAAAAGACAATCTTCACAACGCCGTTCGGATTACACCAATTTATTATGCTTCTGTTCGGCTTGTTCGGGGCTCTCGCCACCTTTCAGCATCTCATGGACATCATTATTACACAGTAATGATTGGCAGCGGCATATGGAACATCTGCGCGCTGTCCTGAGGTCCCTAAGGGTGGCTGGACTCATGGCGAACTCGCGGAAGTGTGTAATTGGGCGTGTGGAGGTATGTTATCTGGGCTTTCACTTGGGACATGGGCAGGTGCGTCCCCAAATTGATAAAACAGCGGAGATTGCGGCCTGCCCAAGTCCCAAGACCAAAAAGGAGGTGAGACAGTTCTTGGGACTGGTGGGATATTATAGAAGGTTTATTCCTAATTACTCGGAGCTCACCAGTCCGTTGACTGATCTCACTAAAAAGGAAGCCCCAGATCCGGTCCAGTGGACCGAGTTGTGCCAACAGGCCCTAACCAAGTTAAAGGTTGCCCTGTGCGGCGGGCTGCTCTTGCTTTTTTGTTGCAGACGGACGTGTCGGATGGGGGGCTGGGTGCAGTCCTGTCCCAGGTGGTCGGAGGAGAGGAGCGGCCGGTGCTGTATCTGAGTCGGAAGCTCTCAAAGAGAGAGACCAGATACAGCACCATTGACTAGGAGTGTTTGGCCATTCGGTGGGCTGTCCTCACCCTCCATTATTACCTCCTGGGATGGAATTCACCCTCTGTTCAGACCACGCGCCCCTCCAATGGCTCCACCGTATGAAGGATACCAACGCGCGGATCACCGGCTGGTATCTAGCTTTACAGCCTTTTAAGTTCAAGGTGGTCCACAGGCCGGGGGTGCAGATAGCTTTAGCTGACTTCCTCTCTAGAAATGGTTTGCTGCAGGCCAGATGGCTCCCCGGCCTGAGTTGGGCGGTGGGGGTATGTGGTGAGGGGGGTGTGGGAATGCGAAGGCTGCAGCGGGAGAATGGGTGCGGAGACAAAGCGGTAAAAAGAAGGTCAAGTGAATAATGACTAACACCTGTATCTAATTCCAGCGATTGGGGAGAGATGAGAGAAAAGCGCCCCGTAGACCTGGGAGATGAGAGAGAGAGAGACTGAACACCAGCAGAGACCGAGCCTTGTTTGTGTGTCTTGCTGGAAATCTGTGTAGATAGAGAGCCTGACAGCCCTTTATTTTGTTCCTTGTTGGTTATTTTTCTGAGTAATAAAAAGCTGTACTTGCCACCCCTGACTTCCTCGTCCTTCGTCCGATTGAACCTCGTTACACATACATTTCATACAATTTCTGTTTGGGTATTAAAAGGGTTAGTTCACCCAAACATATGAGTTCAGTCATTATTTACTCGCCTCCACACTGTCCATTCCTTGTGTCTGTTTTATTTTTTTTCTGAACACAGAAGGTGATTTTGGTCTGTTCATGCAACATCAATCAATGAAGCCTCACTTTCAGAAGCTTCATGACATTATTTGATGATGCTTTTGAAGCTTTTGAAAGTCAGGCTCTATTGACTGATGTTGTATGAACAGAAACCAGCAGAAAAAAAAATCACATCCTCAGTGACTTTTAGACTTTTTCTAGATGCTCTTGCTAGCTCTGGGGTCACTGATGATGAAGAGACCACAGCAGCATCCGGTCCAGATGAGACAGTAAGGTCAAGTGCAGTGATGGAGGGTCTCATTCATGTCACTGGACCATTTCTAGGATGCTGCTGTGGACTCTCCATCCTCACTGCACACACAAAGGAAATTTTAGATCCTACAAAGATGCACAAATATAATACAAAATCTGTAATTTTAACAGCACAATATAATTTGATCCCTGTATAAGAAGTAACAAAATGATCTTACTTTATATTTTTGTTTTCCATTTTTTTCCCCCACAAATGCTGCTGTCACCATTGCAGGTCCTGCTCCACCACTAAATCTCTGCAGCAAATGCACAGGAAACAAGAATCAGAAAAGTGCTGTAATAGCTCTGTTTGAAAATACAACAAATAAAATAAACTACAACTTAAGATTTAAAATAGGTTTTATTGATGTTTGTAGTGTACTCACTCAAAGCCTTTGATGGCAGCATTCCTTCATCAGACACTCTTCACCTGATAAACACGTGTCTCATCTGTCCCTGTAATATCCAGACAAGATTCAGTGATTTATGTGCTCAGTACTACATTTAAATGTTGAGGTAGTTGCTGATGTATTAACTGGCTTTTTATCCAATGCAATTTCTCCTCAGTTTATCAACAATACTAATGAACTAATGAAATAGATAACTTATGTTTAGTTACTCTATGTAGATTTGTTTATTTGCATTACTTACATTCATCTAAAGCAGTGTTGACAACAGTGAATTCTACATAATAGCACACATCCATCACTCACTCAGAAGTCTGTTCATGCTCATCAGCAATACTTATCAAAGATTTTCCTGTCACATATTAAATAGACATTTAGTAATCGTCTTTAAGATGTATATGGTTTATGTAAATGTACTTTGGACATGTACGTGTGCTTACTGGAGCTCCCATGTTCGCTATACATAAAACTTTATTTTTTTATATAGCAAAATCACAAATATACTATAATATTTAACATCTATACACCTTAAGCAAATCAATAGTTTACTATATAGTGCCTCAACAAATACAATTTTGACAGAAGGAACCGTGTTTTGGTTTGTAATATAAACATCCTCGTCGCTGTTCTCCGTCACGTTCAATGATGATGTATCCTCTCCCGTGGGCTTCTGGGACTGAAATGTGTCCATCGATGAACACTTCAGAATCTGGGATGAAGCAAACAGCTTTCCTGTCGCTCAAATAGTAGAGCATTGCACTAGCAACGCTAAGATTATAGGTTCGATTCCCAGGGAAAGCAAGAGCTGATAAAAATGTATAAACTGTAACTTGAATGCAATGTACGTCAGTTTGGAGAAAAGCGTCTGCTAAATGCATAAATATAAATGTAAGCAGTAGGACATCCAGGGATTTCTTGCCTACTCTTTTATGAATACTGCAGTTTTTGAACATGCTTCTTTCTTCACAAACTCTTTTTTCCTACTCTATAGTTGGTAAGTAGGCATATTAGAATGCATATTAAGTATATGTATGTCCGAATCTTGCGAGAATTAGTGCAATTTTCGCCTACTCTTTTATGAATACTGAGGATACAAACATACTCATTCGCTCGCCTATGACTTTTTGCCTACTATACAGTAGGGAAGTATGCCATTTCGGATGCAGCCTTAGAGATCTCTGCATAATTCTTGGCCAATAAAATGTCCATATCATTATTTTATTTAAAGAGATATTCCCCCCAAAAATTAAAATTTTGTCATTAATCACTTACCCCCATGTCGTTCCAAACCCGTAAAAGCTTAGTTTGTCTTCGGAACACAATTTAAGATATTTTGGATGAAAACCGGGAGGCTTGTGACAGTACAATTTTCTATGCAGTCAATGGGACAGTCAAGGTCCATAAAAGTATGAAAAGCATCATTAGAATAGTCCATCTGCCATGAGTGGTTCAATCTGAATTTAATGAAGCGACGAGAACAATTTTTCTGCACAAAGAAAACAAAACAACGATTTTATTCAACAATTCGTCTCCTCTGCTTCAGCGTAGTGCCATTTTGGAGAATAACTGCTGGACGCAAGCAGTGTACGCTCTTGTGTGTCAGCCGCGCCACAAGGATACGTCTTGTACGCTTGTTTACGCTTTGAATTGAATGGAAAAAGCGCATACTTCTGGCACGGCTGACACGCTGCTGATTTATCTCAATTCCTCAGCATATCCAACAGAGCAGAAAAACTTGATGATGTAACAGAAACTATGAACTCTCTCTTTTCTAGCACTTTAGATACAGTTGCTCCTTTACGCTTAAGGTAGATCAAAGAAAACAGTCACCCTAAAGAGAACAGCCCGGAAAATGGAGCGCAGCTGGAGGAAAACAAAACTAGAAGTATTTTGTATAGCTTGGCGGGGAAGTACCCTATCCTACAGAAAAGCATTAAAAACTGCTAGATCTGATTACTTTTCATCTCTTCTAGAAGAAAACAAACACAACCCCCGGTATTTATTCAATACAGTCAAGAAATTAACAAAAAATAAAGCATCAACAGGTGTTGGCATTCCCCAAGAGCACAGCAGTAATGACTTTATGAACTACTTTACTTCCAAGATCGATACTATCAGAGATAAAATTGCAATCATGCAGCCGTCAGCTACAGTTCAGATCCCTTGAGGAACAATTTCACTCATTCTCTACTATAGAAGAGGAAAAATTGTATAAACTTGTTAAATTATCTAAACCAACAACATGTATGTTAGACCCTATTCCATCTAAACTACTAAAAGAGCTGCTTCCAGAAGTCATAGATCCTCTTTTGGCTATTAATAATTTGTCAATGTCAATAGGATATGTCCCCAAAACCTTCAACTTGGCTGTTATTAAGCCTCTCGTTAAAAAAACCACAACTTGACCCCAAAGATCTAGTTAATTACAGACCTATCTCAAATCTCCCTTTTCTGTCAAAGATACTAGAAAAGGTAGTATCCTCACAATTATATTCCTTCTTAGAGAAAAATAGTATTTGTGAGGATTTCCAGTCAGGATTTAGACCGTATCATAGTACTGAGACTGCTCTCATTGGAGTTACAAATGACCTGCTTCTATCATCTGATCGTGGTTGTATCTCTTTATTAGTGCTACTGGATCTTAGTGCTGCGTTCGACACTATCGACCACAACATTCTTTTAAATAGACTAGAACACTTTGTTGGCATTAGTGGAAGTGCATTAGCATGGTTCAAATCGTACTTATCTGAACGCCATCAGTTCGACGAAATGCATAGTCAATATAAAAAACTGGATGACGAGTAACTTCTTACTGCTAAATTCTGAAAAAAAAGAGGTGTTAATTATCGGACCAAAAAACCCCACATGTAATAACCTAGATCACTATCTAACACTTGACGGCTGCTCTGTCTATTCTTCTTCATCAGTTAGGAACCTAGGTGTGCTGTTTGATAGCAATCTTTCATTTGAAAGCCATGTTTCTAGCATCTGTAAAACTGCATTTTTCTATCTCAAAAACATATCTAAATTGCGACCTATGCTCTCAACGTCAAATGCAGAAATGCTAATTCATGCGTTTATGCCCTCAAGGTTAGACTATTGTAATGCTTTGTTTGTTTGTTTGTTTTATTTGGATACCCATTAGCTTCAGCATAAGCTAAAAGCTATTCTTCCTGGGGTCCTACAATCTACCTGTCACATGTCGGTTTTCCTTTCAGTTCTGTTTTGACCTTATTTGGTAGTTCCTGTTCTTATTTAGTTAATTAGTAATCATCATTTAGTCTTGTCACCTGTGTTTGATTAATTATCTAGTTTGCTCCTTTGTTTCCTGTTTCTTTATAAGCATTCAGTTTTGTCCCAATCCTTGTCGGATCTTAAGTTATCAATGGTAAATGTGTGTTGATGCAAATAAAAGTACCTTTTGTTATTCTCTGTCGTGCGTTCCCGTTTCTACAACCACCAACCGTAACAGAAGATCCGACCTCATACTGAAGACGAGATCAACGCTCAGGATGCTTGAGCTTGTGCCCGTCGTTTGCGGGGGTTCACGCCGCCGTTCGCGGCCGCCCCTGCCCGTTCTGCGTGGGATGTTGGGCTGCCGGTCGCGGCTTACCCAGGCCACCCGTTTTGGGGAGAACGGGTCGCCATTCGCCGCTCGCCCATACCCACCGCCCAAAAGAAATTAGTTCCACCTGAGACGGCGATGAATGTTCCGCCCGCGGCGAGGAGGATTCCGCCAGCAAAGGGCGATGAATGTTCCGCCCACGGCGAGGAGGATTCCGCCGCAAGGGGCGATGAACGTTGCGCCGTCCGCGCTGAAGAGGATCCCGCCGCCTATAACGGTTCACCCCGAACCACCGAGGAAGGAAAGACAGGTGCCGGTAGGGATTTTGATAGAGTTTGAGGGCATGTCAGTCCCTCCAGTGCCTGCTCCTCGCCAGTGCTATCCAGTGCCTGCTCCTCGCCAGTGCCATCCAGTGCCTGCTCCTCGTCTGTGCCCTCCTATCCCTGCACCTCGCAAGAGGGTCCCGTCCAGCCCACCTGAGTTCCCGCTGGTCCCGTCCAGCCCACCTGAGTTCCCGCTGGTCCCGTCCAGCCCACCTGAGTTCCCGCTGGTCCCGTCCAGCCCACCTGAGTTCCTGCTGGTCCCGTCCAGCCCACCTGAGTTCCCGCTGGTCCCGTCCAGCTCACCTGAGTTCCCGCTGGTCCCGTCCAGCCCCGCGCCTCCCGTGCGCCCTCTAAAGTCCGCGCTGCAAGAGCGCCCTCTAAAGTCCGCGCTGCAAGAGCGCCCTCTAAAGTCCGCGCTGCAAGAGCGCCCTCTAAAGTCCGCGCTGCAAGAGCGCCCTCTAAAGTCCGTGCTGCAAGAGCGCCCTCAAGAGTCCGCGCTGCAAGAGCGCCCTCCTGCATCTACGCTGGTCCCGTCCAGCTCTCCTTCGTCTCCGCTGGTTCCGTCCAGCTCCGCGCCTCCCGTGCGCCTCCAAGAGTCCGCTCCTCCAGAGCGCCCTCAAGTGCCCGCTCCTCCAGAGCGCCCTCATGTACCCACTCCTCCAGAGCGCCCCCAAGAGCCCTCTCCTCCAATATGGCCGCCTGAGGGGAACTTTCCCAAATAAATTTTTTTTGGGGGGGGCCATATAGCCTCAGTTTGTGTGGCCAGGCCAAAGGCCAAGGCCACAAAGGATCCAGATCCGCCAAGGCCGCCCGAGGACCCAGATCCGCCAAGGCCGCCCGAGGACCCCGATCCGCCATGGCCGTCCAAGGACCCAGATCCACCATGGCATCCCGAATCTCCAGTCCCGCCATGGCCTCCCGAATCTCCAGTCCCGCCATGGCCTCCCGAATCTCCAGTCCCGCCATGGCCTCCCGAATCTCCAGTCCCGCCATGGCCTTCCGAATCTCCAGTCCCGCCATGGCCTCCCGAATCTCCAGTCCCGCCATGGCCTCCCAAGGCCCCTGATCCACCCTGGAGGCTTCCCTGTTCTCCTCCCTGTCCTGATCCTATGCCAGCCTCCAGGACGCCCGCCCCCCCTCCCCGATGTTACTGTTACGGTGCGGGACGCACCTACCGGGAGGGGGGCGATATCTGTCACATGTCGGTTTTCCTTTCAGTTCTGTTTTGACCTTATTTGGTAGTTCCTGTTCTTATTTAGTTAATTAGTAATCATCATTTAGTCTTGTCACCTGTGTTTGATTAATTATCTAGTTTGCTCCTTTGTTTCCTGTTTCTTTATAAGCATTCAGTTTTGTCCCAATCCTTGTCGGATCTTAAGTTATCAATGGTAAATGTGTGTTGATGCAAATAAAAGTACCTTTTGTTATTCTCTGTCGTGCGTTCCCGTTTCTACAACCACCAACCGTAACACTACCATGTGACAATACAATTTATAACATCACATTACACACCATATGCACATTACACAACATTTGAGAATACATATTATACAGTTAACGCCATTAATCACACAAAAAATAAATAAAAAATAATCATAACCATAAATAAAAATCAAATGTCGCTACTCCGAATAGATTTATATCAAAAAATAAAATAACTAAGAACCCTCTAACAGTATCTCCTTAAATTAAATTAATATTAACTATTTAATTTCTTTGAAGGTAATATTTCTTAAGTGATATTTTAAAACCATACCGAGTATTTTGTTGTTTGATAATATTTGGGAGAGAGTTCCATTCACACATCGCTCTGTACCTGACTGAACGTTGAATTGATTTAGTTTTCACTATAGATAAAATAAAACTACCTCCTACTGCATGCCTCGTTGGATAATGATGTGTATCAATACTAAAGGATATAAAAAATACCATAAGTGAATACACCAATCTATTTTTAACTTTAAACCATGAGAGGCTTTCATGCATTTTATCAACATTTGATCTAAACCCACATGAGAGAGCCACACGCGCAGCTTTATTCTGAATCACTTGTAGTTTTTTTATATTAGTTAATGAAGTATTGGACCAAACCACAGAGCAGTAATCAAGGTGTGAAAAAAACAAAGCATGAAATACTTGTTTAACTATCTGTGGTGTAAAATATTTTGCACACCTTTTAATAACAGACAAGGTGTTGCCCATTTTAGTTAACAGTTCCTGAACATGTCTGTCCCAACACAATCTATTATCAATCATCACTCCCAAAAGTTTAGCCTCTTCTCTTTGCTCAACAAAATTTTGCTCTATGCGGAGTTCAAGTTTCGGTTTGGAAAGTAAAACAAAACGAGTTCCAACCACTAAACAGGTAGTTTTAGATACATTAAGAATCAGTTTGTTACTTTTTATCCAGTCCACCACTAACTGTAACTCTCTTTGTAATTTTATATTCAAATCACTAATATCAGTTCCTGCTAAATATATAGTGGAATCATCAGCAAACGTTGCTGATGATTGAAATGCTTGCCTTATCTAAAACAGATGGAAGGTCATTGGTAAAGATTGTGTAGAGGAGCGCAACCACTTTATTGGGTGGTTGTTCTGCACGCTTGATCAACAAGCATTGTTATTTACACATAACACACTAATAAAGCTGTCAGAATCATCAAGGACTCAAATCACCCTGGTAACCGGGTGGCCTGATGGCAAAAACTGAGAGACTTAGAAGGAGCTTCTTCCCCCAGGCCATCAGGCTCCTAAACTCTAACTCTGTGTCATAACATCACATGATGTCACGGTGCACACACGAGGGAGGAACCAGGAACACGCAGACGAGGATATAAACTCAAATATGTCTTTACTGAGGACATCAAGGCAGGGCAAGACAAGGCAAGTCAAGGCAAGGCAGGGTAAGACACAGACATCAACAGGAACACCGGGGAGTAACGAGTAGACCAGACGAAGTTTAACTGAACAGACAGGACTAATATACACAGGTAAATCATAGATAACGAGACGAACACGGCTAGACAAGAATTAACTAATGATTACATTTAACAAGGACAGGAAACAAACCAAATAAGGGCACAAGAGGCAGGAACACATGACACACACACGACAGTTCCCTGACATAACTCCCCCCTCCCGAAAGGCTCGTCCCGATCCTTAACAGTTCCATCGGGGAGGGGGGGTGGGCGCTCTGGAGGCCTCTCAGGACAGACACGGACCACAGGACGGGGACCTCCAGAGCGGAACAGACAGACAGGACCCATGGCGGAGCAGGGAGCTCAGGAGGCCATGGCAGGTGGTAACTGTGGCCATGGCATCCTTCTTCGGCCCACCCACTCCACCCAGAGCTCTACTACCCCCCCCCAAAATTTCCATGGGGAATCCAGGGGGTATCAGGAGCCCTCCGGGGCTAGACAGACAAAACACGACAAGACACGACAGAACCCCTCCAGGGTCAGACAAACAGGACAGGACATCCCACAGGAACCAGAAGCCCTCCTGGGCTGGCTAGGAAGCTGAGGCTTCCTCTGGGCGTGACGAGGAGTCAGGGGCCCTCACAGGGTCCCTCAGCGACCTCCTCCACTTCTGCGACAGGGGGGGCAAGCGGCTGCGACTGGCCTCCATGGCCACAACTCAAGGAGCCGCCTGCCCCAGACGAGTCTCCATGGACAAGACATGACACGACAAGGTAAGTTTAAAATGTTCCTGTGGGCACAACGAACACAAACACGGCTCTCCTGGCCGTGACATGTGGACTTGATCCACGGAGAGGGTATCGGCGACCGGCAGGCTTGAGTCAGCGGCAATCCGGTGGGCTTGAGTCAGCGGCAATCCGGTGGGCTTGAGTCAGCGGCGGACCGGCGGGCATTGAGTCAGAGGCGGACCGGCGGCGTGCACAGGGGAGCCGCGGACGGCGGCGTGAACAGGGGGAGCCGCCGACGGCGGGTTGGCTTTCCCCGCGGACGGCAGCGTTGATCTCCCGCGAACGGCGGGCACGGTGAAGCCGCCGACGGTGGGTTGGCTTTCCCCACGGACGGCAGTGTTGATCTCCCGCGAACGGCGGGCTCGGTGAAGCCGCCGACGGTGGGTTGGCTTTCCCCACGGACGGCGGACTTGGGTGTACCGCAGGTAGCGGCGTGATCTCCCGCGAACGGCGGGCTCGGTGTGCCGCGGACGGCGGCGTGAACTCCCGCGAACGGCGGGCTCGGTGTGCCGCGGACGGCGGCGTGAACTCCCGCGAACGGCGGGCTCGGTGTGAGCGGCGAGGTTGGGAGCCGCGGACGGCGGCGGATATCTCCTGCGATCGGCGGGTAGGATGAGCCGCGGACAACGGCGAACTTCTCCCGCGAACGGCAGACTGCAGGGCTCGCGGCCAGCGGACTCGCGACACTCGCGGCAATCCTGCCGAACTCCCACGCCCACTTGACGCGGGCTAGGGCAGAAGGACGAGTGGCGACTTCCATGCCGCGAGGGACAAACAGGAACAAACAAAAAACTTTTCAAAAACGGAAAACAAAACAAGGTGAAGGGGCGCCGCTTACTGTTTAGGTCTGGTCTTCTGTCACGGTGCACACACGAGGGAGGAACCAGGAACACGCAGACGAGGATATAAACTCAAATATGTCTTTACTGAGGACATCAAGGCAGGGCAAGACAAGGCAAGGCAAGGCAGGGTAAGACACAGACATCAACAGGAACACCGGGGAGTAACGAGTAGACCAGACGAAGTTTAACTGAACAGACAGGACTAATATACACAGGTAAATCATAGATAACGAGACGAACACGGCTAGACAAGAATTAACTAATGATTACATTTAACAAGGACAGGAAACAAACCAAATAAGGGCACAAGAGGCAGGAACACATGACACACACACGACAGTTCCCTGACACATGACTCCATGTATATATCACCATATCAATAAGCTTCAGAATTTTTCTACCTCATATTGCTGCTATTTAAATACCCTGTACAACTTTTTTTTGCACATTCTTTTGCATATTCCTCTTTATTACGATTTAAGTCAACAACATACTGACCTGCACATTTATATTTTTTTAATCTTTTATTTTATGTTTTTCTTTTATTTTTTTCTACTTTTATTTTTCTTAATATTTGTATTCTATACAATTGCATTGTCCTAGGAGCGGACCTGACTTACATTCCACTGCTGGTTATACTCTGTGTATGTGACGAATAAAAAATCTTGAATCTCTTGAATCTTGAATCTAATACACTTCTATTATTCAAATCCGTTAAAGGATTGTTAGGCTGCATTAATTAAATCAACTGGAACCGGGAACACTCTCCATAGCACACAATGTACTCGTTACATCGTAAGAAGAATGGCATCTACGCTAAAATTTCTCTGTTTCTTTCTTATTCTGTTTCTCAGTCCGTGTCCGGATCAGATGGTGGATCTGCGCCGGGAGATGATGTCTCCCTGATCGATGGCGGAGGCCGGGACACCTGGATGAGCCCCGGGGTCATATCCACAGTGAAGATGTCGACGTAAATACAATAAAAAGAAAAGAACTAAAAATATAATAAAATACCTAACTACATAATAGTATTATTATTAGAAATTGCAACAATATAAAATAGAAATATAATTAACATAATGTAACATTTATACATTTAAAATTTTAATTAAAACAATAAATAAACACTAATATCCTGGCCAGAGCAGAACTGTCCCTCGACTGAGTCTGGTTTCTCCCAAGGTTTTTTCTCCATTCTGTCTCAGAGGGAGTTTTGGTTCCTTGCCGCTGTCACCTCTGGCTTGCTCAGTTGGGGACACTTCATTTCTAGCGATTATCATCAATTTGATTTAGCAGATACGATTTAAACTAAACTGAGCTAGACAATGACATCTCTGAATTCAATAATGAAATGCTTTAACTGAAAATTGAGTGTTTAATCTTATTATTATACACTACTGACACTCTGTCCTCTAATTTGATACTGTTAAGTGCTTTGAGACAATCTGTATTGTTAAAAGCGCTATATAAATAAAGCTGTCTTGACTTGACCATTAAATGATGGAATTACCAGTGGTGCTGTTTTATAGTAATTTTTTTCTTAGACCTCTTTTGCCTATCTTTATATATTTTTTTCTCTTTGCCAGAGAATAATTAAAAAATTTTCCCCTAAATTATGCTTTTAATGTAACCCTCATTATAGCAAATCCAGCTTTAGTTTTAAATAATTTGTGAATTGAGCACCCACTTTTTCTGTTAATGAAGTTTGTCTTTATATTTAATTATTTATTTTAATTTAGACAATTGGACTGGTGCCTACTGGAATAGCAAACAGAGATTGTTAGATCACCAGAGAATGCAAAGATCTGCTGTAAGACCAGTGAATAATCAAGATAGATAAATTGAATATAATAATTAACAAATTTGAAGCATTCTCTAGATTACCAATTAATTTTGGGTGGGCAATTAATTTTCCCAAGGGGTCACATGAGAAACTTGGGTGGTTGCACCACCGGGAGGGCCGGACCAATACACTTAACTCAGTTCTTCTCTAATCTCTTTAAAAAAAAAAAAAAAAAAAACAGTAAATGGAACATTACAATCATACAATGAAAATGTGGAGCACACAATTATACCACTATCTAATGAACATTCACGAAAACAGTTTTGAAAATGTGAATGTGAATTTGTTTTTGTTTTTTTTGTAGTGTTTCAAAAACTACCATCACAACTTTGAACAAAAAAATCAAGATTGATTGATTGATTGATTGAAACGTTTATTTCGAACATGTAAATAAATATAGTAAAAACAAAACAAAACAAAACAATACAAAATAATTTAACTTATACATGTCCAAAAAGGAGTAGGAAGAAGCATAAGATTATTTAATCCTACTCCTTCTCCACTCCACGTTGATAATAATAATCAATAACAATAATCATCAAATCAACTTCATGGTAATAATAATCAATAACAATAATCATCAACTTAACTTCATAACTCTGTCATGCCATCCTTGTCTTAATACACTCTTTTGACTTTCCTACATATATTTACAGTAAATATACAAACAAAATCCAAATAAAAACTATGACTAAATAATCTGTATGAACTCCTAATCAGATCCGTTCTTCCTCCTGATTCATTCTGAGAACCATACGTTTACACTGCTTTTTAAACTGGATCACACTTGGGCATTGCTTGAGCATTAGACTTAGTCTGTTCCAAAATTTCACTCCACATACAGAAATACAAAAGCTTCTTAATGTTGTACGAACATAAAAATGCTTAAAATTATACTTTCTCCTAAGATTATATCTCTCTTCTCCATTAAGGAACAATTTTTGAATATTGCCAGGGAGTAAATTATTTTTTGCTTTATACATTATTTGTGCTGTTTGAAAATGAACCAAATCAATTAATTTTAATATCTTTGATTTTAAAAATAATGAATTTGTATGTTCTCTATAACCAGTTTTATGAATTATCCGTATTGCTCTTTTTTGCAACATAGATAATGTTAATAATCTGCATTTATATGTATTACCCCAAACCTCTGAGCAATAATTTAAGTATGGTAATATTAATGCACTATAAAGAATGTAGAGTGATTTGTGGTACAGAACATGCTTTGCCTTATTCAGTACTGAGACACTTCTAGACAATTTATTATGTAAATGATTTATGTGAGATTTCCAACTTAATTTATCATCTATTATAACCCCAAGAAATTTATTTCATTTACCCTTTCTATGTCCACACCATCTATCTTTATCTGAACTTGTGTACTCTTTTTACTGTTTCCAAATAACATACATTTAGTTTTATTAACATTTAATGATAATTTAAATCAAACCACCTTTTTAATTTACTCATTTCTAAAGTAATAGTCTCCTAATAATTATTTTAAATCCCCCCCAGAACATAAAATGTTTGTATCATCTGCGAACAAAACTAACTTTACTAATTTTGATACTTTACAAATATCATTTATCTAAAGCAAAAATAACTTCGGACCCAGTACTGACGCCTGGGGATGCCACAAGCAATGCTCAAGCACAAAGATGAATATTCCCCCAACTTCACAAACTGTTTTCTGTCTCTTAAATAAGTTTTTACCCAGTCAAATACAACCCCCCGCCCCATCCCATACCTTTCCAGTTTATTAATGAATAAATTATGATCAATAGTATCAAAAGCTTTTTTAAGGTGAATGAAAACAGCTTATGATCTCTAGCTTTTGTAATTTCTTCAACCAAATCAATTAATGCCATTGATGTGGAACCGTTTGGCCTGTCAGAAATTAATTTATGTCCATCTAAAAATTTCTCTAATCTATTTCCTCTTTTCTGATCATTTGGAATGAGGATAAAAAGTCAAAAAAACATGCAAATAAGTTCAAAGATCAATTCAATATCTACTATTTCCTGAATGTTATGAAATTCAAGAGGGCTGCCCCCTGATGATGTCATAATATGCAAATTAGATGAGTATATTTACACCCCACATAAACTTTCGGTCATGCCCAACATTTTTCTAATTTACAGTAGATCTTTATCTTTAAGCCATTTCAAGCCACAAGCTTTTGAAACCTTGATGTCAAAATCCAGCATTTTTTCCAAAAAACCCTGGCGCCTAAAGGGTTAAGGACAAATTGCTTTTTCATATATTTTCACATAACGGTGTCGAATGAACACACAAGAAAATGAAGATGATGAAAAAAGTCTTTAACTACTCTACCCACCAGGAATATCCACACAGAGGAAAATAAATGACACATGTTGACTTTAACAATACCTGACAAAACTAAACTGAACAAACAGAAACTTAAGTACGCTAGGGAACTATTCCAATTAACAAGACACAGGTGAACCAAATTACATAATCAGACATGAGGGAAAACTAGGTCAAGGAACAAATAAGGAATGAAAAACAAACAAAAGTCCATGTGGTGGTGACATATATGAGTATCTATGTATCATATTGAATCAAGAATAATAAAAATATTCCACAATCCCAATTCAAGCAATTCATTTTTTTATTTATACTGTGCATTTATGCAAATAAAATGGTTAATGTATGAATGAAAAAATTTAATTTGCTGCTCTGAAAATAAAAGGTGTTTCACTACCACCTCATCATGGGCACGTTCAAGCTCACATCAGTGCCCAAAATGTTGCTACGGTTTCCGGGTTGAATGACATGTTTTCTGGAAATGGTGTGCAACAGAGTTTGAGATACAATTTCTCATGTTTGGTGGGTGTGTCAAAAATGTCAGCCCAATCAGCACCACACGGTATTAAAGAGACAGATCGCACAATGGGTCCAATTGAAGTCATTTAATATGTGTCCGCTGCAGCTCGACGCAAGAATTGAAGATATTAGAAGACATGTTTGTCGTAAGACTTTTATAGTAACATAGCATATCTACATGATGATGGTGAATTTGTAAGTAAATGTAATTAACATCAAAATAAATTCACAAGAGCAAGTATATTGTTTGCAGAGGTTTATTTACATTAAAGACAAAATAACTGAAATAATAAGAGCACAAGTATAAATCTGAAACTTCTTTAGGTCTGTCTAAATATCATGTAGTAATTGCAATGTCTTCTGGTCCATATCCTTTCCTTAGGAAGGTGTGCAAGACACTGATTAACAAAAATACTATACATATTTATATATTTTGCTATTGTATTGTGGAGTGACACTTTCATAAACTTTTATATGCTCCTCTCATTATATAATGGTAAATATTACAATATCATAGCACAACAACAGTGATCAGCAATAATGATAAGCCTACTCACAATAAAAATAATAAGGTCATATAGATCATAACACAGTCTCGGAGGTAATAAGTGGATTATCCTTCACCTGAAATTTCTTTTCATCCTGAAATGAGAGGCAAATGTTGGATCACAATAATTAGGAACCACAGTTTCCACAAATCCCTTCACTCCATTGGGATGTTCTGTTTTATTCTAGATGGCAAGGGCAGTGACTGTAACATCAAGTGTATTTTGCAGTAATAAACACGTATTTATACCTACTTCATCAGACTCAGAAAATTATTCAAAAAGAACACAAAGAATGGCCTTCTCAGCTGCCATAGCTGCAACACCTACGTCATAAGAACAGGGTTTTCAACACACCACTGTTTCCATTTAATAAACATTTCGCACCGTTTTTTCGGGGCTGAACGCAGCTCTGGTCTGTCAGAGGATCACTGAAATCTAAATGAATTCTTAATTTATAAAAGTCACTGCATCTTCAGTCTCTGTAGTGGATCCATATTCACCATCAGATGATCATGAGAAGATCAGACTGTCATCTAATATAAGTCCTAAAATAAAACACAAAGAGTATTAGACATTATGTCTTTCACATCTTTTCATAAGAAAACTTAGCATTAACTAGATAAGGTAAATTAATTCATTCTCAAACATGATAATATGGGTATTTGAGGCATTGCTCCAGAGGCGTGCGACCTCTGACATATATAGCAATTGTAAGTCGCTTTGGATAAAAGTGTCAGCTAAATGAATAAATGTAAATGTAAATGTAATATAGCTTCTATCTGATGGTGAATGTCAAATTCACAAAATCAAAAGAACATGAAAGGTTACTTTCACACAACAGACAGCTGATACAGAACCAGCAGAAATGACCATTACACACAATATTTAATACCAGTTAATAACAAAGGCAGACAAAGTACACAACTTCATTACTTGAGTGAAAGTACAGATACTAGTGGTCAAATACTACTCGACTACAAGTGAAAGTTGTAAAGACAGATTTTTACTTGAGTGAAAGTATGGAAGTACATGTTTTTAAAAGTACATAAGTATGAAAAGTTAAAAGTAAATGCATTGTTTTATTGTCGCATTGTTGTATACTTACAATATCTTATACAATAACTTGGGACTAATGCAACCGACTGATACACTGATTAGCTTGTATTATCTTTGGAATTAAGAGCTTTTTTGTTACAAAACCTATTGAAATGGAACAACTGAATGAAGATAATCATCTTTATTTTATTTTTTTATTTAACACTTCTACAACTACATTGAATTAATTTTTAATACTTGTTTAAAAGTTACAAAGTTCTTTTTCAAATTTTAGATTCTAAAGTTGTAAAAAAACAAATGAAGTAAAACATTTTGACCTGTATGATCATTTAACCTACTCATTGACCATTTGATTGCAAAAAATATATGTATATATGTGCAGTGCTTTAACAATAAAATAATGTTCAGATTTATTTACCACATATACATATATATATATATATATATATATATATATATATATATATGTATATGTGGTTACTATAGTAAAAACATGGTTAATTTTCCAAAGGGCTTTAATGAGTTAACACATGCCTTTTTAGAGCGCTTTTAGCTGTGCAGTAGCGCAGACATTTGGTTATTTTAGCGGGGTAGGTCCAGAGGTTGCCAGATTTGTGTAAACGAATCAGCCAAATGTCCATTCAAATCTAGGCAGAAATACTGTAACACTTGGCAACACAGGAAGGTCCTTGCAGGCCGGATTTTCGCAGAAAAAAAGGGTTCAGTGAATCTGAAAATGCGCACACAGGAAAAACTGCTACATATAACGACTTTCTACTTGGGGACCTTGATATAAATGTAGCGGAGTAAAAAGTACGATATTTGTCTTTCAAATGTAGTGAAGTTAGAGTTGCACGTTTCCAGAAAATTATTTTTTATTTCTTTTATTTCTAGTGAGTAAAATGGCCATTTGAACTTAAAATGAAAAGTGTTAACTATTGTTACCATAGTGTCTCCAGTTTATAATGTGGATCATCCTTCAGATCAGAGAGCAGCTTCACTCCTGAATCTCCTAGTTTATTCCCAGACAGATTCAGGAATCTGAGGTGTGAGGGGTTTGATCTCAGCGCTGAAGCCAAAGCGGCACAACCTTCGTCTGTGATGCCACAGTCATACAGCCTGTAGAGAACAATGACACAACTCTTCACTCTCTCAGATCAAACATGGACTTTTATGTAACTAACAGTGTGATGATAAGGTGAAAGAGAAAAAGATCAATTTACAGATAATACAGTCAGTTTCCTCAGAAATCATAGTATTCTTATTTTTGCCCCCTGAACACAATATTCAAATACTGAAACTGGCATCAAATTCTACTACAGATTTATAATAGTGATTAAGAATAATTGATATGACATCTGCAGCTCTCCTAGAAACACACTGATGTGAGTGTGAATCACACTAAATACATTTTTCTACATACATTTACTATATTCCCTCCCTTATCCCCCAATAAAGTATGGGCTTTAGATCATGTGACTCAAAGGCCCTGTTTACATCTGGTATTAAGATGCATTTTGGTCAATCGGATCACAAGTTGATGAGGAAGACACATTCTCGTTTACACCTGGTGTTTTAACCCATCTCCTTTGTCCACTTTCAACCACTTCTGTGCTGATTTCGTTGAGGGAAGGGTCTATGGATGGCAGCGGTGTGCACAGACCTCCATGGGTGGCAGGGGTGCGTTCAATAGAAATTGTGTTTATTTATTATTTATTTATTTATTTCAGGTTTATTTAACAGGGACAATGCACACTAATAATACATAATTAAATGTACAGTGTGCCAGAATTAGCCAGAAGGCTATTTTACATCTGCTGTCCCTGGACAGATCTTAAAGTCACACCTACAAAAGGATTAAAATATTACATACATATTAATATCAATAAAATGAACACATAAAAAAAAAAAAAACAAACAATTGATCAATAACACCAACACCAACACACACATACACACACACAAGCCAAACTGCCAGTCCATCTAACAAACATTTTTTTGGACACATGCACAAAAAAACAATATAACTGAGACAATAACCAACAACAGAGGTTTCACCAATCTAAACACAAGAGAAAACAATAAGCCAGCCCACCTCGTCGGCATAGCGCAAGAAGCACAAACAAACAAACAAGCAGGACAGAGAAGACAAGGTTGCAGCAATATTTCATGTCAAATGTAATGTTGACAGTCCTGACTACCTGTTAGCCACTTCTTTAAGTTAAGTTTAAAAGAAGCGTAAGTTTTGAAATTCCTAATGTGAATTGGAATAAGATTCCATTCACGAGCAGCCCTGATTGAGAAAGCTGTTTGACCAAGTGCACTCTTCCTAAACGGGACAATGCAGTCACCTCTTGCTGCACTCCTTGTAGATCTGCAAGCATTTGGTACTGTGCTTACAAACTGGCGCAATACGGGAGGAGCCAATCCATGCAGAATTTTGTACATAAGACAGAGATCTGCATATATAATCAAGTTTTCGAAAATTAATAAATTATATTTTTTTAAAACATGACAATGATGATAATATATGGATTTCCTATCAAGTACTTTAAGAGTTTTTTTGTATAGGGAGAGTAGTGGTTTGAGAGAGGTGTTACTAGCATGTGACCAGGTTGTCAAACAATAGGTGATATGAGATCATTGAGTGCATGAACATCATAGCGGCCCTTTTTGACATGCAGCCACGGACATATCTAAAATTTGCCAGGTTATACTTAATGTGATTACAAACCTTCTTAATGTGTAATTTAAAAGTAAGATTGTTATCTATGCATACTCCAAGATATTTAAAATCTGAGACGACTTGTAGTCTTTCCCCTGCTACGACTACATCAGGTTCAACACAGCGGCTTTTAGATTTACTAAAAAACATACATACAGTTTTGGATACATTCAGTTGAAGGCAATTGTGATTTAACCATTCTGTAATCTTTTGCATCGAGTTTGATAGCAGATCAGCAGCTTGAGCTGCACTGTTAGCATGTACAGAGATTACTGTATCATCTGCATACATTTGGGTGTTGGCATTAGGACAAATATTTGGCAAGTCATTTACATACAAAGAAAATAAAAGTGGACCCAAAATAGAGCCCTGCGGGACACCTACAGATAAGGAAATAACACCTGATTGATGATTCCTAACTCTAACAAACTGAGTCCGATGTGTTAAATAAGATTCTACCCATTTAATAGTACCTGTATCAAAATTAAAAGTTTGTAACTTAGATAGAAGAACTCCATGATTAATGGTGTCAAATGCTTTTTTTAAATCTAGAAAAACAGCACCAACAACCCCTCCTCGATCCAACTGTGACTTGACTTTATCAACGAAATAGCAATTGGCTGTTTCTGTTGAATGATTAATACAGAAGCCGAATTGATATGGATGTAAAGAATAAGAACTGGTATTTAAATAATTTATCATTTGTTCTAAGACAAGTTTTTCGGCCACCTTGGAAACCACCGGCAGGATACTAATGGGCCTATAGTTGCAAATGGACAAGCGATCACACCTCCTTTGAGTACAGGAAAGACTGCCGCCAACTTCCACACATTTGGGAACAACCCCGAGATGTTCCGAGATGGTGGGGGTTCCCTCGGTAGAAATCGCATTCGATTCGATCGGCACTACGATCTGGCTGAAAAGGCCACTTTAACTTTCAAGATTAAAGGGGCAGGATCATCATGTGATCCAGTCAACCAAAACACATACTAATACCAGGTGTAAACCGGGCCAGAGTGATGGAAGCATATGTAATAGTTCTATCAGAAGACTCATTGGCTGGGAATGAAGGAATGACGAAAAGACCTACAATCACAATGCAGCATCTACTTTAAAGTTCTACATCAGTCATCGTCAATAGTCTTGTGGTTAGTGCATTGAAATTCCTTATCTCGAGGTCCTTTGCCGATCCCTCTCCTCCCAGTGCTTTCCTGTCGTCTCTCTCTACTGTCCTATCTAAAATAGCATAAAAGCCCATAAAAAAAGTTCTACATCAATCTTTCATTTGAATGTACAGCGTTGTATACACATTCATTCCCAGCCTAATTATATCAGATGCTGAATGATATTTGCAAGCATTCATTGGGCCTGTTTACACCTGATAACTTAATGTGTTTTTACTAATTGCAGGAGAAGCAATTAGTCAGCAGAGGAGGCGGTAGCACGCAAGTGTTGGCTTAATACCTCATTTCTAATTCTGATGTTTAGATTTTTATTTGATGCTAGGAAGGATTATTAAGTTTACCATCTATTTCTATTTTTCTTATAATTTGTATTTTGATTGCACGACGAACAAAACTCTGTAATTTGTCATAGTCACATGAACATGGTATATTTTTAGTTGGCCCTAAACTGATAACTACACCGTTAACCCTTGCTGTAGAAAAATTTACAAATTCTGTCAGCAACATACCACTTTCTATAAAAACAGTAATATACTGTAGAAAACCATGCATTCTGGGTAATATTTGTCATTTTTGAGAAAGCAGCCTACAGGAATATACAATAAAGTTTGTAGTTACAGTTACGGAGGTCAGTTTTGTTTTAGTTGTGCCCTTGAACCTTGACGCTTACCATGAGACATTTTCTGTCAGCTGTAACTGTGTTCAAAAAGAACATTTCTCATAGCAAGACAAAATAGGTCAGATGATATTGGTTATATTATGATGACGCCAAAATTATGGTGGACTCATCTGAATCTCTGATCTCGTTTAATGTTTATTCTTCAGTTACATGGGTGTTTGATCTGTTTTAATGTCTATTGATTGCAGTAGCTCTGTGATTTTGTTGTATGAGACTGAACAATGTTTCACGAATCATTCATTTACAAGAGTTTTATAAACCTTTTGAATTCCTGCATCCTTAGACACTCACAGACAATGTGAACAATCAGCATAGGAATCTCAACAATGGTGACAGAAGTTTCATGCCGCAATGCATGCTGGGTTCCAGCTTAAAATGAAACTCCCAGCATGCACTGCAGTGTGAATAAATTACGCAGCTGAATGGTCTTAATATTTTCTTTATTTGCATGTATTGTTGTGCTGATATTTTTGTTGTGACATTTTATACCCTGTTTTGAGATATTAAAAGTTTCTCTTTCTTGTTTTATTGCTACCATTGTTGAGATTCATATGCTGATTTTCAGTGGTGTCAAAAGTATTCACATTCATTACTCAAGTAGAAGTATAGATACTAGGGTTTAAAAAGACTTCTGCAGAAGTTGAAGTATCAACTCAAGTTTTTTACTCAAGTAAAAGTGTAAAAGTACTGGTTTCAAAACTACTTAAAGTATAAAAGTAAAAGTAATGGAAGGAAAAATAAATGCCATTAAGGACAAAAGCTTAGGCCGCGGCACAGGGGCCTATTGTGCACTACCCCACCTCCTCAAAAAAACATTTTTCTAAAGGCCATAATGACTATAATGCTATATTAAAATGTTAATGTTGAAAAATGTGGGATGCACTAGGCTTCCTGTTTCAGCCGGATATGTGCCCACTGAAAATGAACGCATTTTAGTACAATGCAAATACATTAAAAAACCATATATGTGTACTACTGAGCATTAACGTGTTTCATGGAGCGGAAGATATGATGACTAGTTGCCTGTAAGTATTGTAATGGTGCAAAAAGTCAAACTTCAGAGGCATGTCATCAATAACCTTTATTGGAATGTAAATGTACATCCAAGCTTAGCTGCAGGAATCTGTGAGGGCAACGGACGAAGAGAAAGCACCCGTTTGATAAATGAGCCAGTAGTGGAGAAATAATAACTTTTAAGAAATAATCTTTTTTGAGTGTGACGTGATTTGTGTCATGTGCAGGTGCGATGGATCGCGTACAAACCAATAGGGTGTCGGAATGGTATAGGTTTATATTCTCATCCAACCACAATTCACTCTATCCGGATGGCGCGATTTATCTAGATAGGTTTTTTTTTTTTTTTTTTGAGCGATGACCAAGGGCGATGCTAGGATTTTCATTTTAGGGGGGCTCAGCCCCCAATGATGGTATAATAATAAAAAATAAATAAATATTTACAAAAAAATGTATTAATAGGGTAGGATGGTATACTAAACTTATTGCAGTATTCCACTGTATTGCATAGATGGGTATAACATCCGAGTACAAGCCAAATACAAGTCTACCTGATCTCACACACACACACACACACACACACACCTGTTTACTGTACAAACCAAAAATGTTACTGTTTGCATTACTAGTACAAATCTTTTTCTATGCTCAAGTACAAACAGAAAATTGTAAACATAAAACATCATATCACTTTAAACTTACACTGACTATCCATATTAGCAATATAAACAACACAGCTATAAGGCTGGACAATGGATTAAACTATGTGGGTGCTGTGATTAACTTTTAAAAGTAAAAAAAATAAAAATAAAAAAAACAGCAAAACTGAAGCAGTCTGTGAGAAGGACACACAATGTTTCAATCTCTGTCAATCACTCTGATATACAATTAAAATGAGTGCACTGACTGAGTGCTGTCTGTCACTGTCTTTAATCACTTCTATGCATAACTGTATGGTAGTTAATGCCACATGCACTGTAATATTAAGTTCTATATTGAAAGCTAAATTTTCAAATGAAAATAGCAATAACGTGATCGTTTTATAAAGTATGCGTATAATGTGTTAAGGGCTTTCGCTGAAGGAAACAGCTGTGGTGTGAAGAGTGGTGAATGCAGCGAAAACTTTACAGAAGATTGGAAACCGATTGCTCTCCCATGACTTTTTGTAAACTGTATTTAAGACAAAGAACTGCACAGATGTAGATATTATAACAATCTATCGATAAACGCACACCTTGTCCTCTCCTCTGCGCCACCGCAGTCTGTGGATTGAAGAACGCACAGAAAGATGGGGAAGAGCCGAAGTCTGCTGCCGTTTCAAATTTAAAGGGGAAGAATCGCAAGATTTTTAGGGGGGCTGAGCAGAAATTTAGGGGTGCTAAAGCCCCCCTAAAAATGACGTAGCAACGCCCATGACGATGACAAGCCGGAATGAAAACGAGCCGAAATGAAATAGGAGTAACGAGGCTATTTTTAAAATGTAAGGAGTATAAAGTACAGATAATTGTGCGAAAATGTAAGGAGTAGAAGTAAAAAGTCGGCTGAAAAATAATTACTCCAGTAAAGTATAGATAGATACCCAAAATTTCTACTTAAGTAAGGTAGGCAGGCAGGCAGGCAAGTTTATTTATATA
Source organism: Barbus barbus (assembly GCF_936440315.1). Classification (NCBI taxonomy): domain Eukaryota; kingdom Metazoa; phylum Chordata; class Actinopteri; order Cypriniformes; family Cyprinidae; genus Barbus; species Barbus barbus. The sequence continues at coordinate 448,396 of NC_136755.1, forward strand.
GCACATTTCATACACAGTGGTAATTCAAAGTGCTTTGCATAAAAGAAAGTGAAATAGACATTAAAATCAATAAAAACATGGAAATAAAAATAATAAAAACAAGGAAATTTAAGATGATATAGAAATTGATTTAAAATGAATTTAAAGAAAATGATTATACATAAAATTCATTGCAGTCAGTTCGGACATATAGCACAGTGCTCATTCAACAAATGCACAGTTAAACAGATGAGTTTTGAGTCTTGATTTAAATGTGGCTAATGTTTTAGCACATCTGATCTCTTCTGGAAGCTGGTTCCAACTGCGGGCCGCATAATAGCTAAACGCAGACTCCCCTTGTTTTGTGTGAACCCTTGGTATTTCTAACTGACTCGATCCTAATGATCTGAGTGGTCTGTTCAGTTTATATTCAGTGAGCATATCAGCAATGTATTTAGGTCCTGGGCCATTGAATGACTTATAAACAAGTAAAAGTACTTTAAAATCAATCCTAAATGTAACTGGAAGCCAGTGTAAGGACATGAGGACTGGTGTGATATGCTTAGATTTTCTGGTTCTAGTCAGAATCCTGGCAGCAGTGTTCTGGATGAGCTGCAGTTGTCTAATGGTCTTCTTGGGAAGGCCGGTGAGGAGACCAATACAGTAATCCACCCTGCTGGTGATAAAGGCATGAACAAGTTTCTCCAAGTCTTGACTGGAAACAAAACATCTAATTCTTGCAATGTTTTTGAGATGATAGTATGCTGATTTAGTTACTGCTTTGACATGACTACTGAAACTAAGGTCTGTCTCCAGAATCACCCCAAGATTTCTGACTTGATTTTTAGTTGTTTGACCCCTAGAGTCAAGGTATGCATTCACCTTGAGAACTTTATCTTTGTTTCCAAATGCAATGACTTCAGTTTTCTCCTTGTTTAACTGAAGAAAGTTCTGGCACATCCAACTGTTAATTTCATCCATGCATTGGCAGAGGGAGTCAATGGGGCTGTAGTCATTTGGAGATAAGGCTAGGTAAATCTGGGTATCATCAGCATAGCTGTGATAGGCAATTTGGTTCTTCCTCATTATCTGACTTAGTGGGAGCATATACAGGTTAAACAAGAGTGGTGCAAGAATTGAGCCTTGTGGGACTCCACATGTCATGGCCGTCCACTTAGACTTATGCTCTCCTATACTCACATAATAACCTCTCCCTTCTAACTATGACCTGAACGATTTGAGTGCCATCCCAGAAAGCCCGACCCAGTTTTCCAGTCTCTCTAAGAGTATGTTATGATCGACAGTGTCAAACGCAGCACTAAGATCTAGTAGTACCAGCACTGATATTTTGCCAGAATCAGAATTGAGGCGAATATCATTTATTATCTTAATGAGTGCTGTCTCTGTGCTGTGATGCGCTCGGAAACAGATTGAAAATTGTCCAGGTATCCATTTGAGTTTAAGTAGTTGTTCAGCTGATTAAAAACTACCTTTTCAATAATCTTACCTATGAAAGGAAGATTTGATATGGGTCTATAGTTGCTCAACATGGTGTTATTAAGATTTTTCAGAAGGGGCTTAACAACTGCAGTTTTAAGGGTGTTTGGAAAAGTCCCAGAAAGAAGTGAGGCGTTCACCACTTCTAAGAGATCAGCTTCTTAACAGTTAAGCACACTTTTGAAATGTGGGAAGTGTGTCAAGATAGCAGGTTGAAGATTTAAGGTGCTGTACTATTTCTTCCAAAATTTTGTTATCAATTTTTTTTAAAACACACATAGTCACTTCTAAGGTAACGAAGGTAACGAAGTATTTGTACTTCGTTACTTGACACCTCGGCTGATTTTGGATGTCTGTGTTTCTCGATGCAGTTTTTTTTTTTTTTTTTTTTTTCACACAATGTGTTCAAAAACACTTCATTATAACTGATTGATTCAGTAGCTCTTGTTGTAGTTTCACAGTGGTGGTAATATGAAACTTAACTATGTTAATAATGTAGTACAATTGTTAAAGCATTAGACAAAATGAAACTAGTGAATCAAGGAACTCCACGATGAGCACTTCATCATCAATATATAACCAGCATTCACTGATACTCTTGCTTTCTCTGATTTTGCTGTAACAAATGTGCTTTGTAAACACAGTTAAAACAGCCAAAAAATAGCTGATATTAAAAAGTCAAAGGTCAGGAGCCCAACTGAAGCAAACGCTGACCACCAAAACGGTAATTCAGACCAAACATTTTCAATAAAACACAAACCTCTGAACCTCTGTTAATTCTTAATAAGAGCTTCTGTAGACCCATTAGCAGCTTTAGGGGAGGGCCCTTTGTCTCTCAGGTGAAAATCACTTAATATTCAAGGACATTACCACTCCCTCGCATATTGGCTTTCAATCACAAAACATGTCTTTAAAAATTTTAATCAATGTATTGTTTTCTGTGAGCAAATAAACAAGATGATTTTCACATAATTTTGAAGCAAAAATTCTAGGCTACAAGATCCAGTTCTCAAAAGTCTTGTGAACAATTGTTCTGTATGTGTTTTATGGTCTTATTTCAGTGACTTCAAAATTTTAGTTTTTCACTAACCACGCATAAACGTTGATTTCTCAAAAACACAATCATGTACATAAATGCTGCTAACATATTATTGTAGCCCTGTTTGTGCTGTTTACAGTGTTATTAGACTTTAGCCATTTATATTTTTATAAGCAACTGAAAAAACCACAAATGTCAGGGCATGTCGAAAGTTCTCCAGGTCCCCAAAACACCCTCAGGGCCCAGAGGGTTAAAGCCACCTACAACAACCACACAGACCTGCATGAGTACACTGAAACTGTGACTGTCACATCATCAGTGCACTTTTTGATGTAAGCAGTCACCAAGACCATCACCACACGTGCAAACCAGAAGCCATGGATGACAGCAGAGGTTCGTGGGCTGCTAAAGACCAGAGATGAAGGATTCAGATCAGGAGATAAAGCAGCCCTCAAAACAGCAAGAGCCAGTCTGTCCTGTGGCATCAAAAATGCAAAACGGTCATATGCTCAAAAAATCAACAACCACTTCACAGACAGCAGAGACACACGGAGCCTGTGGCAAGCCATTCAGACCATCACTGACTACAAGCCCCCGCCACAGGCCTGTGATGAGGACACATCCCTCCCCGATGCACTCAACCACTTTTATTCACGGTTTGAAATGCAGAATGACACACCTGCACAAAAACTGCCCACACCTCCCAACGACCGGGCGCTCTGTCTGTCTCCAGCCGACATAAGGAAGACCCTATCTAGGATTAACCCACGCTAGGCTGCGGGTCCTGACAACATACCTGGCCGTGTTCTGAGAGACTGTGCTGCACAGCTGACAGATGTCCTAACAGATATCTTCAACACCTCGCTGAGCCAGGCAGTCATCCCCACATCTCAAATCCACACCAATCATACCGGTACCAAAGAAATCACCTGTGTCCTGTCTCAATGACTACCGTCCCATAGCACTGACTCCAATCATGATGAAGTGCTTTGAGAGGCTAGTCATGCACAACATCAAAACCAGCCTCCCCAACACACTCGACCTGCTCCAGTTTGCATACCGTCCAAACCGCTCTACGGACGATGCTATGTCCTCCACCCTCCACCTGGCTCTTACCCACTTAGAAAATAAAGACTCCTATGTTAGAATGCTGTGTATTGACTTCAGCTCGGCATTCAACACAATAATCCCACAACAGCTCATAAATAAACTAAACCTGCTGGGCCTTAACAATTCCCTGTGTCACTGGATCCTGGACTTTCTAACTGGAAGACCTCAGTCAGTTCGTGTCGGCCACAACACCTCGAGCTCTACAACACTGAGCACAGGTGCCCCACAAGGCTGTGTGCTCAGCCCGCTGCTCTTCACACTGCTGACCCACGACTGCACTGCCAAGTTCAGCTCCAACCACATCATCAAGTTTGCTGATGACACAACAGTGGTATAGGTCTCATCAGCAACAACGATGAAACGCACTACAGAGAGGAAGTGGCACAGCTGGCTGAATGGTGTGGCACCAACAATCTGTCCCTCAATGTGGAGAAGACAAAGGAGGTTGTAATGGACTTCAGGAGAAACTCCGTTGACCACCCCCCACTGACCATCGACAGCTCGACTGTGGAGAGAGTCAGCAGCACTAAATTCCTGGGGGTGCACATCACAGAGGATCTCACCTGGACCACCAACACCATGTCACTCTCCAAAAAGGCACAACAGCGCCTACACTTTCTCCGCCGGCTGAAAAGAGCAAGTCTCCCTCCACCCATCCTCACCACATTCTACAGAGGCACCATTGAGAGTGTGCTGACCAGCTGCATCACTGTCTGGTACGGGAACTGCAGTGCTGCTGACCGCAAGACCCTCCAGCGGACAGTGAACACAGCTGCAAAGATCATCGGTGCCCCTCTCCCCTCCATCCTGGACATTTTCCTTACACGATGCTCCAGCAAAACCAACAGCATCGTGAAGGACTCCACCCATCCCGCCCACTGTCTCTTCCAGCTCCTATCATCAGGAAGACGGTACCGGAGCATCAGAACCCGCTCCGCCAGACTGCTCAACAGCTTTTTCCCCCAGGCTGTGAGAGCCCTGAACTCAAATCACCCCGCCCCCCTCTGAAACCCCATGCAAACCCCTACCTCCTGAAACATGGTCCCACAAAAGACTCAGCAATATATGTATGTTTACATGCTCATGCACTACAAATCATCCTGCACTGTTCCCCAACCAGCTGCTTGACTCAAAATGTCTCTCTTTGCACACGTACAGTATTTGTGAAACATTCGTATAGTTTGTATTTTTTATCCTGTATTCTTTTAGTTTGTATAGGGTAAATACTTATATATAGTATACTTATAGTTAAATCTGTCAGTAGGTTAGTTGTGTATAGGTTTATAGTGTTTTTTACTTCATTGTTGTATGTCTGTATTTATGTAGCACCGTGGTCCTGCGAGGCACGACATTTCGTTCCACTGTATGTCCCCACATGTAGCGGAATGACAATAAAGCTCAACTTGAACTTGATTTATTATTCAAATCCATTAAAAGATTGGTAGGCTGCATTAATTAGATGAACCGGAACCGGGAACACTCCCCATAGCACACGATGTACTCATTACATCGTAAGAAGAATGGCATCTACGCTAATATTTGTCTGTTTCTTTCTTATTCTGTTTCTCAGTCCGTGTCCGGATCAGATGGTGGATCGGCGCCGGGAGATGATGTCTCCTTAATCGTCGACGGAGGCCGGGACACCTGGATGAGCCCCGGGGACATATCCACAGTGAAGACCTCGACTTAATGCAATAAAACTAAAAATAAAATAAAATAACTAAAAATATAATACAATGCCTAACTACATAATATTGTTAGAAATGACAACAATATAAAATATAAATAAATAGTGCTTTGACACAATCTGTATTGTTAAAAGCGCTATATAAATAAAGGGGACTTGACTTGACTTAATTAAGTGATTGATGGTTGTTCGGGTCTATGTGCAATTGCACATATTGCTATAAGCTTGGGATTTCACATTTTCATTCTCTTAAACTCATTCTTTCCTCACTTTCTCTCTTCCTGCAACATGTGTGAGTGCATGTGATTGTATTGGATTAGTTTACATGTCTAATACGTGAAGTAATTCATGTCGAAAAACAAATATTCTGTGAAGCAATCCGTGTGAAACCAACACCATGTTCAGTCTTTCCTGTCTAACTCATTATCTCTAATGCAATCCCGCCCCGCGTGGAGCCGCGTGGAGACGCCCAACATAAACAAAGAGTCAGGAGACTGTTCATCGTGGCTGCTGTTCGTTTCTGGAAGAAGACGCCCTGAGTAAAGACTGGATTTTCCTCAAAAGAGGAACAATATTTCATCCAGAAGAGGAGATCGATCTGATGAGTAAGTAATGTTTCTTCTTTTTGCATTAGTTAGCGTGTTATTGTGACATAAGCTTGAACATGTTTTGGTGGGTTTTTCCCAAACGACAACATGATGATACTACCATCTAAGAATGTTTAGACCATGTTTATTATTAATCCACAAATAGATTTTATTAGCGTGCTAAACAATAATAAGTTTCTCAGTTATAAAATATCCTTTTTATAGTACAAAGTACATCCTTTTATAGTAAAAAGTATGCGTGAGTCTATGGCTGCAGAATCATATCTTCTATTCTATAAAATCATACATACTAGGCTACATGACTACAAAATCATAGTTGGGTTTTTACCAAACTATATATTTGATTATGATAGGAAATTCATTGTATTCATTTTTTTACGGCGCGATGATGCCTTCATGCTCTGTATAAAACATATATATAACACTATATAAAATCTATATATAATTTTTTTTTTTGCATGTTTGTCACACTTTAATGTTTCAGATCAGACAAATTTAAATATTAATCAAAGATAACACAAGTAAACACAACATGCAGTTTTTGAATTAAGTTTTTTATTATGAAGGGAAAACAAAATCCAAACCCACATGGCCCTGTGTGAAAAAGTGCTTGCCCCCTAAACCTAATAACTGGTTGGGCCACCCTTAGCAGCAACAACTGCAATCAAGCGTTTGCGATAACTTGCAATGAGTCTGTTACAGCGCTGTGGAGGAATGGTCCACTCATCTTGGCAGAATTGTTGTAATTCAGCCACATTGGAGGGTTTTCGAGCATGAACTGCCTTTTTAAGGTCATGCCACAGCATCTCAATAGGATTCAGGTCAGGACTTTGACTAGGCCACTCCAAAGTCTTCATTTTGTTTTTCTTCAGCCATTCAGAGGTGGATTTGCTGGTGTGTTTTGGATCATTGTCTTGCTGCAGAACCCAAGTTCACTTCAGCAAACACTTTTTCACACAGGGCCGTGTGGGTTTGGATTTTGTTTTCCCTTCATAAAAAAACGCTTCATTTAAAAACTACATGTTGTTTACTTGTGTTATCTTTGATTAATATTTAAATTTGTTTGATGATCTGAAACATTAAAGTGTGACAAACATGCATAAAAAAAAAAAAAAAATCAGGAAGGGGGCCAACACTTTTTCATACCACTGTGTGTGTGTGTGTATATGTATGTATGTATGTATGTATGTGTGTGTGTGTATATATATATATATATATATATATTATATTATTCATCTGGTTTGCAGTTTCATTGGTTTATTTAACTGTTAGTTTTACTTTCTTTTGGACGATAGTAATAGGTTCAGATCTAAATTGTCCTTTTCGTGTAGACTCCTCACCCCTGCCTTCAACTGCTGACAGGATCTGACAGTTAAAGCAGGAATCTGTCGCTGAACGCCAAAGGAGATACTGTAATGTATGCACTATCTACATGTGAATCCTTAATCACTCTGAGTCGTTATGGTAGAGATGATCTTACCTCAATTCCTCCAATTTACAGTGAGGATTCTCCAGTCCAGCAGAGAGGAGCTTTAATCCTGTGTCTCCAAGCTTATTATATGACAGATGCAGTTTTCTCAGGTGTGAGGGGTTTGAGCTCAGAGCTGAAGCCAGAGCAGCACAACTTTCATCTGCTACACCACAATCCAACAACCTGTAGAGAACAATGACACTCTTCACACCCTCAGATCAACAGAAACTTTATCAAAGAGAAACCAGTAACATATGCTCAAATCACCATGTTAGATGGATCTTGGTCTGTGTCACGGAGCACAAAATTTAATTATAACTCACCTGGGTAACACTTTATTATAGCGTTCTGCTGCAAGTCATTTATAAGTGATTAGTTAATGATTAACTAATCATTTACAAAACATGACTTTGTTCACAAATGATTATTACATAATATGCTAACGATTTACAAATCTGAATCAGAATGAGCTTTATTGCCAGGTATGTTTACACATACAAGGAATTTGTTTTCGTGACAGAAGCTTCCGCAGTGCAACAGAATGACAGTGACAGAACTGTTTGTAAATGTTTTACAAACCTGCCGGTTACAGGTTGTGTGTATACACACTGGGGTGAAAGATCTACGAATGATGAGTAAAATATTTACAACTGATGAATAGTTTACACTTTTTAGAATAGGGGATGCAGAAACTTTGTAAATGATTTATTCATGCGTTTACACAACCGGTTTTGAATACTTTAGTGTATATAGTGTGTACTGCAATGTAAAGGCTGACTAGTGAGGGTGTAGACAGATGTCTTCTCCGACACTCGTCGAGTATTTTTAATGCAGTGTGATAATAGTACAATGTTGGCATTTCAATTATTTTAAAGTGATTAATAATATATTAACTAGTAACTTATTAACCATTTACTAAGGATCTGTTTGATCATTTCATGATATGCTGTTTTTTTAAGATAACTTGCAACAGATTTGTAAATCGTTAGCATATTACTTAATCATTTGTGAACGTATAGTCATGTTTGGTAAATGATTAGTTCATCATTGACTAATCACTTATAAATTACTTGCAACTGAACGCTATTATAAAGTGTTACCCTGATGGAACAAATTAAAACTGTATTTCACATAAAAATAACAGAATTGGTTATCTTTCAGCTCAAGTCTACCTCACAGTCATTCTGAAAAATCAACTTAAATGGGTGTGGACGGCTGTGAGAAAGAAGGGAGAAAATGGGCATGAACATCTGTCATCTGTCAGTGACCAATGCCAGCTTGCATTAAACAAGGGTAAGTTGTAGTATTATTATGACTGGTGAAGTTAAATTCCTATAAAATAAATTACAGTAAATATCGTTTTTTTTTTCCATTTAAAAGCTTACATACACTAAATGCATATATTGGAAAATTTAAATAATTAGGTTTCACTTTATTTTGATGGTCCCTTTAATACATTCTGCTGACTATAAGTAACATTGCACTTACATATCGACTAACTCTCATTAGAGTGTTAGTAGAGTATTAGTAGACTGATAGGGTTAGGGTTAGAATAAGTTGACGTACTTGCAAAGTTAATTACAGTCAGTAGAATGTCAGTTGAGATGCCATCACAATAAAGAGTTAGTAGATGTGAAGCAGACAGTCTACTAATACTCTATTGAGAGTTTGTTGACATGTAAGTGCAATGTTACTTATAGTCAACAGAATGTTCAAAAGGGACCATCAAAATAAAGTGTTACCAATAATTATTATTTAATTATTAATAATTAAAAACCATAGATGACACTGACAATAAAGTTTGTAACAATCAGCCTAACAGGCTGGGTTACATAGTTTAAAATGGGGTCAGATTTTATTGTGTGTGAGATTTGTAGGTGACATAAAACAGAAATGCTTTTAAGAACTGTCACGGTTCACAGGTCTGTGGATTCCTCCTTTGTTTGTGTCTGTATGTGTGTGTTGCTGTCACCTGCGTTTCTGGGCAACTCATGATCACTGATTAGCGATCAGGGTCAGCTGGTGCTGATCAGCTGCACCCTTTATAGTGAGTTGTTTGTTGTTCATTCCCTGTCGGATCGTTGTTTCCTCACTCTCGTTCTCTGTTCAGTGTTCTCCTGTCTCCCGTGTGCTGTTCTCGGTTCCGACCGTTGTGGATGCTACCCTGTGGAGTTTCTGCCGATCATCTGTGGAACCATCTGTTACTGAGGAAATTTGCTATCCTCTCTGGAATACGTGTTCTTTTGATCGCTGTCCTGGATCTGCTGCCCATTGTAGTCCCTGCACTGCTGAGGACTTTATCTGCACCCACTATTTTCCTGTCATCTTTATGCTGTTGCTGTTTGGTCTTAAGAAAATAAACGTTTGTGCACTTACAACTGAATCTCTTTTCCTGAAATACCGATATATTGATCCGAACAAGACGGATTCAGCAAGTGGAATTGAATGGGGAGAATTCCTTACCAGTAACAAGGCTCCTTTGGATCAACAGGAGGAACAGATCATGGCAACGGGTTGTGCGGTGCGAGTCTTGGTGGCGCAGGTGTCCCAGGTTACTGTCCAGCTCCGGTAGCTCAGGACACATACAGCCGGAGCACCCACTGTGCCAGCCCCCCCGCCTGTTCCCCGTCCATCTGAGCGAGTGGATCATCATGGCGAGCCCCGTGGACCTCCACCCGCCTCCTATTCCGGTGAGCCACAGCTATGTTGAGCTTTTGTGACTAAATGCTCCTTGTTTTTCACACTTCAACCCACATTGTTTCCTACGGAGTGATCTAATGTGGCGTTAATGATTACTCTGTTATCTGGACGCGCTGCTCTGTGGGGAAAATCGTCATCCTTGCTGCTCCTCGTTCCAGTCATGAGAGTCATGAGTCATGAGTCATTTTGTTACTAATTGCCCGGTAAAAGCCCAAACCCGTCAATAAACCAGAGGTTATTGACTGGTGGTGTGTCTCTAGAAAAATCCTCTTCAGCTACTCTCCTTCTGGTCAGACTACAATGGACCAATAGGTTCCACAACTGCCAGGCCTTGTTGGACTCGGAGCGGAGGGTAATTTCATCGACGCATCTCTTGCCTTGCAGCTTGACATTCCTGTGATTAAGCTTCCACATTCCATATGTGTTCAAGCACTCGTTGGGCAAGTTATGCCATCAGTCACACGGAGTACTGGTGTCATCAAGTTCATCACCTCTGGTAATCACACTGAGGAGATCTGTCTCCTGTTAATTGACTCTCCTCTAGTTCCTGTGGTCCTTGGACATCCTTGGCTTTCCCGTCATAATCCTCATATTAATTGGGAATTGAACACTGTTTACTCTTGGAGTGATTTTTGTCATGCATCTTGTTTGTTGTCTGCCTGTTCTTCTGTTTCTTGTTCTGTGTTACAGGAGGAACCATTGGATCTGCTTAATGTGCCCGGGGAGTACCTAGACCTGAAGGAGGTGTTCAGTAAGTCTCGAGCAGCTTCTCTTCCTCCGCATCGTCCTTATGACTGTGCTATAGATTTATTGCCAGGGACTTCTCTGCCTAAAGGCAGGTTATAATCGCTTTCTGTTCCTAAAAGGGAGGCCATGGAGAAATATATTTCTGATTCTCTTGCAGCCAAGATCATCCGCCTTCCTCTTCCCCTGCTGGGGTGGGATTCTTCTTTTTGTGTAAGAAGAATGGTTCCCTGCGGCCTTGCATTGACTTTAGAGGGTTGAACAACATCAAGGCAAAGAATACGTATCCTTTGCCGTTGATGTCTTCGGCCTTCGAGCGGCTGCAGGGGGCTTCCTTTTTTACGAAGGTGGATCTTCGCAATGCTTATCATTTGGTCCGCATCAGGGGGGGGGGGTGAGTGGAAGACCGCTTTTAATACCCCCAGGGGGCATTTTGAATATTTGGTTATGCCGTTCGGCCTGTCCAACGCCCCTGCAGTCTTCCAGGCACTCGTCAATGATGTGCTGAGAGACAGATTGAGAGATCTGTTCATATATGTTTACCTGGATGACACATTGATTTTTTTCTTAATCTCTCCAGGAGCATATTCAGCACGTCATGCGAGTGTTTCAGAGGCTGCTTGACAATGGTCTTTTTGTCAAGGTGGAGAAATGAGTGTTTCATGCACAGTCGGTCCCGTTTTTGGGGTTTATTGTCTCGTCCGAGGTGGTGCGCATGGATCCCGACAAGATTCAGACTGTGGTTGATTGGCCAACCCAAGATTCCCGTAAGGCCCTGCAGAGGTTTCTGGTCTTTGCCAATTTTTACTGACATTTCATTTGTAATTACACCAAGGTGGTGTTCGGATGGTCTAGTGCAGCAGAGGCTGCATTTTCCAACCTGAAAAGCCGCTTTGTTTCAGCTCCTATTCTTGTGACACCTGATCCTTCATGTCAGTTTGTGGTGGAGGTCGACGCGTCTGAGGTGGGGGCTGGAGCGGTACTTTCCCAGCATTCCCTCATGAACGGCAAAATGCACCCTTGTGCGTTTTACTCCCATCGTTTGTCACCCGCAGAACGCAACTACGATATTGGTAACCGAGAGCTGTTGGCGGTTAAGCTGGCTTTGGAGGAATGGTCATTTGTTGGAGGGCTCGGGGGTACCTTTCATTGTCTGGACTGATCACAAGAATTTAGAGTACAATAGATCCACCAAACAATTGAACTCTAGGCAGGCTCGGTGGGCGCTTTTTTTCGCTGACAGTAATAACTGTAGTAGAATTAAATTGCCATCATCTAATCTGTTTGTCCAGCGAACATTCAGTGCAAGTTCGTATCAACTCTAAGAAAGGATATTTCCTTGTATCAACATATAATATACACTCTCAATTAGATCATCCGAAGACGAATTGATAGAGACCAAACATGATATACATGAGGTAATATTAACTAGTGTTCTATCATAATCATGCATAAAACAGGATACAATGCGCAAAAACATATACAAGAACCGTAATAATATACACAGTCACCTGAAGATGTGTGTTCATTCAAAGAAAGGTTTTTCTATTAATTAATTAGAGAAGAGTCCATGTCTCTTTCCTAAGGGGAAAAGAAGCGAGTTCCCGCATTCCTTTGAGCAATAAAACAAGTGTTATCAGATGGGTTGCCATGGAACCAGAGGCCTGTTCTGCCGCCTTAGGTGTTAGATGCATTTTGAGGGGGGGAGCGTCCACAGACCCTCATAGTTGGCCTTTTGGTTAGGTGAGGGGGCATAAGAAATTATTTGTTAAATATAACAAATAGTTGTGTGTCTGATTGGTCCAAATGTTACATTATTAATCATGACTGTGCGGAGACTGAGTTTGTAAAAGACTGTTAAATACTGACCATGATTAAAAGTGTTTTTCAGTTACTACAGTACTGCAGTATCACCTTAATGAGGAGCAGCTCATGTGTTCAATCATTTACAGAACACTCACATCAACTAACAGCAGCAGGAGAAAGTAAATGCTTCAAACAGAAAAAATATTAATTATCTTACATCATGAGCAGACGTGATATTAAATTTACAAATGATAATTTGATCACGTTTTTAAATGAATGAAATAATAGTTTTTCCTGAATTTTCTTTTTGATGTTACTTTATGAATAATTAAAATTGCAAAATTCAATGTTTCAGGTGAGAGTCATGTATGGTCTTACCACAGTCCCTTCAGGTTACAATGAGGATTTTCAAGTACAGCAAAGAGTAGCTTCAATTTTGAGTCTCCTAGTTCATTCCCATTTAGATCCAGTTTTCTCAGGTGCGAGGGGTTTGATCTCAGAGCTGAAGCCAGAGCAGCACAACCTTCATCTTTGACACCACACTTACTCAACCTGTAGAGAACAATGACACTCTTTAGTCTCTCTGTAGCCTATAATGTTTTAAAACAGGAATGTTTTCTGATTGTCTGACTGAAAAAGGGTAAGTCTTAAATTAATATCTTTACAAATTGTAGTTTAACATTTAACTATATATTTTCTGATGGGCTAGGATGAATCCATTTATATATTGTAATTCTGATTGACCAGAAGGTAGTGGTAGAAATGTGGTGCTTCCAGTCCACCTTGTGGTTTTGGTTTGTGTAGAGTAGTCAATTTAATTCTTGGTGTCTTGTTTTTCCAGTAAAATTTGGCAATAATTGAGCCTATAGATTTTATCTCCTGGGATTTTACTCAAAGGCACCGGCAATAATTCATAAGATAATCATCCACGTGAGACCGGTGATGTGGGCGAACCTATAAACGCCCACATCACCTCCGTAAAACAAAGCGTGAAGATCATCAATTTCTCCTAGGATAATTTTCATTTTTTGGAAGACGACGCATTGTGAGGAATAAGCCTTGTGTTTACCTCAGAAGAAGATGAAAGTGAAGTGGCCATACTCTGAATTTGTGCTCTGCATTTAAACCATCCTAAATGCACACTTGTAAACATGTAAATATGTAAACATACACCCGGAGCAGTGGGCAGCCTTTTATGCTGCGGTGCCTGGGAAGCAGTTGGGGGTTCTGTGCCTTGCACCTCAGTCATGGTATTGAGGGTGGAGAGAGCGCTGGACGTTCACTCCCCCCCCCACCTACAATCCCTGCCGGTACCGAGACTCGAAGCCGCAACCTTTGGGTTACAAGTCTGACTCTCTAACCATTAGGCCATGACTTCCCCAACTTCCCCTTCCCATTGGAGACCATTTCTGATGAGCAAGTAATTTATCCTTACTTATATTAGTGTTATTGTGGCATAAACTACACAATTTACTAGTTGGACAATTCCAGACTAAAATGTGTCAAATCAAGTGCAATATTTTGAAATATGATATATCATATTTATAAATATGATAAATATGTTTCAAACTAAATGTTGTACGATCTGAGGATGTTTTTATACTCTATATACTATAAAATAATACAACATGAAAGTAAGCTTATATGAACACAGGCATGAGTGTTTGCACTGTAACATGATGTTAGAATGTTAGAGTCGAAGATTGCTTAGAATAATGTTTACTGTGGAAATATTGTTTGCAAATATCTGAATGAATAAATGAATGATGCATTTATATAGCGCTTTGTGTATTGCTGTACACCCAAAGTGCTTTACAATCATGTGAGGGGGTCTCTTCTCAACCGCCACCAGTGTGCAGCATCCATTTGGATTATGTGATGGCAGCCACAGTACAGCGGCGCCAGTGCGCTCACCACACACCAGCTACAGGTGGAGAGGAGAGAGAGATAGAGACAATTCAGTGGATGGGGATTATTAGGAGGCCATGATTGACAAGGGCCAGTGGTGGCAATTTGGCCAGGACATCTGCTCAAATGTAGAAGTTTATAACCTGCTTAAAAATAATAATTTAGTTTCTCAGATATAAAAAGATGTTTTTGTACTGTATGATAATACATACAAAGCATGTGTGCATCTATGACTACAAAATCATGTTTTTTTTACATTTAATTTTTTTGTCATGAGTGGGCAATATTAGTGATTGCTAATGTAATAATATAGTTACTCATATCAACATGCTCACTGATTTATGTATGTATTTATTTGAGGGCTGCTAATATAACGCGTTAACTTAATTAGTTATGAAAAAATTATGTGATTAAAATATTTTAACGCAGTTAATGCACTGGCCCCGCCCCCAGACCTGTACATCATCTTACATTTCATACAGTTGACTGTTGACAAAAATGATGCAGGGCAACTCCATAAATGCAGTTATGCCATAAAATTCAAGATATTGGTGGAAAAATGCTCCTGTAAAAGTTGTCGTCTCATATTTATATCATATATGACATCACATGAGCAGGGAGAAGGGTAACTTATTACACGAGTGCTGATTTTGTCACTGATTTTATACAACAGTTCAGTAAATAAGAAGTTGATATTGTGTTATATTTTAAACACAATATTATGTTTTTGCAGAGAACATATTACCTTTAAAGCCATAGCAGAATTGTTGTGCTTCTCCGGGCAACACAGCAGTGTTTAGTTTCTGAATGAATCCGTGTTTTGAACAAATCGTGTGAACCAATGATTCGAAGGCCCATTCATAAAGAGAGACATCTAGGCTACTTCATCCCTGAATGAATCATTAGATTGAACGAATTGAATGAATGAGTGACTCATAAAGACATTTACCGCCACCTGCTGGCAGATTTAGTTTCTTATTTAGAGGAAAAAAACAAAAAAATTAACGAAAATAAAAATATTAAAGGGATAGTTCACCCAAAAAATTAAAATCCTATCATCATTTACTGACTGTCATGTTGTTTCAAACCTCTTTTTTGGAACATAAAAGAAGGTGTTCTGAAGACTGTTGACCAAAAGCTGTTTTCTGTTTTGGTTACAATGACATTCATTGTATGAACAAAAAATACTGAGATGTTTCTTAAATTATTTTCTTTTATGTTCCATAGTTTACATTACGCCGTTGTAGCCTAAATGTTTGTATAATAAATTGTTAAATCAAATAAAAGATTTATTTCTAAAGCTAAATTGTGTAATGTCTACTAGATACTTCCTCATTTAACACAAAATATTGCTTTAAATAATCTTTTGTGGGTATTTTCACACATTTATTTTGTGATTAATTAATTTGATTAAACATTTGAATCGACTGACAGCCCTAATTTATTTACTTTTAGTGACCAGATACCTGCAGCACAGATAAGTTCTGCTAATTTTTTCATGAGTCTTTTCAAACTGTTTTTTTCTTTGAGCGCTGCACCAACATCAGATGTTCAGCTACACTGGGCTGAAGTATGAATATGGTAAAATAAGCTCCATAACTATTGATGTTTTTTTTTTTTTTTTCATTTTTTCTTGAATCCATGTAAAGAAGCATGAAACGCTTTGGAAATACTATGTATGGTTTACTGTATAGTTTACTTATAGTTGAACAGGATCTATTTTTTATGAATGGCTGTCATCATGTATATGTTGATTATACTGTGTTAAACAGCCCCTCCTAACTTTAATTTTACAAGGTGTAGCTGCTCTATTTAAAGATGTTTTTCAATGCAAGCAAGTGTCATTTGGTCAGTATTTGTCTTTTGAATACCTATCTATTGTGCTGAAAGGTGCTCCACGCATTGTTTATCATTATTTACAGGCCTCCATAATACTCTCCAGCCTTTGTTGAAGAGTTCACAGAACTGTTATCAAGGATTTCCTCAGAGTTTGACTGTTTTGCTATTGCAGGGGATTTTAATATTCACATAGATAATGCATAAATCAAAACTACAAAAGAAATTATAACTGTTTTAAACACTTTTGACCTGAGTCAGCATGTGCATGGACCCACACACAATCGTGGACACACTCTAGATTTACTCATCAGTAGGGGTCTAAACATTAAATCCATTGTTATTAAGGATGTAGCAGGGAGAATTAGGAGAGCTTTATAAAGCTGTTGACAATATGCAGATTTGATTATTGATGTATCGCAGATGTTATCGTTGTTCCTTTGTTTGTATTGCCCTGTTGACTGTTGTCTAATCTGTTTTCATCTTCTTGGACTTCGTCACAGAACAATGCTGTTCCTTAACGTGCTCCCGGACTAAAAGAGTTTCACCGGTGAGACCGAAACATACACATACACCCACACACATCATTGGACTGTTATGGACATTTACACACATACATATTTGCACATATGTATATATTTATTTTCTGTGTTTTTTGTATAATACACTCAGGGTTGGTATTTATTCCTTGTTTTGTTGTTTATTTATTGTACCTAAAGAGGTAACAGCATAATTTTATTTGTGTAGCCTGCCTTATTTCGACTGAGCGTTACACTATAGAATCTGTAAAGACAGCCTTCATGCTTTCAATGTGGAACTAGCCACAACTAGACAGACCTTCTTCTCAAACCTTATAAACAGTAACTTAAACAACACTTGCACTCTGTTTGCTACTGTTGAGAGACTGACAAACCCCCAAGTCAGATTCTCAGTGAAATGCTCTCCAACAGCAAATGCAAAGAGTTTGCTTCCTTCTGAGAAGATCGATAATGTCAGAAAGGAGATTGGCACATCGTCAAGTTATGCAGAGGTCACACAGATTCAACCACAATTTAAAAAATAATTGACTATGTCTGTTTTTGAAGCAATTGAAAGCAACATTTTGGAAGAAACAGTACAGCACCTTAAATCGTCAACCTGCTATCTTGACACAATTCCCACGTTTTTTTTCAAAAGTGTACTTAATTGTTTAGAAGCAGATCTCTTAAAAGTGATCTCGCCTCACTTCTTTCTGGGACTTTTCCAAACTTCCTGAAAACTGCAGTTGTTAAGCCCTTTCTGAAAAAGCACAATCTTGATGACACCAAGTTTAGCAACTATAGACCCATATCAAATCTTCCTTTCATAGGTAAGATGATTGAATCTTGATTATTTAATCAGCTGAACAACTACTTAAACTCAAATGGATACCTGGACAATTTTCAATCTAGTTTCTGAGCACATCACAGCACAGAGACAACACTCATTAAGATAATAAATGATATTCGCTTTAATTCTGATTCTGGCAAAATATCAGTGCTGGTACTACTAGATCTTAGTGCTGCGTTTGACACTGTCGATCATAACATACTTCTAGAGAGACTGGAAAACTGGGTCGGGCTTTCTGGGATGGTACTCAAATGGTTCAGGTCATACTTAGAAGGGAGAGGATATTATGTGAGTATAGGAGAGCATAAGTCTAAGTGGACATCCATGACATGCGGAGTCCCACAAGGCTTAATTCTTGCACCGCTCTTGTTTAGCCTGTATATGCTCCCACTAAGTCAAATAATGAGAAAGAACCAGATTGCCTATCACAGCTATGCTGATGATACACAGATTTACCTAGCCTTATCTCCAAATGACTATAGCCCCATTGACTCCATCTGCCAATGCATTGATGAAATTAACAGTTAGATGTGCCAGAACTTTCTCCAGTTAAACAAGGAGAAAACTGAAGTCATTGCATTTGGAAACAAATATGAAGTTCTCAAGGTGAATGCATACCTTGACTCTAGGGGTCAAACAACTAAAAAAATCAAGTCAAAAATCTTAGGGTGATTCTGGAGACAGACCTTAGTTTTAGTAGTCATGTCAAAGCAGTAACTAAATCAGCATACTATCATCTGAAAAACATTGCAAGAATTTGTTTTGTTTCCAGTCAAGACTTGGAGAAGGCAAGGCAAGACTTGCCTTTATCACCAACAGGGTGGATTATTATAATGGTCTCCTCACCAGTCTTCCCAAGAAGACCATTAGACAGCTGCAGCTCATCCAGAATGCTGCTGCCAGGATTCTGACTAGAACCGAGTCACGTCGGGTGACCGACGAATTGGGATCTCGCTTAGAGAGACCAATCCACTTTGAGTGTAACTAAACGGGCCAATGCACATTGGCATGCGATTATCATCCAGCTGCCGCTGATCACAGCGTGAGTATAAGTAGGCAGCAGGTGCAGTGCATATTCAGCTTTTCGCTTCGGAGCCGAGTGGTCTTATCATTCTGCTCCTGACCTCTGCTTTGAGTGCCTGCGGGTCAACGCTCTCAAGGAAGCTCTCGTGCTGGTGGTACAGCGCTTCAGCAGCGGTGGTTCTTCCGTGTCGAGAGCACTACCTCCTGTTTATGTTGCAGGCGGCCATATCCCCTGTGCGCTTCAGCACACTAAAAAAACAAATTCTAAAAGAGCATTCATTTACATTTACATTTAGTCATTTGGCAGACACTTTTATCCAAAGCGACTTACAATTGGGGAATACAAGAAGCGATTCATCTTGAAGAGGCAATCAGACAGCGGAAGTGCTCGTAACACCAAGTCTCAGTCATTGTTCAAATAAGTAAAAGCTAGCAAGGGAAGGAGAAAAAGATAGAGGGAAAAATAATTTTTTTTTTTTTTTTTTTTTAGTTTAGGATGAAGTCAAGTAGTGCCAAAAGAGATGGGTTTTCAGTTGTTGCTTGAAGATTGACAGGGATCAAGCATTCCAGATAGGGGTGGGAAGATTATTCCACCAGTCAGGAATGGTGAACGAGATTGTTCTGGAGAGTGATTTTGAGCCTCTCTGTGATGGTACCACAAGGCGTCGCTCACTAGCAGATCTTCTGGAGGGGATGTAGATTCGTAATAGTGAGTGGAAGTAGGAGGGTGCTGAGCCTGTGGTCATTCTGTATGCAAGCATCAGTGTCTTGAACTTGATGCGAGCTGCCACTGGTAGCCAGTGCAAGGAGATGAAGAGAGGTGTAACATGGGCTCTTTTGGGCTCGTTGAAGACCAGTCGTGCCACTGCATTCTGAATCATTTGTAGAGGTTTGATTGTGTTTGATGGCAGTCCAGCCAGAAGAGCATTGCAGTAGTCCAGCCTGGAAACGACAAGGGCCTGTACAAGAAGTTGATCAGCATGCTCTGTCAGAAAGGGCCTGATCTTTCTGATGTTGTGTAGTGCAAACCAGCAGGATCGAGCAGTCTTTGCAATGTGCTCTTTAAAGGTCAGCTGGTCATCAAAGATTACACCAAGATTTCTGACCGAAGTTGATGGGGCAATTATTGATGAGCCTAACTGAATCGTGAAGTCATGCTGTAGAGTCGGAGTGGCAGGGAAGACAAGAAGCTCCGTCTTTGCCAGGTTGAGCTGTAGGTGATGTTCTTTCATCCATGCCGAGATGTCCGCCAGGCAGCCTGAAATCCATGCAGCTACCATTGGGTCATCTGGTTGAAAAGAGATAGAGCTGTGTGTCATCGGTGTAGCAGTGATAGGAGAAGCCATGTGCATGTATGATGGGACCCAGTGATGTAGTGTATGTGGAGAAGAGAAGGGGTCCAAGAACCGATCCCTGAGGAGCTCCAGTGACCAGTTGATGTGGTTTGGATACCTCCCCTCCCCAGGCCTCCCTGAAAGACCTACCGGTGAGATAGGATTCAAACCAGCGAAGTGGAATCCCAGTGATGCCCAGTGATGAGAGGGTAGACAGGAGGATCTGATGATTGACAGTGTCAAAAGCAGCAGAAAGATCCAGCAGAATGAGGACTGATGATTTGGAATCGGCCTTTGCAATTCGCAGGGCTTCAGTGACTGAGAGTAGCGCAGTCTCTGTTGAATGGCCACTCCTAGTAGTAGTAGTAGCCCTTTATTGTCACTAGTCACAAGTACCAGCGAAATTAGCCATCAACCTGTCCATACATACATACACAACATACATACAATATGACAAGGGGGTAGACAGGACAGGAAGGCAGGGTAATTGAGGAAGAAATACAGCAAAACATGAGGAAGGGGGGGAGAAAAAAATAACCCCCAAACTATGCTCCTATGGGAGTACAGTGTGAGAACAGGAAAAACACCCCAGCAACAAAAGCACATAATCAAAACAACATAGACACACGGCTTTGCAACAGGGGAGATAATCCAGCTCCGACAAGCAGCCATCCGGTCTTGCAGCCGTTCTCAGTGCTGGTCACAGACCCGCTTGTCAAACTGGCGGTACAAAGCGGCGAAGGCGAGGTATCGGGGGTGTGGAGGTGAATGCATATCTGTATGTGTGTGCGAATGTGTGTGTGTATGTATGTAGAGTTCGTGAATTTGTAGGCCTGGAGATCCGCCCCGCTGGCATTCAAATCAAGTTTGTCTCAGTCCGCAGAAAGTGATAGCGACACAGCAGGTTGCCATGGCGACACCCTTGATCAGGACCCAAACAGAGTCAACAATCAGCAGGTGTCTGTGGAAGGGGGGAGGAACGCAAGAGCGTCTCACTGCAGTGCTCTTCCCTAGGATGTTTTTCCAACAGTGACCTTGACCGAGGCAGTGCTGGTTGAGGGGAGCCGAAAAGAAGATAAGATTGCGAGTGTTTGGTCTTGGGGCGAGTAGCCGCATTCCAATTTTCACGGCTACTCTCTTTGTCCATTCTGGTCTCCAAATCCATCAATTTTCCTTTGCAAAAGCCGTAAGCTTATCCGTGAGGGTATCCATATTGCGGTTAATAGTCTCAGTCTCAGTGCTGACCGCTCTGCCCACTGCTTCAATCATGATGGGCAGCCTTGTGAGGCTTTTTGACAGCTGTTCCCGTTTCTTGAATTTTTCGATAACCCAGGGCAAAGCCTGATCCAATCAGCAGAAGACCTGTTATCGGTTCCGAATAGGTAGATATCTTCAATGTCCTCCACGGAAAGAGCTGCCAGACACACGACCCGCCACCTTTCCCATGTGTCCATCGTGTAGCCAGCTGCGACTTCTCGTCGAGAAGATGGTGTCAATTGCGTTGGGAGACCAGTTGATCGAATCCATGATTTTTCAGTTTGGAGAGCAGTGCAGAGAGAGTCTCTCAAGTAGAGACAATAAACGAGACGAGACGAGACGAAAGAGCAAAGCAGGGAAGGTAAGGGAAGGAGAGGGAGAGAAAAATGTGTCCGCCTTCGTTGAGAGCCAAGTAAGAATGAAGCCTGACTGTTTAGCATCCAGTTTGTTGTACTGTGAAAGAAACAGTGAGAGCTGGTTGAAGACAACTCGTTCGAGTGTTTTCGCTACGAATAGAAGGAGAGAGACAGGTCTGTAGTTTTATAAAAGAGAAGTGTTTAATGTAGGTTTTTTGAGCAGTGGGGTTACCTGAGCCTGCTTGAATGCTGTGGGGAAGATGCCTGTGAGGAGAGATGTGTTGATAATGTGTGTGAGTGCCAGTAAGAGTGTGGGAGAGATTGTTTGGAGAAGGTGTGAGGGGATTGGGTCGAGAGGACATGTTGTAGGATGGCTGGAGAGGAGAAGTTTGGATACTTCTGCCTCGGTGAGGGGACAGAAGGAGACGATGGGAGTTAGAGCAGTGGATGTGGTTGATTGGAGGTCCTGTGTGTGTGGAGTTGAGAAATGGTTACTGATTGTTCTAGTTTTGTCTGTGAAAAAAGTGGCAAAGTCGTCAGCTGTTATCGAAGTGGTGGGAGGTGGAGGAGGGGGACAGAGGAGAGAATTAAATGTTCTGAAGAGATTACGCATGTCTGGAGCGCTGTTGATCTTGTTGTGGAAATGTGAGGATTTGGCAGTGTGGACTTCAGTAGAGAAAGATGAAAGCAAAGACTGATACCTACTCCGGTCCGACGGATCGTTTGATTTGCGCCATTTTCTCTCTGCCACTCTGAGTTTGGTCCGATGCTCATGAAGAACATCGGATAACCAGGGGTTAGAAGGGACAGCCCGTGATGGCCTGGAGGAGAGAGGACAGATGTCGTCTAGACAAGAGGTTAAGGTAGAGCATAAAGTGTCAGTAGCTGCATTCACATCCAGAGATGAGAAATGGGTAGGCAAGGGAAGAGTGGAGGATACTACAGAGGAAAGAAGGGAGGGGGAAAGGGAGCGTAGGTTACGTCTGAAAGTAACCAGTAAGGGAGATGGTGGCACCCGGGTAGCAAAATGTAAAGTAAATGTAATGAAGAAATGGTCAGCGATATGTATTGGTTGTACCAGAATGTTAACTGTAGTACAATTGCGTGTGTAAATTAAATCAAGTTGGTTGCCTGATTTGTGCGTGCTAGTAGTGGTAAGGCTTTTGAGATCAAATGAAGCTAGGAGTGAATGGAAGTCTGTAGCATAAGGCCTGTCTAGGTGAATGTTGAAATCGCAGAAGACTAAGAGTGGAGTGCCATCCTCCATGAAAGAGGACAGCAGCACGTCCAGCTCCTCTAGGAAGGTGGCTAGAATTTGGCCAGGGGGACGGTAGATTACCACAATCTGGAGTTTTATAGGAGCTGTTACAGTAATGGCATGAGATTCAAATGAGTTGTGATTGCCTAGGGGAGAGTGGGTTGAGTATTTCCAATTGTTTGAAATGAGCAGACCAGTGCCCCCACCCCGGCCAACTTGCCTTGGGGTGTGAGAGAAAGAGAAATTGTGAGAGAGAGCAGCTGGGGTTGCTGAGTCTTCTGGATGAATCCAGGTCTCAGTCAAACCCAAGATGCTGAGTGTGGATTGTAAGAAAAAAGCAGAAATGAAGTCAGCTTTGTTGACAGCTGACTGGCAATTCCAGAGACCCACAGACAAAGAAAGAGGTGCAGTGGAGGATGTAGAGAAAGGGTGCAGGCTAGCTGGGTTACGTAGCCTTCTGCGTTTGTTTTTAGAGCGAGGTTGAGAGAGAACCGGAATGGTTTGGAAACACATAATAGAGGTGGAAGGATAGAGGATAGGAAAGGAGAGTGTGTGAGGGAAGATATAAATGATACTTAAGTGTGTGCTCGGTGTCGTTGCTCGGTTAAAGTCGTTGGTCTTCACAAGAGGAGGCTGAGCACGATGGGTGAACGCTTCCACAGACCAGACACTTCAGTGCTCGGACATCAAATAAATACAATCTAGGAAACTAGAGTGAAAACAGCTGTGGCCGGCTTCTGCTCAGCCCAGCCAATAAGGTTAAAGGACTGCTAATAGCTCAAGATAAAACTAAACACTTTGCACAATCAAACAGGCTTGTTCTTAGCTGAGGCGCAAATTATTCTAATTACCAGTAAGTGCAGTCAAACATATAAACCTGAATGAAAATGCAGAGTAGAAATAGGTAGGAAACGAACTATTCCTTCCTAGCAGCAAGTAAATAATTTAAACAACAGAACTGCGACCAAGTATTCCAACACTTACGCGAGCTGGCGTCCGTCTCTTCTGGTGACTAATCGGCATTCACGGGTGGAACGTCTTTTTAAACACCGGGTGATGGTCACGATAGCTGCCTGTCATGTCTGGGCGTTAAGCGCGCTAAGGAGGCTTTCGTGGACGAGTCATGCTCCCATTGTGGGAAAATGACCATCGCGGAGTTGCGCACCAGACTCCGTTTCCTGCAAAGGGGCGGGGTGCCCGTGCCTCTGCCTAGATCTAGGGCTCCCCCTGGCGTCAGCCGGGCGAGGGGGGGGGCGCTACTTCTAGCAGTAGCCGGACTGGTCTTACGGTGACGTTGAGGAATTCTCCTCGAGGAACCAACCTCCGAGGGCTCTTCCTCCCACCGGCACTTCGCAGCCTGTGGAGCTGCCGAAGGAACAGGCTGTACCCTCTTGTGGGGTACCACTTGTATCCTTTGGTGCTACCCCCCAACGATCGGATGTCGATCGCTGCATCGGAGGGTGAGCTAGACCTTTCTGGAGATGATGATTCTGCACCGCTGCCACCTTCTAGGCGGCCAGCGATGCCGGATTCGGATCCGGAAATGGTGGCTATGGTTGCCCGGGCCGCCGAGAGGGTTAGGCTCGAGTGGAAAACTTCACTGCGTCCCGAACCCTCAAAGTTGGACGATTGGTTTCTCAGGGTGGCTCGCGCTGGGTCTCAGGGCCCCACCCCAGTACCTTTCTTCCCGGAGGTGCATGATGAGTTCACTGGGTCGTGGACGGCACCTTTCACTGCCCGAAACCGTCCCGGTGGCTCGTCCTCCCTCACCACCCTCGACGATGGGGCAGCGTGGGGGTATACGGAGATCCCGCCGGTGGAGCGGTCCATTGCGATGCAATTGTGTCCAAATACTGCTGCCACCTGGCGTGGGAATCCGTCGCTCCCCTCCTGGGCCTGTAGGTACTTGTCGGCCCTGACCAGCAGTGCTTATGGGGCCTGTGGGGAAGCTGCTTCCGCCCTACACACTATGACGTTGTTGCAGGTTCATCAGGCCAAGGCACTGAAGGACCTGCACGAGGGTGGGCACGACCCAGAAGTTCTCAAAGAGCTTCGTACCGCTACTGACCTCGTGCTACGAGCGACGAATGTCACTGCGCGGTCTCTGGGCCGTGCAATGTCCACTATGGTGGTCCAGGAACGCCATCTCTGGCTGTGTCTGGCCGACATGGAGTCTGACAAGATGCGGTTCTTCAGTGCTCCTGTGTTCCAGATCGACCTTTTTCGGCGACGCAGTGGAGAACTTCGCCCAGCAGTCCTCTGCTGCACAGAAGCATTACTTATCGCCGAGGCCACCCCAACCCCCACTCCCGCACAGCAAACGCAGCAGCCTCCTGCAAAGCAGTGCCGTGGAGCCAGTCGCAGGGTGGCCGCCCCGCCCGTCTATGCCCCCGCCAAACCTGGTGGCAAGCGGAAGAGCAAGAGGCCCTGAAACGGGCGACCCAGAGATGGAGGAGGATGCTCTTCGGGAGATGGTGAACGCACCATTCCCTCCCCCAGAGAAGGGACGGGCGGAGAATCTTTTGTTTCTTTTTTCCTTCCCAAAAACTCGACAAAAGAGCAATTTCCTCTATTTCTGGAATGGGGAGTTGTGAACGAGCCATTCTTGAGTCATACTGCGATCAATTGTACTACTCACGCACCCTCTGCCAGAATGCAGGTTCCACTGACAGATAGTGCTAGGAATGGAGAGCTGGGTTTGTTTGGTCTGGAGGAGTGTCGGTATGATGGTGTTGAAGGCTGAACTGAAGTCCACGAACAGGATCCTCACATAAGTCCCTGGTCTGTCTAGATGTAGTCTCGCATAGCCAGACCTTGGCAAAGGCTCGCCCATGAGGTTGTTTGACCGGCATGTCAAACAACCAATCACAGTTCGTTTCATTCAGCATCACGTTTCGGGGCGTGGAAATGTCGCCACAATAACAAAACTGAGAGGGTGTAAAACTCTCAGACGTATTTGAAAGATTCTATGCCACGAACATTAAATATTTCACATACTTTGAAAATCCAGCGTTTATTTGATCCTGATAAGCGTTTGTCATCACAGTTGTAAACACGGTGGCTTTCTTCTGTTGTGAGGGAGTTTGGCGTCATGACATCTTTGTTTCCAGGCGGATGTTAAAGAACGCGACACACACGTCTCCCGGAAATCCTGTATAATTCAACCAATCCGATGACAACTTCGAAACTCCTGAAATGTTTCCACTTCTGTACCTTATGCATCAGACATTCAGCCAACGTTCCGTGGGTGTGACGCCTGAGGTTGAGACTAGTCTAGATGTGGCAGGATGTAGTGCAGTCCTATAATGGATGCAGTGCAATCCTATATTTAAATTCATCCACAGACCTGTTTGCTTGGTAAGCAAACTGCAGGGGGTCCAGTAAGGGTCCAGTGTTGTCCTTCCGGTTGATAAGGACAGGTCTCTCAAATGACTTCATGACCACAAACGTTAGAGCCAAAGGTCTGTAGTCATTTAGTCTTCTGCTTCCTGTAAATCTGATGCACATCATCTTCACTGATCTGAAGTCCAGGAGTGGGGGAGAGGGGATTGCAGGAGGTGTTAATGGCTCCATGGAGAGAAGGTCAGAATGGGAGTGGGTAATGAGACTTTTCAAACCTGCAATAAAATTAATTCAAATCGTCTGCCAGTTGTTGATTCTCCACAGTACGGTGGATGGTGTCTTGTAGTTGGTGATGTCTTTCAGATCTTTCCAAACCGATGCAGGGTTGCTGGCAGAAAACTGATTTCTCAACTTTTCAGAATAGTTTCTCTTTGCAACACTGATCTGCTTTGTCAATGTGTTTTTGGCCTCTTCATACAAGACTCTGTCCTAGGGCTGCACGATTAATCGAATGCGATTGTCATGTGCATCTTGTTAGTAAAGCCCGTTATGTGATTAGTAGTAAATATCCATCACCTGCTTTCAGATGGAGCAGCATTTACTGCACAGAGCTGTAGTTCAATGATAAACTACGCAAAATCACGTTCATAATTGCAGATGATATAATTGCGCGATAATGAAATCGAAGATATCGTTCTGCGATTATGAAAGTTGTTTGCGTAGCTGGTCAGTAAACTACGGCTCTGTGTGGTAAATGCTGTTCCTTCTGAAAGCACGTGAAAATACCACATTTAATAACATGTTTTTACTCCAAACTCACTTCATAACATCAGTCAAGTGTTTGAAATAAATCCTTCTGTGAAATGATGTGGCTTCTTAAACAGAATAATTCACCTGTTAACCTTCGCCCCCCATTGTGGGCCTCACAGGTGAAAATAACCTACCTAAATTAAAATGGTAACAGTTCGTGACAAAGTGTGCTACACAAACAAATTAGGTATATTTGGAAAGAAGACACTCTAGGCTTTACTATCTATCATCCAGAGTTGATAATGTTCAAAAAGATAAAAAAAGTTATAGACACTGACGTGCCTTGAAAAATATTTTTCCACACTGAATGTTTTTTTATTTCATATACAAATACATGAAATAAGTCCTGGAGCAATCCAGAAAAGTAATGGATTGAAAGCCACATGTCTCATGAGTTCATATTTCAAATTTGAAGAAGATACCATGAAAAATGAGATTCCTGCAATATTTTTTCTGAAACTATTTATAGTCCCCCCCCCCCCCCCCCCCGTTTGAGGAAAAATAACCACCAAATATATTGTAGAATTATACAAGCTATTTTAGTCATTATACATATTCCTGCATAGTTTTTCAATTATAAAATAATAGACAATTTAATTTAATTTAATTTAAAAAATAATTTATTTGAGCACTAAAAAATACAAAAATAATTAGAGTAATAAAAAAGGAAAAAAAAAAGAAAAAAAAAATGCTTTGTATATAGTATGTATACTGAAGTATTCTGATTGCCAGACATGAAGTGATATTGGCAGACATGGTCATACAGTCAGTAATCACACGCTGATGTGCTTCCATTCAGATGATAATAAAACAGATGGGCCATATAATCAATAATAGCTGATCATTGAATCACAATGATAGCCGTCATAGAGTCGGTAATAAACACGCTGATGTCCGTCCATACAGATTATAATCATGCAGATACGGCCACATTCCCCACACAATACACACACACACACATAAAAAATGTAGAAGAAAAAAAAACAAACAGTTTTTTATGGATAAAGCAGATCGCTAAGTTACGCCCCGCTCAGATGACAGCTGCGTCACGCTTTCAGGAGGGAGCGCCAAATTCAAATAATCTATATTCCGCTTTTCTAAGACTTTTTTTTCCGTGGACGGTCTCATTCTGTTTGTAAAACTGTATGCTACAACACCGTGTTGTTTTTTATCACCAAGACGCTGTTTTTGAGCGTAATTTATTCCATAACGGACGCGAACAATAACTCTCCTGAAGAAATGAAATGTAAACAAAGGAATATTCATCCTTATTACAACGTTATTGTTTCGCTGGACTAAAAGTGCTCGCTGGGATGTTGTTCTGTGGACCCTTACCTCTCTAACTAAACTGGGATTTCAGCAGTGGACGCGTTTGTGACTCGTTATTACAATGATAATGGTACGTACGGCTTTTTTATTCTGCCTGTTTTGATGTGTACTGCTTACACAAATGTAGCAAATACATTCCTTATAAGCTTTCCATCGAAAAACAGCGATCTGTCATCGATGTTTGAGGCTTAGACCTTCAGAATGATATATAGTTTGTCAAGATTAATGATATTCTTTCACGTTAAATTCATTCATAAACATTAAACTAGTGGGGGAAAAAACGCTTCAGTGAGCCTGGTAAACGTTAACAGGTTAAGGCACAGAATATTTCATAGTATTCTAAGCAGTGGTAAAGGCTGTCGATTAGCATTGCATTATTATATACTTTATTATAATAAAAACCATAAGACAAATTCAGATAAACCATATATTGTTGTAGTCGTGATTATTAGTCACGCTGAATCAATGAAAGCAGTTCAATCTTCTGTTTATTCAGCTGCAGCGATAGGCATTTCCTGGATTTCTTCTGCGGGGTTTATTAGGAGTTTCTGCATGAGAATGCCCTCTGGCCTTCAGATGGAGATTTACTACTGATCACAGAACCGTGCTTCACTGAAAGATACGCATGAAAATCGCAGCTTCTGCCTAATCGCGATTTATCACCTTTACGATTTAATTTCGATTAATTGTACAGCCCTACTCTGTCCCCATTCCTGTAAGCATCTTCTTTGGCCTGACGGAGCAGTCTGAGTTTTGCAGTGAACCACATATTGTCATTGTTGTAAGTTAAATGAGTCCTGGTAGGAATGCACATATTCTCACAGAAACTGATACATGATATTACAGAATCCGTGAGCTCATCCAGATCATTGGCAGCAGCTTAAAAAACACTCCAATCAGTGCAGTCAAACCAGGCTTGTAGATCCCATTCTGCTTCATTAGTCCACCTTTTTACAGTCCTTATTAAAGATTTAGATGATTTCAGCTGATTTCTCCCTGTAAGTCGGCATAAGATGAATCTCAAACAGTGATCAGAGAGCCCCAAAGCTGCCCGTGGGGCAGTGATATGCATCCTTTATTGTGGTTTAACAGTGATCCAAAACACACACACACACACACACACAAACACTATATATATATATATATATATATATATATATATATATATATATATATATATACACACATATATATATATATATATATATGAGTTCTATTTGTGTTTTAAAGTTATTTATAATAAGTCGTGTGAAGTGTACTGTTAAGGCTCATTTTAGATAAAGTTTATTGTTAAATTGTTAAATACCCTACCTCCATTACATATTTTTGTGACTTCATTATAAGTGTTTAATCACCACATGAGTTATCATTGCTAAAAATATGTTCATGTACAGTGCCATGAAAAGGTTTTTGCCCCCTTCCTGTTTTTTAATTTTTCTTTTTTTTTGCATATTTGTCACACTTGAATGATTCAGATTATCAAACTAATTTTAATATTACACAAAGATAACCCGAGTAAATACAAAATGCAGTTTTGAAATAATGATTATTATTTATAATAATCATTAAGGGAAAAAAAACTGTCCAAACCTGCCAGGCACTACATGAAAATAATAATTAACCCTCTGGGGTCTAAGGTCATTTTGGAGCCCTTGAGATGTTTTCACATGCCCTGATACTTATTTCAGCTACTTAAAACATACTATTGACCAACATATTATTTTTTTTGTATTCAGAACAAACTGTGCTACAATATTACGTGACCAAGATGGATGTACATGTTTGCATTTAAAAAAAAAAAAAAAAATTATGCATGATTAGAAAGTTTTAGGGAATTTGTTTTAGCTAAAATAAGGCCATAAAACCCACACTAAATAGTCCTGAATAAGACTTTTGAGTAATCAGTCTTGTAGGCTAGAATATTTACTTCACAATTATGTGATAATCATTCTGCTTACTCCTTCAGAGAAAACAATATATTGATTTAAATTTTTAAAAGACATGTTTTGTGATCAACAGCCTATATGCAAGGGAGTGTCAATGGCCTTGAATATTAAGTGATTCTCACCCTAGTTACAAAGGCCCATCAGTGTGACTGTGACTTTGAGGCAGGTAAGAGAGAATGTGAGGAGATTGAAATTTTTTTTTTTTTTATTATTTGTATTTTATTTACAACACAGTATAATCAAAACATACATAATGAAGGTCAAAGACACATTATTGTGCACACTGATCTAACCACAGAGATGTGAATAGACTTTGAGTCATTCCTGCAACAGATTATGTTCAACAAGTGAAACAAGTAAATCATATCTGATATATACGTGTGTTATTTAAGTGTTTCTGCTACTTTCCATTGATTCAAGAAGAAGAAAAAAACAGTCAGTAGTCAAGGATCTTGTTTTACCATAGAATATCAGTGTAGTTGAGCATCTGATGTTGGTACAGCACTCTCAGAGGAAAACAGCTTGAAGAAAGTCCTCAGGATTCATCTGTGGTGCAGGTATCTGATTCAATAAAATACAAACAACCAAAACAAAATGTTAATATGAGGAGCATCTGTATATACGAATATAGGTTTTGTAGCCATAGTACAAAGCATGGGTGAGTCTATCATATATATATATATATATATATATATATATATATTGTGACGAGCCGGCTGCCTCCCCCCTTTCTATCATCACCACCCCGTCCCGTATTCGCCGCCCTTCGCCAGGCTCCCGACGGGAGTGGGTGTATGAGAGAGGAGGGGCGCTGAACACGCAGGGCTGGTGGCGTGTGATGAGGCGCACCTGACGTGAATAGAGCCTCATCACCGCCGCCGTTTAAATGCCGAGCGCGCCTCTCCTCGGGAGACCGGTCTCTTCTGCATGCACGCTGGTGTCCTCGTGGGTCCAGGAAGGGAGCGTTGAGGGATTTCCTGCCGCAGCCAGAGACGTGAGCCGCCGGACCCGCAGTCCAGATGACGCCGCACTCGTGATACGGCCGACGGGCCAGGATGCTGGGCCGTAGAGTCCCCCAGAAGTGCCGCGGCCAGCTGACGACGAAGCCGCGAGCGGAAGCCGCCGCCCCTCGCGCCCCGGACCAGGAGGGGAGTGCGTGCGGCCACCGGACTCCGCCCCTTCCCTGGACCCTTCCCTTCTGAACACTGCCCTCCTTCACTAGCCCCGCAGCACGACGAGGACACCAGATCCCTGTTTATTTTGGACACTTCTCCCCCTTTGGACACTTTATTTTAATATTTTGTTTAATAAAAACCTCTCCGAGGCTTGACACCACGCCCACTGTGTCTGTCGTTTGCTCCTCCCGCCACATATATATATATATATATATATATATATATATATATATATATATATATATATATATATCTGAGAAACAAATTATTATTGTTTAGCGCGTTATTAAAATCTATTTTTGAACAGAGTAGGCTATTAATAATAAACATGTTCTAAACATACTTAGACTCATAGCATTCATCATGTTACAGTGTACACTCATATTACTTTTATTGTTTTATATAGAGCATGAAAACATCATTGCGCCATAAAAAAAAATTAATACAGTGAATTGCCTATCATATTCAAAATGTTTATCTCAATTTCAAACATTGTAGTAAGGAATTATAGTTTGGGAAAAACCCGACTAGTCATATAGCCTAGTATGTATGATTTCATAGTAGTCAATGTTATTATTCTGTATAGATTCACGCATGCTTTGTACTATAAAAGTATGTACTTTGTACAATAAATAAAGGATATTTCATATCTGAGAAACAAATTATTATTGTTTAGCACTCTATTAAATCTATTTGTGAACAGATTATTAATAATAAACATGGTCTAAACATTCTTAGATGCGTATCATTCATCATGTTGTCGTCTGGGAAAAACCCAACTGAACGTGTTCAAGTTTATGTCACAATAACATGTTAACTAATGCAAAAAAGAAACATTACTTACTCATCAGATCCATCTTCTCTTCTGGACGAACTCTTGTTCTCATTTTGAGGGAAATCCAGCCTTTACTCAGCTTGTCTTCTTGCAGAAACGAACAGTAGCCACGATGGGCGACCTCCTGATTCTTTGTTTATGTTTGGCGTCTCCACATGCATGTGGCTCATGTGGTTATTTACATATGAACGGTGCGAGCCGCGAGCGGGCGGGATCACATTAGAGATAACGAGTTAGACAGGAAAGACTGAACATAGTGTTGGTTTCATACGGATTACTTCATCACAAAATGTTTGTTCTTTCTATAAATATAACTCCCATTTCTCTGTGTTGATTTTAATGACGTGTTTCTAAAAGCAGTTCGCAGAGACGGAGAAGACAAAGAGCGCACCCGGTTTATTTTCTTTTTTTTCCAAAACCACAAATTCCTCGTTGCTCGTTTCCTCGTTTTTTTGTAATTGTGAGTGTCCACAAATAAAAGTAGACACTTCACAGTTTCGATTGATGTATAACACTTATTTGTGTGACCAAAATCAACAGATTATTTTTAGTGTCTTTTGCACTGATCTTAAAAAAACTGAGCTGGTATTGCCGGCGATATAGTCGACCCCAGAGAGTTACAAAACATGTCTCTCTGAGCACCAGATCATGTGACTATCAAGAGAGATGATCTTACCTCAAATTCTCCAGTTTACAGTGAGGATTCTCTAGTACAGCAGAGAGCAGCTTCACTCCTGAATCTCCAAGTTCATTTACAGACAGATCAAGTTTTCTCAGGTGTGAGGGGTTGGATCTCAGAGCTGAAGCCAGAGCACCACAACCTCCATCTTTGACACCACAATGACTCAACCTGTAGAGAACAATGACACACTCTTTAGTCTCTCTGTATCCTATATGTTTTAACCCCTTAGGCGCCAGGGACTTTTGGAAAAAATGCTGGATTTTGACATCAAGATTTCAAAAGCTTGTGGCTTGAAAGGGCTTAAAAATAGAGATCTACTTTAAATTAGAAAAATGTTGGGCATGACCGAAAGTTTATGTGGGGTGTAAATATACTCATCTAATTTGCATATTATGAAGTCATCAGGGGTGGCCCTCTTGAATGTCATAATATTCAGGAAATAATCATACCTGCAAACTTGTCGCTTTTCGGCGACAATCGCCGCTTTTATTGTCAATTGGGTCATTCACGTGAATCGTGTAGAACCGGAGAGTTTGTTTTTAGGGGGGGGGGGGGGGGGGGGGGGTCTTGCGTTAATTGACATCTGGGCCGATCGGAATCTCTACTGAGCTCGCGCCTGTCAAGAGAGGGAGGTGGGGGTGGGCTTGCATGCCATGTAGGCCATTATTGGACAATTCTTATAAATGACATTTTTTCTGGACCAATCGGAATCTCAGCGCTTGCTTCAGGATCTTGAAACACACTGCCATCTGTGTTCGCGCCTGTCAAGAGACACCTGACCTAATGTGGAAACTCTGATGGAAATTGAATTCAAGGTAAATCAGTCTTTTTGGAGCTAAACAACAGATATTTGTTTGCTTAAGTCAAATAACGTCAGCTAAGTTAGGGTTTTTTTTTTCATACAGTTAGCCTATGCTTCGAGCAAAATGCTTAATAGCAAGCAATACAAGCGGATCCAATGCTGGAATTTCCGTTAGCAAGATAGCAAATTTTCTAGCCATCTAACATTGTTAGCTAGTTGTAATGTTAATTCCTGCATTGTCTGACCGTCTTGCTAACTAAAGTTAACCATTTAGCTTGCTACGTAAGTATATAGTATTTCAGATAGCCAACTTAGGTTGCAACCTTATCATTAGCCCCTAACTTAAGCCAGGTGCTCTGCCCTGAGTTCTGGCTACTACTCCAATTCTGAGCTACCCTGATTAACGACACGTTATGGAGGTTGTCGTGTGCGCAGCAGTCATTCAAGTCAGCTGGATGTAGCCCTACTTTTAAAGCGTTTTTGATGTGTTGATGTGGGTAGATGTGACTGTTTAGACAACAGCTGATGCGAGAGTAATACAGTGTAACAAAGCAATTTGACGTCTTGTTGCATTGGATGCGCCGCATTACTTGTAAACAATGTCTATTTAGAATCTGGCGAACGTGCAAGGCTAATGCGTTCACAGTGTCGGCGTCGCCCATTCTGCACCCCCCCCCCCCCCCAAACACTGTCACCTTTTTTTCTCTGATGATTTTGCAGGTCTGAATAATAGATATTGAATGGATGTTTGAACTTATTAGCATGTTTTTTTTTTGTCGTTTTATCCTCATTCCAAATGATCAGGAAAAGAGGAAATCAACAGTAAAACAGAATAAAGTAGTAAATTATATTACATTACTGTGCCATAGTAAAATACATGTGCCTATTTTTTTATCAGTTGACCAGCTATCTGCCCAACCAGGTATCTAGGTGACACGGTTTATAGTTCTTGAGAGTATGGTACCTCTCATTGCATGGCACAGCGCATAGACCTACCCCACACTGACTGCACCTGTACTGGCGGCCCTTAGAATGTGCGCAATCAGAACAAACGATGCAATCTGGCCGATCATCAGCAACGCGGAGCCAGTGGCGCTCAGTGAGCTCAGAGAGCAACAGCTCCTATGGACACTACAACCACGTCCACCCCTGCCACCCCCATCCCCGTTGGGCAAAGGATCACTTGTTTGTGCTTCGTGAACACTATCGCCTTGCACGACGGCACCATTGCGCTGCAAAGATGTACCGGGAGAAGCGCGATCATTTCACCGATCATCATTTCCAAAAGGCAAATATTCCCTTTCAGAGTCAGAATCGGCGAATAACATTTGCAACACATCCTCACGGTACAACTTTTTATGGTTACACTTTATTTCGATAGTCCACTTTAGACATTCTACTAACTATAAGTAACTTTGGTAACTACGTCAACTAATTCTCATTCATTTGCAACTACATGTCTACTAACTCTCAAAATAAAATGTTAGCAGATATTAAGCAGACAGTCTACTAATACTCTAATGACTGCTAGTTGACATGTAGTTGCAAAGTTACATACTGTTAGTAGAATGTCTAAAGTGGACTATCGAAATAAAGTGTTACCCTTTTTATTAGCCATTTGGCAATTTTCTCACACAAATCTCACAATTTACTCAGACTCTATGAACTGAACTACTTCTGCATCAATGACAAGATAGCTCACTTGCTTTGCTATTTCCTCGAACACTTTTGGTCTAGAATCGAAGTACCACTGTCTGCCGTCTAGTGGTAGGGAATACAAATGAGATATTACACCATATTAGGAACTACAGTCTATTTCATGAAGTATGATGTCTTGTCGCAATTTTGCGCTTAGAGGGTTAAAGATTACTAATAAAGCTTCTCTGTATGATATAATGTAGCTGATATTCATCTAATTATGTTTGCACTTACAGTGTTATAGATGGAAACAGACAATGAGAAAAGATGAATTTGATCAATATAAATGTGAATTAAATGAGATTCCTCTTCAGATATCAGAATTTAATATTCTTCATTTTGCTCATGTTTCTGCACCTATTTTTTCATCATATTTATCATTATTGCTTGTTTCTTTGTGTACTATTTTTATTTCATTAGTTTACTTTTGGTTTGACTATAAACCATTTAAAAATATTTCCCTCTGAGCACCAGATCACGTGACTATCAGAGATGATCTTACCTCAAATTCTCCAGTTTACAGAGAGGATCCTTTAGTACAGCAGAGAACAGCTTCACTCCTGAGTCTCCTAGATTATTTTCAGGCAGATCCAGTTTTCTCAGGTGTGAGGGGTTTGATCTCAGAGCTGAAGCCAGAGTAGCACAACCTTCATCTCTGACACCACACTTCCACAACCTGTAGAAAACATTGAGACACTCTTCATTCTCTCAGTAGCCATATATCTTAAAGTTTACTAATAAACCATCTCTGTATGAAAATATGCATGTATGTTTTGGTGTGTGTATTTTACCCTTTGTGGGTGTGTTTTTGCCATGTGCTTTTTGCATCTGATTCTAGTGTACTGCAAAGAGCAACCACTTTAGCTGTGTCCCAACTCTGTGTCCTTCGAAGGCTGCATTCGAAGACTGAATGTGTCATACTGGCACAACAAAAGCTGTCCCAATTCGAAGCCTCCTTCAAATGTGGCTTCAAATTATGTCTTTTGTATAAAAACAATTTAAAGTGGTTTAAATAATTAGTTCTCAACTCTAGTCCTCAGAACCCACTGCTCTGCCCATTTTGTATGTCTCTCTTATCTGTTCATTTCATGGAGCTCTCTACTAATGAGCTGATGATCTGATTCAGGTGTGTTAAACAAGTCCCGAGGACTGGTGTTGAGAACCACTGGTTTAAATGTTGACATATCTTACTAAGAAGAAATGTAATAAATAGTTGACACTTTTTATTATGTACATAAATGGACCATGGTGAAAATAATCAGATAGGCTGTGAATCCAGTTTTGTTCTCAGATAGTTGAATGTAACTTTTTTTTAAAATGTCCAGTATAAACGTTACTGTTGCTCGTCAACAGCAGCTGTCATTGTTGCTAGCGACAAGTGCAATCCTCCGTCAGCTGGACCATCCCATTTAACAAGCCACAGTCTGACCATCACAGCCTTCGAAGGCGTGGCATATATGGTCTAAGTCCTTCGAAGAATGCTGTCTCTGAATTGGGACACAGCTTATAAGAGGGCAGTATGAAGACTGCTTCAGAGAGGTTCATTTTTCCCCTGCACCCGACTTGTATAAAGCTGTTGAGTGTGAAAGCTTGCATGTTGTCCTACTGAATTACAATTGGTGTAGATACATGTGCTCTGGTGATTAAACAGTGCTGTAGTGTTCTCATTAAGGTATAGTAATATTTTTTGACTATTGTTATGGTATTTGAAGGTCTTGTATCTGTCATGATAATTATTTTTGTTTTGTTGTAGGGTGAGGGTGCCATTTTATTTTGAAATACTAAATGTTTATCCCTGTTTTTGTTAGTAAGGGAGTAGAGGGAAGCCTATATGTTGTTTGTATCTTTTCTTTAACATATAGGACATTTAGTTCCCCTCTTAGCAATTAGTAACTCTGTTTGTTTGTTGTTTTGGTCAGGCCTTCTTCTGAATACATTGGTTGCTTCCATTTTCTTTGTATAATTAAAAACAAACTATTTTTGTTTTCTACACAAGTGGTTGCTTTACATTTCTGGGGCAGAGGACTAAAGGGAATCCTCCATGTTTTCCTTTTATGTTTCTTCTTTTGGTTTAGCTTTTTAATTTTACTCCCTCTCCCAACCCTAGACTGATTAACATTGGCTACGTTTACATGCAACCAAATAATCTGTTAGTAATCAGATTTATGGCTCAATTGGACTGAAAAACCTTCATGTAAACACCTTAATCGATCTGACTGAGATCGATCTGAATTAAATTTTCATCAGATTGAAAGGGGTGGTTTATTCCTTTTCTAATATGATTGAGAGTGCAGGTAAACACTTGATCAGACTGAAAACCGAAACTGAAAGGACTGCGCATGTGCACTGACACAGAAATAGCACATGACTCGTGGAATGAGCTGTTCCTGTTGAATAAAATGTTGTATAAATGAGTCTGTCATTATAAATCTCATTTCATTCAGCATCTAAGAAGTGGAGCAGGACAAGCTATTCTCCTACAGTTTCCTTATTTGTTAACTTTAGTTGCTAACTTAATATTTATCCCTTTCTGGTCATAATTTGGTGACAATGAGCATATAAACCTCTGTGCCGTGCTGCTTATTTTTATCATGCAGTAAAAAAAAAAAAAAGGAATAAACCACCCCTTTCAATCTGATTGAAATTTAATTCAGATTGAGCTCAATCAGATCGATTAAGGTGTTTGCATGAAGGCTTTTGAGTTCAATTGAGCCGTCAATCCGATTACAAATATATTATTTGGATGCATGTAAAAATAGCTACTGAGAAAAGATGCATTTGATCAATATAAATGTCAATTAAATGAGATTTCACTTATCAGATATTAATATTCTTCATTTTGCTCATCTTTCTGCACCTATTATTTTCATCATCATATGTATCGTTAGTACTTGGTTCTTTGTGTACTATTATTTAGTCTCTCCGAGCACCAGATCATGCAACTATGAGAGATAATCTTACCTCAAATCCTCCAGTTTACATTGAGGATTCTTCAGTACAGCAGAGAGCAGATTCACTCCTGAGTCTCCTAGGTTATTCTCAGACAGATCCAGTTTTCTCAGGTGTGAGGGGTTTGATTTCAGAGCTGAAGCCAGAAAAGCACAACCTCCATCTGTGACACCACAATTACTCAACCTGTAGAGAACAATGGTACAACTCTTCACTCTCTTAGATCAAAACATACAGCGCGCATTTCCCAAAAGTATAATAAATTGAAATCAACCTTTTTGAGAGTGAGGGCTACCTCTGGGCATGAAATCATCTAGAAGGCTACTAATTTGTTATACTGATCAATATTTAATTTATTCTAAATATAACATGGTGTTTTTTTTTTTTCTTTTTTACTTTTACTTTGCTCTTAATCTCCATCATATGCAAAGTGAATAAATTAAATATATTGATATCCTGATTCAATTTGTAACTTCGACCGATTGTGAAATATGCTTATATATAATTATAGTACGTTTCATTTTAAAAACAGAATGAACAATTATCAGTGTCTGATAAATTATTAACTTCATGTAACGTTGTGATTGTGAGAAAACCTTCACAATTAAATATAAATAAAATAGTATTAGACACAAATGTTTGATATGGTAATACGGACACTGAAAAATTTATTTACACATGACTGCATGAGTGTAAACTGGATCATTATTTAATGTCCTTAGTAAACACGAGCTCACAGAGACTGTAACATCTTATATCAGTTTCTGTGAGGACATGTGCATTCCTACCAGGACTCATCTATTCTACAACAATGACAAACCATGGTTCACTGCCAAACTCAGACAGCTCCGTCAGGCCAAAGAAGATGCTCACAGAAAGGGGGATAAAGTATTGTACAAACAGGCCAAATACACACTGGAAAAGGAGATCAGAGTGGCAAAGAGGAATTATTCTGACAAGCTCAGGAACAAATTCTCTTCCAGTGACCCGGCTTCAGTGTGGTTAGGATTGAAGGACATCACCAGCTACAAAACACCACCCCCCAGCACTCTGGAGAATCAACACCTGGCAGACGACTTAAACGAGTTCTTTTGTCGTTTTGAACGATCACCCCACACCCGCCCAGAACACCCCTCCACACAACCATTCACACCTCCAGCAACCCCTCTCTCCCCCACACCTACAATTCAGATCAGCGAAGATGATGTGTGCCAGGTGTGCCAGCACCTGCCCTTTTTCTTCCTCGAGAGGAAGTGCCCTTTTTTCTGGGGAGTTTTTTTTTTTTTTTATAAATGAATATAAGCTTATGTATTTATGTATGCGTGTGTGTTTCTGTTTGTGCACAGCTTTCCCTGTCAAACAAATAAAAAAATCCAAATATCAGGTTGGGTCAGAAAATGTTGAGACTCTGTCGAGTTCTGATGCCTTTCTCCCCTCCGCGTCTCCTCACAGCACAGCAGTGTAGCACACATTGATTGGCACATGCACATCACAGACAGGCAGAGAACCGCAGAAGTGAAGCCCTCCCTCCCTCTCCAGTTGTGTTTGTCTTGGTGTGGAGGTGAGTGGTGATAAACAAACAACTAGCTACCTGTGCCTCGAATTTACAGCTAATTATCCAAAAGACAAAAGGCAAATTTAGTTAATTTGTCTTGCTAACATCAGCTACCATAGACCAGTGCGCGTTCTTTCACTGCATGATTCAGTTTATTAAAATGCATTTAGATCACAAAATTCAAGATATGGGGGCAGAAATGTATATATTTGTATCATTTTATATAGTTAATCAGTATCACATGAAGACTGATGTTTTTTTGTCTTTTTTTCCAAAAAAAAGGAACATGATTACAAATGTGATATTGATTTTATAAAGCAGTTAAATAAACAAGAATTTAATATTAACACACTTATGTTTTAGACACAATATTGACTGTTTTTG
This sequence comes from Barbus barbus, assembly GCF_936440315.1. Lineage (NCBI taxonomy): Eukaryota > Metazoa > Chordata > Actinopteri > Cypriniformes > Cyprinidae > Barbus > Barbus barbus. The sequence goes on from NC_136755.1 coordinate 488,884, forward strand.
CTCTATTTCGCCAACAAAGTCCAAGACATCAAGACCAAGATAGCGCCGCTGATGGCAGCTATTGTGCATTGCTCTCCAGTGTTTGTATTGTTTTTCCTGTTTTTTGTTTTCAAATACGATCAGATTTTACCAGAGATGACCTGCTGAACTTTCGGCAGAACACACCACAAAATCTTTTACCGGATTTTGATTTTTCAGACGTTTTGCTGGACATTGTAGTTGGCGGAGATGTAGCTCTGGTCAAACGCTACAGGAGGCGTAGGCGGGGGAAGCGAGCCGGCACGCTTGTGAAGCTTCGTCAGTGCGGATTTTGAACGCCGTTGCCTAGCATCCATCTGGCGAATCTCTGCTCTCTACCCAACAAAACGGATGAACTCCTTCTGCTCTCCCGGACAAACAAGGATTTTTCTAACTCTGCTGCCCTGTGTTTCACGGAAACCTTGCTAAATGGAGACATACCGGACAGCGCGATTCATCTGCCTAATTACCAGCTGATCAGAGCAGATCGGGACGCGGAATCAACGGGGAAATCACACAGCGACGGGACGTGCTTTTACATCAATGAGAGGTGGTGTACAGATGTAACTGTGTTAAAGAAGATGTGCTGTTTAGATGTAGAAACACTCTTCATTAACTGCAAGCCATTCTACTCGCCGCGGGAGTTCTGCTTGTTCATTCTCGTGAGTGTCTACATTTCACCGCAAGCGCACATGAGCACAGCTCTACAGAAACTCACTGATCTGATCACACATTCTCTGGGACTTTAATAAAGCAAATCTCTCCCGTGAACTGCCAAAATACAGACAGCACATCACATGTCCCACCAGAGACAGTAATATATTGGATCACTGTTACACAACAATAAAGGATGCATATCACTCGGTTCCACGAGCAGCTTTAGGACTCTCTGATCACTGTTCGGTTCATCTTATTCCGACCTACAGGCAGAAACTTAAATCTGCAAAGCCTGTATTAAGATCTGTTAAAAGATGGACTAATGAAACAGAGCCTAATCTACAATCTAATCTACAACCCTGTTTCTCTCTCACTGATTGGAATGTTTTTGAAGCCACTACCATCGATCTGAACGAGCTCACAGAGACTGTAACATCTTATATCAGTTTCTGTGAGGATATGTGCATTCCTAACAGGACTCATATGTGAAGTGACATACTGCCAATTATGGTGACCCATACTCGGAATTCGTGCTCTGCATTTCACCCATCCATCGTGCACACACACAGCAGTGAACACACACACACACTGTGACCACACACCCGGAGCAGTGGGCAGCCATTTATGCTGCGGCACCCGGGGAGCAGTTGGGGGTTCGGTGCCTTGCTCAAGGGCACCTCAGTCGTGGTATTGAGGGTGGAGAGAGCGCTGGACATTCACTCCCCCCACCTACAATCCCTGCCGGCCCGAGACTCGAACCCACAACCTTTGGATTACGAGTCCATCTCTCTAACCATTAGGCCATGACTTTCCCCGCAAGTAAGTGATGTCGTTCAGATAAGCCAAACCCAGTCTTTCAAATGATTTCATGGCTACAGACGTTAGGGCCACAGGTCTGTAGTCATTAAGTTTAAGTAATTGGGTTTCTTTGGGACGGGGATGATGGTGGAGCGTTTGAAGCATGAGGGGACTTCACAAAGCTCCAGTGATCTGTTGAAGATCTGTGTGAAGATGGGGGCCAGCTGGTCAGCACAGATTTGGGACTCATATAATCTACAACAACGACAAACCATGGTTCACTGACAAACTCAGACAGCTCAGTCAGCCCAAAGAAGATGCTTACAGAAAAGGGGATAAAGTCTTGTACAAACAGGCCAAATACACACTGAAAAAAAGAGATCAGAGTGGCAAAGAGGAATTATTCTGACAAGCTAAGGAAAAAATGATCTTCCAGTGATCCTGCTTCAGTGTGGAAAGGAATGAAGGATATCACCAGTTACAAGTCACCATCCCCCAGCACTGTGGAGAATCAACACCTGGCAGACGACTTGAACGAGTTTTATTGTCGTTTTGAAAAATCACCCCACACCCGCCCTGAACACCTCTCCACACAACCATTAACACCTCCAGCTACCCTCCTCTCCCCCACACCTACAATTCAAATCAGCAAAGAAGATGTGTGCCAGGTCTTCAGGAAGAACAAAAGAAGGAAAGCACCAGGCCCAGACGGTGTGTCACCAGCCTACCTAAAAATCTGTGCTGACCAGCTGGCCCCCATCTTCACACAGATCTTCAACAGATCACTGGAGCTGTGTGAAGTCCCCTCATGCTTCAAACGCTCCACCATCATCCCCGTCCCAAAGAAACCCAAAATTGCTGGACTTAATGACTACAGACCTGTGGCCCTAACGTCTGTAGCCATGAAATCATTTGAAAGACATATCTACAGAAAGCTTGATTTTAATTTTAATCAATTGACAGCACCAATAATAATATCTAGATAGTGCGCCACACCACCCAGCAGTGTTCAGCACACAGATTGCACTCTCATCTAGCCACCGTCACTTTGTTGCTCCACTCAATATTCCGATCTATGAATGTGCATTCCGCTCGTGTACCACTCGCTCATGCTCACTAGAAAAGCAAAGTCCGCTCAAATAACATGCCAATAGGAAATTTCTATGTAGTATACTTGTTCCTGTTTGCAGTAGCGCTACTGTGCTGTAGTACTGGGCAACACTGGTAAAATGCAGAGTTGGGTAGTAACAAAGTATATTTACTCCATTACATTTACTTGAGTACATTTTTTGAAAACATTTCCTTTTAAGAGTAGGTTTATCCGAATGACAAAGGAATCAAAACAAAAATCAAAACTCCCAGATAATATGAACACAGCTACAATTTCGCTTCTTCTTAAACCCAATAAAGACCCAACACTACTGTCAAGCTATCGTCCAATTTCCCTAATCAATGTAGACATTAAAATCATCGCCAAAGCACTAGCCTATAGATTAGAAAAAGTCACACCATCTATAATACATCCAGACCAAACTGGTTTCATTAAAGTTAGACTTGCATCTAACAACACACGTAGACTTTTTAACTTAATGTATTATTCATCAATTCACAAAGCCAAAACTATCATAGTCACTCTTGATGTAGAAAAAGCTTTCGATAGAGTAAACTGGAAATTCCTGTTTTCCACATTAGAGAGGTTTGGTTTTGGGGAGTCGTTCATTAATTGGATTAAAATTCTATATACATCACCTTTAGCCACCGTCATCACCAATGGACTAACATCACGTAGCTTCACACTGCACCGCGGGACTAGACAAGGATGCCCACTCTCCCCCTCACTTTTTACCATTTTCATTGAACCATTAGCAGCAGCCATCCGTCAAAACAGCAACATAAAAGGTATTCAAACACTAAATATACACCACAAAATAAGTCTTTACGCTGATGATATATTATTATATTTACAAGATCCTCCATTATCATTACAAGAAACGATTAAACTCATTGACTCTTTTTCAAATATCTCTGAATACTCAATCAACTGGAGTAAATCTGCTATACTTTCATTACATTCCACTAGTTTGGATGTGACATCCCATACATCACCAATTCCTCTGTGCACCGATCATATCAAATATCTAGGTATTAATGTTTCCCCCAGGCTGCCAGAACTGTTTGGACTCAACTACACTACACTACTTAAAACAATAGACGAGGATCTTCAACGCTGGATGAACCTACCACTATCTATTATGGGCAGAATATCAGCAATTAAAATGACTATACTCCCTAAATTAAACTATTTATTTACAATGACACCAACACAACCCACCCTTTCCTGGTTTAAATCACTAGATTAAATAATTACCAAATTTTACTGGAAAAATAAGACCCCAAGAATCAAATTGACCACCCTACAGAAACAGAGAACACAAGGAGGACTGGAAGCACCACATTTTTACCACTACTTTCTGGCCAATCAGCTCCAAAATATACACAAATGGATTCAACCTAACCCATCAGAAAGTACATGGCTAGATGTTGAACAAACAATTTGCAAGGACATTAAAACTTCAGATTTACCCTTCTACAATCAGACAATAAAAAAGCATCACTGTTTTAAAATGCCGACAATAGCAGCAGCTCTGACAGCCTGGTGGAAATTCCATCAAATCACAAACTCTCCTCTTGTACCATCTAAATACAACCCAATTTGGAATAACCCAGATTTTACAGCTAACAAGAAGCCACTCAATTTACGCACATGGGCAGAAAAGGGAATCACACAACTTCAGCATATCTTTCATAATAATAACCTGGCACCATTCTCCCACTTGGTTCAGAGATACGGCATTGGGAGCAATTGTTTTTTGGAATACTCACAAATCAAATCATCAATTCAATCAAAAATTGACACTAGGACAATTAATCTAGACCTCCCCCTCCCAATATCAGCACCATTAAATATTTCTTCTTCTAAAAAACTACTCTCCAAAATATACAGAAATATATCAAAATCGGACAATACATTAGGTATACCAAATGTTAAATGGGAATCAGATTTATCTATTGCCCCCTGATGCCACTTTCTGGACACAAATCTGCAAAAACATTTACTTCATGACGAAAAATGCCAATCTTCAACTTATACAATATAAAGTACTTCATAGATTTCACCTTACTGGACGAAAATGATTTAAAATGGGTTTTACTTCAGAAACATGCTCACACTGTACACAAAACACCCCAGACACCTATCTTCACGCCTTGTGGCATTGCACCCCAGTTAAAGAATTTTGGGAAAATGTTACTGAGTCACTATCCAACCATATGGGATGTCACATCCCATTGTCTCCTTCCTTCTGTATATTAGGTGACACATCCATAATCAGCTCAAACGATACAGATAGTAAATTACTCTTAGTAGCTCTAACTATCGCCAAGAAAACTATCCTCATGAACTGGAAATCAAGGAATAACATACATATTTCATCTTGGAAAAACTTAATAACAGACTGCATCTCCATGGAAAACCTGTCAACTTCCACTCAAAATAATACAACAGAATTGAACCCCTCTTTGTTATCTCTCATAAACTTCCATCAATCATGAATCCGTTGACCCTCTCTGTCTGAAGCCACCCTCAACAACAACACCATTCATCAATATCTACATAAGATTATGGGGGAGGGGGGTTAGGAAGAGGTAGCAACAAAGGCTAATATCAAACTAAATCAAAAACTTATAAAAATATTTTTCTATTATTATTATTATTTATTTTTTATCTTTCTCTATCCTTTCTTACGGTCGCTTTCTGCTCTCTGCACTTTTTTTTTTTTTTTCTTCTCTCTCTTTTCTTTTCACGCCTCTGGGCCTCGGTTGGCTGTGGCCCTGTGTGGTTGGGTTTAGTGGTTGGTGGGTGTGCTGTGGGGCCGGGGGCCTTGTATCTCCAACCTGTACCAGCTTTGGCCTGGTTTTCTTGCCTCTGGCAGGTTCAGCACTACATGCCTTGTTTCTTTTAATGCATCACTAGACGGTATACATACATCTATTTTTTAAACTAGCAAGGGAAGAGGAGAGAGGAGGAAGGAGAAGAGGAAAAAAAAAATGCATACATGTATATCAGACACACACAGGGTAAGTGGGACATGAGCATGGGGGCCTGGGCTTTGCACTGGGCTGGCTCCACACTGCACGTCACACTTTTTTAATGCATCATACACTTAACAATACACATACAGTCCATATATACGGTAAATATGGCATGTGAGTGGTGGCCGGGGGTGAAACTTTGGTCCTTGTGCCCTGCAGCTCCTCTCCTAGATGGCTCGTCCTGGGCCTAAACTATGCCTTGCCCACGGAGCTCACTAGCCAATCAGAGTGGATCGATGTTAAGCCCGCCCCCACGAGAGGTTTGTGCCAAAACAGCAAACGGAAATTTGCGAAGCGTTAGGGAAAACTGTAGCAACGCATTCAGAATCCACGATTTGCGAAAACGAATCTATGAAAATCATTAACAAAGAATTAAGCCTATTTGAAGAGCATGTTACATTTGTGCGACTGAGTTAATTTTTCATTTTCATTGTGTTTTTCTTCTTTTGTAATGGCATATTTTTGATTGTTTCTGGAAAAGTTACGTTTGTTTTTATAAAGTTATGTTCATTTTTATAAAGTTATGTTCATTTTTATTGACACAAAAATAATTCCATAGTTACTCTGTATCTGATTTGTCACCTGTAAATAGCATGTTTGTTTGCATAATAAAAAAAATAAATAAATAAAAAAAAGAGTAGGTTTAAACATGGGTACTTTTACTTTAACTCGAGTACATTTCTAATTTAACTGTTATAAATTAATTTAAAAATTTTTTTAATGATTATTTTACTTCCTTTTATGTAAAGCACTTTGAGTTGCCATTGTGTATGAAATGTGTTATATAAATAAAACTTGCCTTGCCTAATGAAAAAATGGTACTTTTACTTTGCTACAGTGGGCGGCGTTCCTCTCGTTCCTTTTTTTTTTCTTTACAATTTGTATGCAATACAAGAAACACGTAGTTTCTCATTCATTCTGGGTAATTTGAGAACATGGAGAACATAAAGATCTACAGTCAATTGAAGCCAAATCTGCAAATTTTACTGTCGGCTTGCAATGAGGATCTTTATTAGTTGAACACCGGGTGTGCTGTCTGTGAACGATTTCACAGGTATACAATCGATTTCATTCAAGTAATACTGTAGCAGCAGTAAGCGGAGTCGACTGTCAAGTAAAATGTGTAGAGTGAAATGAATAGTAGATTTATAGTAGATTTGCTTAATTACATAGCATCAAATCCTTTTTTGAGTGTGGTTTGCAGTGTTGAGCATTATAAGCAATCACACACATTTCTGTTGAGCTTATGAATGCAATATCCAATCAGAGGCGTTTTGATTCGTCAACGCAGAGAACTCCAGTGTTGTTCAGTGTTCAGAGTTGTGCATGCTCATTGACTTAATTCTGATGAATATGCATTCGCAAATTCTCTCATCATGTTCCTAATAATGACCTAAGATGGTGACGCGCACAGACACAGCGGCTTTAAGCTCTCCCGTTCGGTGCTTTTCATGGTGTTTTTGTTTGTTTCATTGTTTTATTTCATTGTTGAAATCAGTCAGGCGAATTACAGCTACAGGCGACTAGATATCTTAAACATTGGTTTTCGATGTAATCAAGTGAATTTATGGAGCTACACAACATACCGGTGGAGATAGCTAGGACACCGGGCTCTCCATGTATTGTTATCGGCTCTAGCAAGCGACGAAGGCGGAGGAGATACAGGAAGCAAAAGCATGGATGCCGGTCGGGCCTACTAGTTCGGCTAAAGAAACAACCACATAAACCATCGCTTCAGAGTGTATTTCATAACACCAGATCACTTGCCAACAAAAGGGACGGATTACAACTACTGATTTCCACGAACAATATCATGAAGGACTGCTGCATTCTTGTTATAACAGAGACATGGCTGAACCCGCTCATACCTGACGCCACTATGGAGCTAGCTGGACGGATAGCATTCCGCTGGGACAGAAACAAAGATTCTGGTAAGACCAGGGGTGGTGGGCTCTACATTTACATACAAGAAGACTGATGCACCAACGCTAAAATCATAGACAATCACTGTTCTCACGACTTGGAATATTTAACTGTTAAATGCAGTCCTTTCTATCTGCCTCGGAAGTTTGCCGCTGTTTTGGTTAGAGCTGTTTACATCCCACCTGACGCTAACGCATCCACGGCTCAAAGCTACTTGCTGCACGCTCTAAACTCCAATCAGACTATTCATCCTGACACCGTTCACATCGTAGCAGGGGATTTTAATCATGCAGTCTTAAAAAGAGTTCTTCCCAAATTCCATCAGCACATCAAATGTGCAACAAGGGGGGGAAACATCTTGGACAAGGTGTACTCAAACGTCAAGCAAGGTTACAGGTCAAGTCCACTGCCTCATTTAGGGCAGTCAGACCACCTTTCTGTGTTTTTAATCCCTGCATACACCCCTTTAGAAGGAAAGCGCCCACCACTATCAAGATTGTGAAAAAATGGCCAGAAAGAGCCTCTTCTCAGCTCCAAGACTGCTTCGAAAGAACCAATTGGGATGTCTTTGATAATCAGGATTTGGAGGAGTACACATTAACAGTACTCTGTTATATTAAGAACTGTGTCAACAATGTCACTGTTGACAAACACATCCGGATTTATTTTTACCAAAAGCCATGGATGACCAGGGAGGTCAGGACCCTTTTAAAAGAACGTAATGCTGCCTTCAGGTCCAAAGATAAAGCCCTCTACAGTGCAGCCAGTGCCAACCTTAAGAAAGCCATTAAGGGTGCAAAAGCAGAGTATAAAAGAAAGATTCAGGACCACTTCACCCACAACGACTTTGGAGGGGAATTCAACACCTTACAAACTACAAAACCATTAAATCACAAAATCTCTGACGCTAATGTCTCATTGGCAGAAGGACTTAACTGCTTCTTTGCCCGCTTTGAGAAGAAGGCGACAGAGACTGTCACATCACTCACACCCACCCCCAGTGGATACGCACCCCCATTCACAATACAGGAACACAGGGTGAGGAGTGTGCTCAGGACTGTCAATCCAAGGAAGGCGGAAGGCCCAGATGGAGTGACGGGAAGGGTGCTCAAAGAATCACTACCATCCGGTTACACTTACCCAGTTATAATGAAGTGCTTTGAGAGGTTGGTTCAGCAGCACATGAAAGCCAGCCTCCCAGACACTTTCGACCCATATCAGTTTGCATATAGAACCAATAGGTCCACAGAGGATGCCATTGCTACTGCCCTGCACACAGCCTTGCTCCACCTGGAACACCCAGGCAGCTATGTGAGGATGCTTTTTATTGACTATAGTTCAGCGTTCAAGACAGTCCTTCCTGACAGGCTGGTAGATAAGCTGCTGGACTTAGGTCTCTCTCCATCTATCTGTCACTGGATTAAGGACTTCCTGACTAACCGACGGTTAGGCTAGGCTCTCATTTCTCCTCCACTTTAACTCTGAGCACACACGCCCCACAAGGCTGTGTGTTGAGTCCACTTCTCTACGTCCTTTATACTCATGATTGTATTTCAATCCATCCTTCAGCAGCGGTCAAAAAAGCACAGCAGCAACTCTATTTCTTGAGGACACTGAGGAAGAATCATCTGCAAGAGCTGTTGTTAGTGTCCTTCTATCGCTGTGCCATTGAAAGTGTGATAACTTACTGCATCTCAATGTGGTACGCCAGCAGCTCAGCGGCAGACAAGAAAGCTCTCCAGTGGGTGATCAATTTAGCACAAAAAATTATTGGCTGTCGTCTGCCTTCCTTAAAGAAACTTTACACTGTGCGCTGCCTCGGAAGGGCAGTGAATATTTTAACCCTCTGAGCCCGACAAACGTGAATACGCGTTTTGGGGCAGATTTTCCTGATAAGGCAGAAATGAGCTTGAATTACTCTGCCATTTTTGATCGTTCAGATAAGAGCAATACACCATTCGAATCTGTAAGGGGTCTTCTTTTGTTTGTATACACTCATAATAACAACTAAACGTTGTGCTTTTGAAGAATAAAGAAAACAAACAGGGTGCGCTCTCTGTCTTCTCCGTCTCCGCGATCTGTTTTCAGAAATGCGTCACTAAAATGAAGTGTAACTCAGCAAATACTCAACACACAGACATGAGTTATCTCTATAGAAAGCCTGAAGTGTCCACTTTCAAATGAAGTAAGTCATATCGAAAACAAATATTCTGTGATGAAGTAATCCGTATGAAACCAACACTATGTTCAGTCTGTCCCGTCTAACTCATTATTTTTAATGAGATCCCGCCCCCTCGCGTTCACATGCAAATAACCACGTGACCCGCGCGCGCGGAGCATAAACAAAGCGTCAGTGAAGAGTTCATCGCTGCTGCTGTTACTTTCTGGAAGAAGACGCACTGAGTAAAGGCTGGATTTCCTCAAGAGTTTGATGAATAAGTAATGTTTATGTTTTGCATTAGTTAACGTGTTATTGTGACATAAACTTGAACACATTACTAGATGAGTTGTTCCCAAATTACAACACGATAAATGCTACGCATCTAAGAATGTTTAGACCATGTTTATTATTAGTAATATCTGTTCAAAAATATATTTTAATAGCGTGCTAAACGATAACAATTAGTTCTCGGATATAAAATATATTTTTTATAGTGCAAAGTTCATCCTTTTATAGTATAAAGCATGAGTGAGTCTACTGCAGAATCATATCCTCTATACTATAAAATAATACACGATGTTCAGGATGGCTATATAACTACAAAATCATAGTTGGGTTTTCCCCAAACTATAATTCCTGACTAAAATGTTTGAAATCCAGTAAAACATTTTGAATATGATGGGCAATTCATTGTATTTAAATTTCTTACGGCGCAAGTATGTTTTCATGCTCTTTATTAAACAATAAAAGTAATATAGAGTACACATGATGAATGCTACGAGTCTAAGTATGTTTAGAACATGTTTATGATTAATAGCCTACTCTGTTCAAAAATAGAGTATAATTGCATGCTAAACAATAATTAGTTTCTCAAAAATAAAATGTCTCTTTTTTTTTTACGATAATACAAAGCATGAATGAGTCTATGACTACAAAACCTATATAAATATATATATATAGATGCTCCTGATATAAACATGCTCACAAATGTTTTTTCTCTTTTTTTGGTTATTTGTATTTTATTGAATCAGAGATCTGCACCACAGATGAATCCTGCTGACTTTCAGTCTCTTCCAACTGTTTTCCTCTGAGAGCGCTGCACCAACATCAGAAGTTCAACAGTTTCTTCTTGAATCAATGGAAAGTAGCAGAAACACTTAAATAACACGTAAATATCAGGTATGATTTATCTGTTTCACTTGTTGAACAGAATCTGTTGCAGGAACGAGTCAAAGTCTGTTCACATCTCTGTGGTTAGATCAGTGTGCTCAATAATGTGTCTTTGACCTTTATTATGTATGTTTTGATTATACTGTGTTGTAAATAAAATACAAATAATTTAAAAACCCCATTTTTTCAGTCTCCTCACACTCTGTCTTACCTGCCTCAGTCACAGTCACACTGATGGGCCATTAGCAGCTTTAGGGGAGGGCCCTTTGTCTCTCAGGTGAGAACCACTTAATATTCAAGCCCATTACCACTCCCTCGCATATTGGCTTTAGATCACAAAACATGTCTTTGATTTAAATGTTTAATGTATTGTTTTCTGTGAATGAGTAAGCTGAATAATTTTCACATAATTGTGAAGTAAATATTCTAGCCTACAAGATCTGGTTCTCAAAAGTCTTGTGATCAGTTGTTCTGTATGTGTTTTATGGTCTTATTTCAGTGACTTCAAAATTTTAGTTTTTCACTAACCACGCATAAACGTTGTTTTCTCAAAAACACAATCATGTACACAAATGCTGCTAACATAACATTGTAGCCCAGTTTGTGCTGTTTACAGTGTTATTAGACTTTAGCCATTTATATTTTTATAAGCAACTGACAAAAGCACAAATGTCAGGGCATGTCGAAAGTTCTCCAGGCCCCCAAAACACCCTCAGGGCCCAGAGGGTTAAAGGATCCCTTCCATCCTGGACATCATTTGTTTGAATTGCTGCCCTAAACGTTTTAGGTCCATTAAATCAAGGACCAATAGACTGAAGAACAGCGTTTACCCCAGCGCTATACGGGAGCTGAACACCGTCAGCATACACACACACACATGCACACACACACACAAACACATAATAAATGAGAAATGCACCAATCTGATGGAGCATCTTATATCTTAACCGACATAGGTTAACAACACCCTCTGTATACCTCTCGGTGTGTCTATTTAGTCTATTAGTATTAAGTTTACATTCATATATTGTTCAGTTTGTGTTGTGCGTATATTCTGTTGCCCATACCTCTATCTTTTTTACATATATATATATATATACACACACATACATACATACATACATATACACTCACCTAAAGGATTATTAGGAACACCTGTTCAATTTCTCATTAATGCAATTATCTAATCAACCAATCACATGGCAGTTGCTTCAATGCATTTAGGGGTGTGGTCCTGGTCTAGACAATCTCCTGAACTCCAAACTGAATGTCAGAATGGGAAAGAAAGGTAATTTAAGCAATTTTGAGCGTGGCACGATTGTTGGTGCCAGACGGGCCGGTCTGAGTATTTCACAATCTGCTCAGTTACTGGGATTTTCACGCACAACCATTTCTAGGGTTTACAAAGAATGGTGTGAAAAGGGAAAAACATCCAGTATGCGGCAGTCCTGTGGGTGAAAATGCCTTGTTGATGCTAGAGGTCAGAGGAGAATGGGCCGACTGATTCAAGCTGATAGAAGAGCAACTTTGACTGAAATAACCACTCGTTACAACCGAGGTATGCAGCAAAGCATTTGTGAAGCCACAACACGCACAACCTTGAGGCGGATGGGCTACAACAGCAGAAGACCCCACCAGGTACCACTCATCTCCACTACAAATAGGAAAAAGAGGCTACAATTTGCACGAGCTCACCAAAATTGGACGGTTGAAGACTGGAAAAATGTTGCCTGGTCTGATGAGTCTCGATTTCTGTTGAGACATTCAGATGGTAGAGTCAGAATTTGGCGTAAACAGAATGAGAACATGGATCCATCATGCCTTGTTACCACTGTGCAGGCTGGTGGTGGTGGTGTAATGGTGTGGGGGATGTTTTCTTGGCACACTTTAGGCCCCTTAATGACAATTGGGCATCGTTTAAATGCCACGGCCTACCTGAGCATTGTTTCTGATCATGTCCATCCCTTTATGACCACCATGTACCCATCCTCTGATGGCTACTTCCAGCAGGATAATGCACCATGTGACAAAGCTCGAATCATTTCAAATTGGTTTCTTGAACATGACAATGAGTTCACTGTACTAAAATGGCCCCCACAGTCACCAGATCTCAACCCAATAGAGCATCTTTGGGATGTGGTGGAACGGGAGCTTCGTGCCCTGGATGTGCATCACACAAATCACCATCAACTGCAAGATGCTATCCTATCAATATGGGCCAACATTTCTAAAGAATGCTTTCAGCACCTTGTTGAATCAATGCCACGTAGAATTAAGGCAGTTCTGAAGACGAAAGGGGGTCAAACACAGTATTAGTATGGTGTTCCTTATAATCCTTTAGGTGAGTGTATATATATATATAGATGTTTAGTTTGCACTAATTTATGCATGACTGCACTGTACGGATTGCTCTAATTTCGCTGTACTTTTAGTATAGTGACAATAATAAAGAATCTTGACTCTTGAATCATCAGCATAAAAAACTAACTGCCATTGTATGACATTGCAGCTTCAACCTTTAATTTGTCATATGAGTTAAGGTAGTTATAAAATTGCCCTCAAGTAAGAAATTAAGAAATGCCCCTTGGAAATCAGTTAATTTCTGATGCTGATTTATATATACAGTGGTGGCCAAAATTATTAGAACACTAGTATTTTCACCAGCTAAAAAATGGTTTTAAGTAAGTTATTTCAATATTTTGCTATAGTGTGTAAGAAGGAAATAGCAGTTTACATTTCCAAACATTCATTTAGGCATTAATTGTAATAATAATAATAATAATAATAATAATATATATATATATATATATATATATATATATATATATATATATATATACACACATACATACACACACAGTGGGGCAAATAATATTTGATACACGACCGATTTTTCAAGTTTTCCCACTTACAAAGAATGGATAGATCTGTAATTTTCATCGTAGTACACCTCAACTGTGAGAGACAGAATATGAAAAAAAAAAAATGCAGAAAATCACATTGTATGATTTATAAATAATTAACCTATTAACCTTCACCCCCATTTAGGGCCTCGCAGGTGAAAATAACCTACCTAAATTAAAATGGTAACAGTTTGTGACAAAGTGTGCTACACAAACAAATTAGGTATCTTTGGAAAGAAGAGACTCTGGGCTTTACTATCTATCATCCAGAGTTGATAATGCTCAAAAAGATAAAAAGTTATAGGCACTGACGTGCCTTGAAAAATATTTTTCCACACTGAATGTTTTTTATTTCATATACAAATACATGAAATAAGTCCTGGAGCAATCCAGAAAAGTAATGGATCGAAAGCCATGTGTCTCATGAGTTCATATTTCAAATTTGAAGAAGATACCATGAAAAATGAGATTCCTGCAATATTTTTTCTGAAACTATTTATAGTCCCCCCACCCCCCTGTTTGAGGAAAAATAACCACCAAATGTATTGCAGAATTATACAAGCTATTTTAGTCATTATACATGTTCCTGCATAGTTTTTCAATTATAAAATAATAGACAGATTTATTTGAGCACTAAAAACTACAAAAATAATTAGAGTAATAAAAAAGGAAAAAAAATAGAAAAAAAATGCTTTGTATATAGTATGTATACTGAAGTATTCTTCGTTATTCGTTATTACAATGATAAATATCACTGCCAGACGTGAAGTGATATTGCCAGACATGGTCATAGAGTCAGTAAACACACGCTGATGTGCTTCCATTCAGATGATAATCAAACAGATGGGCCATATAATCAATAATAGCTGATCATTGAATCACAATGATAGCCGTCATAGAGTCGCTAATAAACACGCTGATGTGCGTCCATACATATTATAATCATGCAGACACGGCCACATTCCCCACACAATACACACACACACATATAAAAAATGTAGAAGAAAAAAAAAAAACTGTTTTTTATGGATAAAGCAGATCGCTAAGTTACGCCCCGCTCAGATGACAGTTGCGTCACTGCCGGCAGGAGGGAGCGCCAAATTCAAATAATCTATATTCCGCTTTTCTGAGACTTTTTTTTCCGTAGACGGTCTCATTATGTTTGTAAAACCGTATGCTGCAAGACCGTGTTGTTTTTTTTACCACCAAGACGCTGTTTTTGAGCGTAATTTATTCCATAACGGACGCGAACAATAACTCTCTGAAGAAATGAAACGTAAACAAAGGAATATTCATCCTTATTACAACGTTATTGTTTCGCTGGACTAAAAGTGCTTGCTGGGATGTTGTTCTGTGGACCCTTACCTCTCTAACTAAACTGGGATTTCAGCAGTGGACGCGTTTGTGGCTCGTTATTACAATGATAAAGGTACGTACTGCTTTTTTACTCTGCGTGTTTGGATGTGTACTGCTTACACAAATGTAGCAAATTTGTGCCACTCATTCCTTATAAGCTTTCCATCGAAAAACAGCGATCTGTCGTCGATGCTTGAGGCTTAGACCCTCAGAATGATATATAGTTTGTCAAGATTAACTTTGTCCCGTTTCATTTATTCTATTAGAAAACAATGACACATGCAAACAAAGAGCGTTCAGTGCGAGGTCGCTCTGGTGAACGGTAACAGGTTAACTTCCATTTTATTGCATGAAATAAGTATTTGATCACCTACCAACCAGCAAGAATTCTGGCTCTCACAGACCTGTTAGTCTGTCTTTTTAAGAAGCCCTCCTATCCTCCACTCATTACCTGTATTAATTTATACAGTTACCTGTATAAAAGACACCTGTTCACACACTCAATCAATCAGACTCCAAACTCTCCACTATGGGCAAGACCAAAGAGCTGTTTAAGGACACTAGGGACAAAATTGTAGACCTGCACAAGGCTGGGATGGGCTACAGGACAATAGGCAAACAGCTTTGTGAGAAGGCAACAACTGGTGGCGCAATTATTAGAAAATGGAAGAAATTCAAGATGACTGTCAGTCTCCCTCGGACTGGGGCTCCATGCAAGATCTCGCTTCGTGGAGTATCAATGATCTTGAGAAAGGTGAGGGATCAGCCTAGAACTACACGGGAGGACCTGGTCAATGAGCTGAAGAGAGCTGGGACCACAGTCTTAATGGTTACCATTAGTAACACACTACACCGTCATGGATTAAAATCCTGCAGTGCGCGCAAGGTCCCCATGCTCAAGCCAGCACATGTCCAGGTCTATCTGAAGTTTGCCAAAGACCATCTGGATGATCCAGAGGAGCCATGGGAGAAGGTCATGTGGTCAGATGAGACCAAAATAGAACTTTTTGGTATAAACTCCACTCGCCGTGTTTGGAGGAAGAAGAAGAATTAGTACAATCCCAAGAACACCATACCAACCGTGAAGCATGGGGGTGGAAACATCATGCTTTGGGGGTGCTTTTCTGCAAAGGGGACAGGATGACTGCACCTTATTGAGGGGAGGATGGATGGGGCCATGCATCGCGAGATTTTGGGCAACAACCTCCTTCCCTCAGTAAGAGCATTGAAGATAGGTCGTGGCTGGGTCTTCCAGCATGACAATGACACAGCAAACACACAGCAAGGGCAACTAAGGAGTGGCTCCATAAGCATTTCAAGGTCCTGGAGTGGCCTAGCCAGTCTCCAGACCTGAACCCAATAGAAAATCTATGGAGGGAGCTGAAACTCCGTGTTGCCCAGCGACAGCCCCAAAACCTGAAAGATCTGGAGAAGACCTGTATGGAAGAGTGGGCCAAAATCCCTGCTGCAGTGTGTGCAAACCTGGTCAAGAACTACAGGAAACGTCTGACCTCTGTAATTGTAAACAAAGGTTTCTGTACCAAATATTAAGTTCTATTTTTCTATTGTATCAAATACTTATTTCATGCAATGAAATGGAAATTAATTATTCAAAAATCATACAATGTGATTTTCTGGATTTTTTATATATATTCTATCTCTCACAGTTGAGGTGTACCTACGATGAAAATTACAGATCTCTCCATTTTTTGTAAGTGGGAAAACTTGAAAAATCGGCAGTGTATCAAATACTTATTTGCCCCACTGTATATGTAGTTGTGTTCAAAACAATAGCAGTCCAACATCACTAACCAGATCAATCACTGTTTTTGGTAGAAATTATATTTCTACATGGCAAATATTTTACTAGTAGGTGTGGTAGAATAATAGAAAACCAACAGACCCAACAGTCTTGACGCATTCTGTGAAAAGGGTGCATTCAAAATAATAGCAGTGTGGAGTTTAATTAGAGAGGTAAATCATTCTGTGAAAAAACTGGTGTCAAACAGGTGGCCCTTATTTAAGGACGAAGGCAGCAAATATTTTATTGTGCATTTCTCTCTGAAAATCTAAGTAAAATGGGTCATTCCAGACATTGTTCAAAAGAATAGCATACTTTGATTAAAAAGTTGATTATAGAGGGGAAAACATAAAAAAAGTGCAGAAAATGGCTGCTCAGGTAGGCTGCTCAGATAAAATTATATCAAATGCTTTAAAATGGCAACCAAAACCAGAAAGATGGGGAAGAAAATGGAAAACTACCATTCGAATGGATCGAAGAATAGCCAAAATGGCAAAGACTCAGCCAATGATCAGCTCCAGGAATACTTCCAGAAACCACTGTCGGTAAACACAATCCACCGTGCCATCTGCAGATGCTAATTAAAGCTCTATCATGCTCTGAACATGGTCCAGAAATCCCGTCATGTCCTGTGGACCAAGGCTCATTTAAAATGGATTGTTTCAAAGTGGAAAAGTCTCCTATGGTCAGACGAGTCCAAATGTGACATTCTTGTTGGAAATCACGGACGCCGTGTCCTCCGGGCTAAAGCGGAGGGAGACCTTCCAGCGTGTTATCAGTGTTCAGTTCAAAAGCCAGCTTCTATGATGTTATGGGGTGCATAAGTGCATACGGTATGGGCAGCTTGCATGTTTTGGAAGGCACTATGAATGCTGAAAAGTATATAAAGGTTTAAAGGACAACATTTATTTCAGGGAAGGCCTTGTGTATTTCAGCAGAACAGCAGCCAGCTGTTTATTGGCTTGAGCTGAAAAACAGTTGGAAAACGTGTTGTCTAACGCCAATAGAGTTCAGAATGTCTATGAATGCTGATCCTGATGCATCTTTTTCATTATCAACATGGATATTAAAATCGCCAACAATTAAGACTTTATCAGCAGCCAGTACTAACTCAGATAGAAAATCAACAAATTCTTTAATAAAGTCTGTGTGGTGCCCTGGTGGCCTGTATACAGTAGCCAGTACCAACATCACAGGGGATTTATCACTAACATGTGTTTCTCTAGATAATGTTATACGCAGCACCATAACTTCAAACGAGTTATACACTTAAAGCCTGCCCTCCGAGAAATACTGAGAATATTGCTATAAATTGTAGCAACACCTCCCCCTTTAACTTTCGGACGTGGCTCATTTTTATAGCAGTAATCTTGGGGGGTGGATTCATTTAAAGTAATGTATTCATCTGGTTTTAGCCATGTTTCTGTCAAATAGAGCAAATCTAGGTTATGATCATTGATCAAATCATTTACAAAAAGTGCTTTTGTAGAAAGGGACCTGATTATTTGTTGAACATCAATTAAATTGTTACTCTTAATTTGGTTTGGACGTTTTCTGTATTTTCTAGTTCGGGGAACAGACACAGTCTCTATAGTGTGATATCTGGGTGAAGGAGTCTCTATGTGCTGAGAATTGACTGATTTCTGTGACGTAAGGCGGCTAGCAGACGGTCGGTTTAGCCAGTCTGTCTGCTTCCTGACCTGGGTCCCAGTTAGTCAAGTACGAACTCTAAGACTACGTGCCATATTTCTAGAGAGAAGAGCGGCACCACCCCAAGAGGGATGAACACCATCTCTTTTCAACAGGTCAGGTCTACCCCAAAAACTCGTCCAATTGTCTATAAAGTCTATGCTATTCTGCGGGCACCACTTAGACATCCAGCCATTGAATGACGACAGTCTGCTATGTATCTCATCACCCCGGTAAGCAGGAAGGGGACCAGAGCATATTACAGTGTCTGACATCGTACTTGCAAGTTCACACACCTCTTTAACATTATTTTTAGTGATCTCGAAGTCGAACATCATTAGCACCGATGTGAATAACAATCTTACTGAATTTACGTTTAGCATTAGCCAGCACTTTTAAATTTGCCAAGATGTCAGGCGCTCTGGCTCCCGGTAAACATTGGACTATTGTGGCTGGTGTCTCTATTTACACGTTCTGTACAATAGAATCACCAATAACTAAAGCACTTTCATCAGGTTTCTTAGTGGGTGCGTCACTGAGTGGGGAGAACCTGTTTGATGTTTTGATCGGAACGGAAGAGTGGTGTTTTGACCCGCGACTAGGCCGCCTCACAGTCACCCAGCTGCCCGGGCTCAACCAGAACCGAACAATGTAGAGGACTCCCTGAGCTAGTCGCATCCAAAGCAGTATCTACAGCCCTCACATTCTTACTGTCCTCAACTAAAGTTTGGATGTGTGTCTCTAATTCTGCAACCTTCTCTGTCAGCCTAACGATTTCCCTGCATTTATCACATGTGAACCCCTCATTGCCGACAGAGAGAGATAAATCAAGTTATTTTCCAAGTTCCTTTGCTGATACAGGAAAAGACAGCCTAGACAAATCAGGAACAAACAAATCAGTGCAAGCTTTAACCTGTTAGCCTTCGCCCCCCATTGTGGGCCTCACAGGTAAAAATAACCTACTTAAATTAAAATGGTAACAGTTCCTGACAAAGTGTGCTACACAAACAAATTAGGTATCTTTGGAAAGAAGACACTGGGCTTTACTATCTATCATCCAGAGTTGATAATGTTCAAAAAGATAAAAAGTTATAGACACTGACGTGCCTTGAAAAATATTTTTTATTTCATATACAAATACATGAAATAAGTCCTGGAGCAATCCAGAAAAGTAATGGATTGAAAGCCACATGTCTCATGAGTTCATATTTCAAATTTGAAGAAGATACCATGAAAAATTAGATTCCTGCAATATTTTTTCTGAAACTATTTATAGTCCTCCCACCCCCCTGTTTGAGGAAAAATAACCACCAAATGGATTGCAGAATTATACAAACTATTTTAGTCATTATACATATTCCTGCATAGTTTTTCAATTATAAAATAATAGACAGAATTATTTGAGCACTAAAAAATACAAAAAGAATTATTTGAGTAATAAAAAAGGAAAAAAAATAGAAAAAAATGCTTTGTATATAGTATGTATACTGAAGTATTCTGATTGCCAGACATGAAGTGATATTGCCAGACATGGTCATACAGTCAGTAATCACACGCTGATGTGCGTCCATGCATATTATAATCATGCAGATACGGCCACATTCCCCACACAATACACACACATATAAAAAATGTAGAAAAAAAAAACAAAACAGTTTTTTATGGATAAAGCAGATCGCTAAGTTACGCCCCGCTCAGATGACAGCTGCGTCACGCTTTCAGGAGAGAGCGCCAAATTCAAATAAACTATATTCCACTTTTTTTTTCGTGGACGGTCTCATTCGGTTTGTAAAACTGTCTGCTACAGCACCGTGTTGTTTTATTACCACCAAGACGCTGTTTTTGAGCGTAATTTATTCCATAGCGGACGCGAACAATAACTCTCCCGAAGAAATGAAATGTAAACAAAGGAATATTCATCCTTATTACAACGTTATTGTTTCGTTGGACTAAAAGTGCTCGCTGTTTTGTTGTTCTGTGGACCCTTACCTCTCTAACTAAACTGGGATTTCAGTAGTGGACGCGTTTGTGGCTCGTTATTACAATGATAATGGTATGTACTGCTTTTTTATTCTGCATGTTTTGATGTGTACTGCTTACACAAATGTAGCAAATACATTCCTTATAAGCTTTCCATCGGAAAACAGCGATCTGGCGTCGATGCTTGAGGCTTAGACCTTCAGAATGATATATAGTTTGTCAAGATTAATGATATTCTTTCACGTTAAATTCATTCATAAACATTAAACTAGTGGGGAAAAAAATGCTTCAGTGCGCCGTCGCTCTGGTAAACGTTAACAGGTTAAATTGAATTTCCTTTTGCTTAATCAATTCATCCTCTCGCTGCTTCATTGCACGAGTCACTACACAAGTGGCATCGTGACTAGGTTCCTTTTCATTTTTATTATTAGCAGTAACTATAGGAAACACTGAACTGTCAGCCCATACACGCTCACCTACAAGTCCGTTTCCTAAAATAATATGAACTCCTTCAATTGGCAAAGCAGGACGCACCCCCATTACCACTTCACCTTGAACCAACTCAGACTGAAGTCTTACCTTATGAAAAGGCACAGACAAAACATTCAGTCCAATTCCCCTAATTAACACGTTTTCTCCAGTATATGATTGTGAAGAAAACGACAGAACAGACTCCAATATGAACGAATCCATCGATCCAGTATCCCTTAATATTTTAACCGAAACTTCATTTTCCCCTACTAAAGACACACTACCCTCTGTAATGAAAGGAGAATAAGAAGACAAAAATTCAACATCGGGTTTCTGGTTTTCAATCCTTCCAATTCGTTCAGACAGAGCTGGTGCCACTAAAGCAGCTGGCTTCACAGGTGAACGTGAAACAGTTTTTGGATTTATTCCTAAGAACTGGACAATCCAATTTCCAATGTCCTTTCTCCCGGCAGTAATTGCATATCTTACTCGAGTCAAATTTCCCTGTGAATACACAGTCATTTTTAGATGGCGACTTTACAAAGAAAGCAGACTGAACATCACAAAGATGAGCATCAACAAAGGTGGATTTATGTATTAGCACAAAATCATCGGCCAACATCGCCGCTTCCTCAGGAGTTTCAACATTATGCTCATTAATATATATATAGCTAGACGATTCGGGAACCGTGTTTTTAAATTGTTCTAATACCATCAAATGAGTTAAATCTTCAAATGTCTTAATATCTAGTGCTGTACACCAACGATTGAAGTTTCGTCTTCAAAAGTCTCTGACAAATTCTAAATGTGTTTGTACTTCCTCTTTTTCCTGCAAATGAAAACGTTGTCTATATGCTTCTGGTACGCACTCATATGCCTTTAAAATTACAGATTTAACTTTATCATAATTCCCATAGTCATCAACCGACATTGAAGAGAAAACTACTTGTGCTTTTCCAGTTAAAACACATTGCAGTAAAGCAACACAATTTTCATTTGACCAGCCCCTCATTTCTGCCATACGTTCAAACTAAATAAAGAAAACATCAGGGTCTTCTTCATTAAACTTCGGAACAAAAAGACATACCTGGTTCCTCATCATGATTAGATAGCTTACCCTCTCTCCTAAGCTTCAATTTTAGGGCTTCGACTTCAAGTCTTGTTCTTTCCAACTCCAACTTACTTCCTTCAGAATGCTGTTTTAATTTCTCATGCTCCATCTGCAAAAGTAATAGTTCTTTTTGCTGGTCAAAAGACAAAGTCGTTTGCAAATTAGATACACCTGCTACAGATTCATCCACCTTGGACTTTAAAAAACCTTTCCCAATCAACTCAGTTTTCAAAATTAATTTAATATTTTCTCTGCCGAATCTCTAACAATTGTTCTCTAGAACACCCTTCCAAAAATTCATGGGAAGGTGAACTAATAAACAGATCAATATCCGCCATGAAAATTCACCACAAAACAATTTAACGCACACAGTGCAAACCAATAACGAGAGATCCCTCTATCTACCTACCCAATATTCTATCTAACTCAACCTTAGTCTTCATGCGATTACTTGTGGGGGGTACTTATGCACTATAGCTCGCTGGGTGAAAACGCAACCGGCAAAACCAGCGATGCTCTCAACACCACGGATGTGCTACCCACGTTCACCGCAACACTACACAAAACAACAACCTCGACAAGTCTCAAAAAGAAACATGCCGCTGTTCCTAACAGGGAAACTCACGTTCAAAACAATATTGCACATATATACTTACCAACTGGTGATTTCACACGACGACTTAAACGGTCTTAGATATAAACTAATACACATGCTTCCCAACTACAAAACTAAGCGAGGACGAGCCCCCAATTTGTTACGACCCCTGGCTCAAAGGGTAGCAACAAAAAGGAGGGACGCACGAAAACAAAGCTCCATAAAGAAAGGCTTTATTAAACTCAAAATAAAACATTATAATAAAACAACAAAAATAACAATATTTCTGAAAACATCAGCATCATCAGTATGTAAAGCAGGGTGTCTGAATGTTAATGTAGTGTGCTGTTGTAGCAATGTCAATATGCTCAAACAACATAAATCAAATTAAACCAAACACAACCCAAAATCCATGTCCAAAACCGAACTTCCATATCTCTGATGGTACTCTCTTTTAAAGGGCGTCTAAACCACACCGGCAGGTGCACTCAATAAACTGCCGATTAACATGAGTCAGAGATTGAACCGCCAATCAGTGCCCGAAGAGTCAATAACGGGAACCGTCACAATGTGACATGAACAACAATAGCAGGAGAAGAAGCCATTACTCACTGTGACTGATGAATGATACCAACTTAACTTACCACTGTTGTTTGATGAACTCGTGAAAAACGGAGCGAGAAAAAAGAAAACAATAATAGGCGCGAATAGAAAGGTGAATGGAACCGTGAGTAACAAGCTAACCAGCTGATGCGCTGCACTCGCGGTTTTAAAAAGCGAACGATCAAATTAGTTAGATTAGTTTGATGGATAATACCAGAAATATGGTGGGAATTAAGTTATATATTATCACTTTAAACAACAGAGAGTGAAAGTAAGGTAAAGATTCAATAAAAAAGCGGAGCTACAAACGCAAACCTCTCAGCAGCATAACAGACAGGCACAGACTGAAGCAATCGATCAGAGACAGCTCTACTCAAAGTATTAAATTATATTTCAATTTCAGTTGACTCTGGTTTTAGTTTTGCTAGATCTAAGTGTAGCATTCGATACAATTGACCACAACATCCTTATTACTCGCTTAGAAAAGTCTGTGGGTATCCAAGGCATGGCTCTTGAGTGGTTCAGATCATATATTTCTAATAGGATAATGAAAAAGATGCATTAGGAGCAGCATTCATAGACATTCTGAACTCTATTGGGGTTCGACAACACGTGTCATGTCCTACTCGTTGAAATCATATGCTAGATTTAATGCTGTCACATGCAATTGATGTCAATGGTTTTTAAATTCTACAGCAAAGCGATGATATCTCAGATCATTATCTATTATTTTGTAAACTCCACATACTTAAAACTATAAATTTAGCTCCTTGTTACAAGTATGAACCATCACTTCTACCACAAAAGACTGCTTTGTAAATGATCTTCCTGATTTATCTCAATTCCTCAGCATATCCAACAGCTCAGAAAAAAATTGATGATGTAACAGAAACTATGGACTCTCTCTTTTCTAACATTTTAGATATGGTTGCTCCTTTATGCTTAAAGAAGATTAAGGAAAACAGTCTGACACTGTGGTATAATGAGCACTCGCACGCCCTAAACAGAGCAGCCCGGAAAATGGAGCGCAGCTGGAGGAAAACAAAACTAACGAAACTAACTTGCATGGCAGGAAAGCACCCTTTCCTACAGAAAAGCATTAAAAACTGCTAGATCGGATGACTTTTAATCTCTTTTAGAAGAAAACAAACATAACCCCCGGTATTTTTTCAATGCAGTGGCTAAATTAACGAACAATAAAGCATTAACACGTGTTGACATTTCCCAAGAGCACAGCAGTAATGATTTTATGAACTACTTTACTTCCAAGATCGATACTATTAGAGACAAAATTGTAACCATGCAGCTGTCAGCTACACTACCGCATCAGATAGTGCACTATAGATCCCCCTGAGGAACAATTCCACTCATGGCTATTATTAATTTGTCATTGTCGTTAGGATATGTCCCCAAAACCTTCAAATTGGCTGTTATTAAGCCTCTCATTAAAAAAACTGTATCATAGTTCTGAGCCATGGGTGAGATTTGACTCTCGAGTCAGGGGTGGCAAGAAAAAAAAAGAAGATATTTTTTGGATGTATGCCTTAATGCTGTATCTTACTGCAGTACATTGTGTCAGTTCAGTGCAGTGAATAATAAATTAAAGAGGTTGCCTGCATTTACTAAACTGTGGAGCTTTTCTTGCTACTGATTTCATTGGCAATGCTTCCCATTTTAATTGTCAGTTGATGACCTTTCATTTTTAACCAGAAATGTGCGCGCTGCTTTTCTGATGTTCATTTAAGATTTCCGTGTCTTTTTCCTGTGTCACTTGAAATGTGTCTATTTTGAATCATTGTGGTGAGACATGTGAGGAAAAAATAAACCATCAGTTGTGGGACTATTCTGTCATAAATCGCATACCATTCATTTCTGAACTTTCTGCCGTCCATTACTGTAAATGAAATTACTGGTTGATATGTCCTGATCTCAATAAAGTTCTTTTAGTCTATGAACTGGATCTCGCTCAGGACGCCCGCTGTCTGTGGAAGTTTGGTCAAGACCGCTTCCAGAATAAATCACTGAGGCATTTTTGTCCCATCCATTGCTTATCACTGATATTTCGAGAAAGCATCATTCCCGAAACTTTGCAGCATGTATGTGTCCGTGCAAAACTCTGGCACTTTCAGCGGTGAGTGAATTCTGAAAAATGACAACATTTCTGATTGGTCATTGCGTTGAAGAAATCAACATATGTCTGTGATTGGCTACATTGTGTCACGAATCCTGGCCATGAACTTCCATTCGCTCACCACCAGAGGTCACTCACTCACCACAGGGACTCTTGCACTACACTAACTGTTGCGCGCCACCTCAGACTACAATTCCCATCATCCATTGCACTGACGACACACACAGCTGATTGCACTGATCACACACCCTACATAAACCATGGACTTCCTCTTCCTCTCGGCCGAGTATTGTATTGCGTTTATCACTCTCATAGTGATAGCTACTCTACGGAGCCCAAGTCATAGTCTTGTCTTGCTTTACCTTGTGTATTCTCTTGTGTTTTGACTCCCGCCCATGTTTTCTGGATTTACCCTTTTGCCTTACTATTCAGACTCTGTTTGCACCTCGATTGGATTATTGCTCTCGTATCTGGATTACCCCTTCTGTCAAGCCCCTTGGATATTGTACGCCGATCGCCGACCACGCCTGTTTACTTGAGTACTCTTCTGTCTTGCCCTCTCTATACCTGTTTGTTCGACCCTGCCTGTTATTGACCATGCCTGTAAATAAAATCTTGCACTTGGATCCGCACGTCTCACATCTTGTTCGCCCTGTTACACATTGCTCAATGCTGCAAAACTGACGACGATATATATGGGGGGGCAACTGCCTCCCATGCCCCCCTTAATGTCATCCATGGTAATAAGACTGCTCTCATTAGAGTTACAATGACATGTTCTTATCATCTGATTGTGGTTGTATCTCCCGCTGCCTAAGGTCGCAAAACTCTGGACTTTTGGTAGTACCTAAGATAGCAAAGTCTACTAAAGAAGGTAGAGCTTTTTCACATTTGGCTCCCAAATTCTGGAATAGCCTTCCTGATAACCTTCGGTGTTCAGACACACTCTCTCTGTTTAAATCTAGATTAAAGACACATCTCTTTAGCCAAGTATTCACATAATGCATCTTATCTTGTACTGTAGTTATAGCTGATCAAATGTACATTATTATTCTTTAGCTTGGGTAAAAACAAATCATTTTTGCTTGGATAGAACAGCAGCTACGCTAATTATGTCTCTATTTGTTTCTCTGTAACATCCCGTGGTAACTAGGAATTACTGAAGCGTCAGTCTGGATCCAACCCTTAAATGATCTGAGATGACCAAACACCTGAGAAGAGATGATGCCAAGCCCTCAGAGGATGCCAACCCTCAGACAACATACAGAATTACCAAATTTTGCCATAAGTTAAATATATTAAGTTTCTACAATATATAAATATATTGTAGAAACTTAATTTCCTGTAAAGCTGCTTTGCAACGATTTGTATCGTAAAAAGCGCTATACAAATAAACTTGAACTGAATTAAAATGTACTTATCTGACCACCATCAACTCATAGCAGTGAATGAAGAGGTATCATTTCGATCACAAGTGCATTACGGAGTACCTCAAGGCTCAGTACTAGGGCCGTTACTTTTCACGCTTTACATCTTACCCTTGGGAGATATCATCAGGAAACACGGTGTAAGCTTTCATTGTTATGCTGATGATACTCAGCTCTATATTTCTTCGTGGCCAAAACATACCAATTTGAAAAACTAACAGAATGCATAGTCGATATAAAAGACTGGATGACGATTAATTTCTTACTGCTAAATTCTGAAAAAAGGGGTTAATTATCGGACCTAAAACCTCCGCATGTACACTGCAAAAAATGCTTTTCTTACTTAGATTTTTTGTCTTGTTTCCAGCCAAAATATCTATAAATTCTTAATCAAGAAGGATTTTCTAGACAAGTAAAAATTATTGTCTTGTTTTCAGAAAAAAACAGTTTTTGCTTAGAACAAACAAAATAATCTGCCAATGGGGTAAGCAAAATAATCTTATTTCAAACAGAAAACAAGATTATTTTACTAATCATTTTAAAATGTTTTTTTTTTCTTCTGAAAACAAGACAATAATTTTTTACTTATCTAGAAATCCTTCTTGATTAAGAATTTTATAGATATTTTGGCTGGAAACAAGACAATAAATCTAAGTAAGAAAAGCATTTTTTTGCAGTGTAATAACCTAGAACACTGTCTAATACTTGATGTCAATTCTTCGTCATCAATTAGGAACCTAGGTGTGCTATTTGATAACAATCTTCCCTTTGAAAACCACGTTTCAGCATCTGTAAAACTGCATTTTTCATTCTCGTTTTAAAAACTTGCTAATTACTTATAAAGCCCTCAATGGTTTAGCACCTTGAGCGAGATCCTTTTCCTATTTAGCGCCTCTGGAATATAGAGGCGCTAAACAGTAACTCTAGATTAAAGACCCATCGCTTTAACCTGTTTTACACATAACACACTAATATGTTTCTAATAATAAAAGCACCAGGTCCAGATGGTGTGTCACCAGCCTGCCTAAAAATCTGTGCTGATCAGCTGGCCCCCATCTTCACACAGATCTTCAATAGATCACTGGAGCTGTGTGAAGTCCCCTCATGCTTCAAACGCTCCACCATCATCCCCGTCCCAAAGAAACCCAAAATTACTGGACTTAATGACTACAGACCTGTGGCCCTAACGTCTGTAGCCATGAAATCATTTGAAAGACTGGTTTTGGCTTATCTGAAGGACATCACTGGACCCTTACTGGACCCCCTGCAGTTTGTCTACAGAGCAAACAGGTCTGTGGATGATGCAGTCAACATGGGACTGCACTTCATCCTGCAGCATCTGGACAGACCAGGGACTTATGTGAGGATTCTGTTTGTGGACTTCAGCTCCGCTTTAAAATAAACTAACCCAGCAACCCTTCAAAATAAACTAACCCCGCTCTCCGTCCCCACCTCCGTCTGCCAGTGGATCAACAGCTTCCTGACAGACAGACAGCAGTTAGTAAAGCTTGGTAAATTCACATCCAGCACCCGCACCATCAGCACTGGAGCTCCTCAGGGCTGCGTTCTCTCACCACTGCTCTTCTCCCTCTACACCAACGACTGCACCTCTAAAGACCCATCTGTCAAGCTCCTGAAGTTTGCAGACGACACCACACTGATCGGCCTCATCCAGGACGGTGACGAGTCTGCTTACAGACAGGAGGTTAAGGAGCTGGCTGTCTTGTGCAGTCTCAACAACCTGGATCTTAACAAGCTCAAAACTGTGGAGATGATTATGGACTTCAGGAGAAACCCCCCTGCTCTCCCCCCACTCACCATCATGAACAGCACTGTGACTGCAGTGGAGTCTTTCAGATTCCTGGGCACCACCATCTCTCAGGACCTGAAGTGGGATATTCACATTGACTCCATTGTCAGGAAGGCCCAGCAGAGGTTGTACTTTCTTCGGCAGCTGAGGAAGTTCAACCTGCCACAGGACTTACTGAAACTGTTCTACTCCGCCATAATTGAATCCATCCTCTGCACTTCTATAACTGTCTGGTTCAGCTCAGCGACCAAATCTGACCTCAGAAGACTATGGAGGGTAGTCCGAACTGCTGAGCGAATCATTGGTACAACCCTCCCCACTCTCCAAGAACTGTACTCATCCAGAGTGAGCAAAAGGGCTGGTAAAATCACTCTGGACCCCTCACATCCAGCACACTCCCTCTTTGATCTGTTACTGTCTGGTCGACGCTACAGAGCTCTGTGCACCAGAACGACCAGACACAGGAACAGTTTCTTCCCTCAGTCAATACATCTCATGAACACTCAACAATAAGTGTGGAACACACATCTATAATACATTATCCATTCACCACACTCACTTATTTCATTTTTATTTTTCTAATTTCTAATTTGCACATACTTGACCTGTACATACATAGTTGTCTATATTATATATTGTTTTTTTTTTTTTGCTGCTTTGTATATTGGTTATTGGTTATTTGTTGTTATTTTGTTTTTATTATCTGTGTCCTGTCCTGTTGCTGTCTTTCTGTTGCACTGTGGAGCTTCTGTCACTACAACAAATTCCTTGTATGTGTAAACATACTTGGCCAATAAAGCTCATTCTCATATTAAAATCTGTTGAAGGATTATTAGGCTGTACTAATTAGGTCAACCAGAAATGGGAACACTTCCCATAACACTCAATGTACTTGTTACATCGTAAGAAGAATGACATCTACGCTAATATTAGTCTCTTTCTTATTCCGAGGTCACCATAGCCACCAGATCCAGTCTGGATCCAGATCAGATGGTCACTGCAGCCACCCGGATCCAGTCCGTATCCTGGGTGGTGATGGCGCAGTGGATAAGACACATGTCGTTGGTGTGAGAGACCCGGGTTCGAATCCACTGTGAAACACCAATGTGTCCCTGAGCAAGACACTTAACCCCCTAGTTGCTCCAGAGGCGTGCAACCTCTGACATATATAGCAATTGTAAGTCGCTTTGGATAAAAGCGTCAGCTAAATGAATATATGTAAATGTATCCAGATCAGATGGTGGATCAGCACTTAGAGATGACCTCTATAGCCCTGAATGTCAGCGGAGACCAGGACAACTAGATGAGCCCCAGAGACAGATCCCTAGTGAAGACCTCGTCACAGATGGCCATCGGGACAAGACCATAGGAACCAGATGAGTCCTTTGCACAATCTGACTTTGCTGACTTTTGCTCACCAATGGAGTTTTGTTTACTTGCTGCTGTCGCCTCTGGCTTGCTTAGTTGGATACACTTAATTTCCAGCGATATCGTCGACTTGATTGCACAGATACTATTTAAACTGAAATTAGCTGACATTACTGAACTCAGTGATGAACTGCCTTTAACTGAAAATTGAGTGTTTACTATTGTCCTTTTTCATTATTGACACACTATTTCCCTATTTTATACTATAAAGCTGCTTTGACACAATCTATATTGTTAAAAGCGCTATATAAATAAAGGTGACCTGACTTGACTTGACTAGGACCTTTTCAGTTAATATCAGTCAATCTTATTCTAAATCTACTCCATTGAATTGTGGTGTTCCCCAAGGTTCAATTCTTGGTCCAATCTTGTTCTTATTGTATATGCTGCCCTTAGGTTCTATTTTTCAAAAGCATGGGATTTCTTTTCATTGTTTTGCTGACAATACTCGGGTGCATCTACCTTTACAGAAACAGGACAAGAAGACAATTATGTCTCTACTAAACTGTCTGTATAAAGTTAAACTATAGATGTCAGCATTTTTTTTTTTACATTTAAATGAAAGTAAGACTGAGGTAATTTGGTTCGCAAACTCTGAGTCTCAAGTCATCTCTGATTTGGGGAACCTGGCTCCTTTCTGTAAATCGATATTTAAGAATCTTGGGGTTCAGTTTGATGTCTCTCCGAAATTTGATAAACAGATCATCTCGGTGGTTAAATCTTGTTTCTTTCATTTGAGATTACTAACTAAGGTAAAACCATTTCTGTCATCTTGCAATTTTGAAAAGCTTATTCATGCCTTTATTTTTGTAAGACTGGACTACTGTAATTCTCTGTATGCGGGTGTGAGCCAATCGCTGTTAACTCACTTACAATTAGTGCAGAATGCTGCTTAGAGATTACTGACAGGTGTTTTTAAACACCAGCATGTGACACCTATTTTAGCTACTTTACATTGGATTCCAATTCATTACAGGTTCGTGTTTAAACTACTTATCTTAGTATATAAAGTTTTACACAATTTTGCACCCTCTTACTTAATTGATCTTTTACATGTACACAAACCTCAAAGGAATTTAAGGTCATCAAACCAGATGATTTTAGACGTCCCTAGGACACGATTAAAATTGAGTGGTGACCGGGCGTTTTCAGTGGTGGCCCCAAAGCATTGGAATAGCTTGCCTTTATATCTTAGACTTTTACCTACATTGGGTTCTTTTAAAATAAATTTGAGATTGTATTTATTTGCGTTAGCTTTTGGCTCTACAGATTGATTTAACAAAGTGGCTCTCGTTCTTTCCTGTAATGTTTGATTTACTTTCTAATTATTTATTAGTCTTTTTTTCCTTCTGAGATGTTGGTCTCATTTTTATTACTTGTTGTTATTGTACACCACATTGGTCAACCTTGCATTGTTTTAATTGTGCTCTATAAATAAAACAAACAAACAAACAATCCTGTTTCTGAGCTCTACATGCAGTTATTTTGACCTCAGGGCTTGGTTTTTTCTCTGATAAGCATTTTGAGCTGTTAAGACATTTTTTATTTTATTTTTGGCATTTTGCCTTTAAGATGAATTTGCCACAGGTTAACTTCACTTGAAGTGTAGTAACATCTGCAAGCAATATGAATACTCCTGAGCTAAATTTCAACTGTCCCAGATAAAGGTTTAAATACTTTAAATCATTATTTTTTTATTATTATTTACTTGTTTTAACTTTTAGCGTTGCCATAATGGTGTATGGAGTGTTGAATGATGTGGGAAAAAAAGTAATTTAAAGCAGTTTAACATAAGGCAGCAACATAACAAAATGTGAACATATGAAGGGGTATGAATACTTTCACAAGGCACTGTATTTACCTCAGCTAAAACATGAGCTAAAACATTACACAGAAAGTAATTTTAATCATGTCTCAGTTTCTAAAAATGAAAAGAAACACATTTCCAACAATGCTCTTAAATCAGAAGCCTAGCAGGTCAGATAGGGAGAGGGGTTAAAAGCTGAAGTGTGACACTCATACATTTTTTAAGCCATTATTATATTTTTTAAGTATGAAATGTTATAAGGTTTTAACAGTGATGACTGTTGTCAGTGTTACTTACTCAGCTGATCTAGTTGCTGTAACCACAGGCAGCAGTTTCTGAAGAACTTCATCTGCTGTATTTTGTGCTTTCTGGGTGACAAATGCGTCACTATTTGAAAATAAAAATAAGTAAATTATCAATGCCAATAAAGCTAATAATATTCATAATAAAATACCTAATACATTAATAAATAATTCATTAAATACATTCCTAAAATACCCTCAAATATATTTCAATTAAATAAACATTGCTTTAAAAGCAACGTGTGAAAAAGTGTTTTTATTTTTATTTAGACATATCAGATTTTTGTCCATCCTTAAAAAGTTGAGCTAACTTAAGTAAATCAATAAATCAATCAATAAATAAATAGGTAGGTAGGTAGGACAACCTATTTGATTTAAATTTTAAGTTTACTCAAACAATTAGCAACAGTTAAAATCAACTTAAATACTTTTTTAATCTCCAAACAAGAATTGTAGCTGCTTGCATGGCTAAATACTTCAGCAAACATTCTTCAGTTGCCTTGAAAAGACGCTTTACTGTAAGTTCAAAAGACTTTTTGTTACTCATTTGATGAACAAAAGTATTTAAGTTGACTTTAACTGAAGTGGATTAGATGAGCTAACTTCAAAAGTTAAATGTGAGAGTTTGCCTTATTTAAAAAAAAATAATAATAATTTTTTAAGTTAGCTCAACTTTTTTTTTTCTTCAGTACAAGGTTATCATTATGTCAACCATGACAATATCAGGTGTGGCAGAACAATAATTTAGCAATTTCACTCCCATAATCAGATATCCCCCCTCTCCTGGAAACTCGCGCATATTAATATTGGGTGCTTCTCAAACGGAAGGCTGCATCCTAGTGAGGTTGCCTCTTTCCTAGTCCAGTCCTTCTGATGCTTGTAGGCCTGAAACCTTCCCAGCATTAAACACTAGAATGAGACACTCTAGTAAGCGCACATGGCTACTCACACATGTTCCTGCTCCCACGGTCATGGAACAGAAATACTATTAAAACTTAATTTTGAAAAAAATACTTTGTATTAGCACTTTATTTTACAGTCCTGTTCCTCATGTACATACTATTACTAACTGGGTAATAACTACTGTAGGTATTAACCCAGAACCTGCCCCCTAAACCTAACCCATGTAGTTACTTTATTTTAACAGTAAGTACACTTTAAGTGCACATACTGTAAAATAAAGTACAACCAAAAATCTTTATATTAAATGGCTTTTTTTTTTTTTTTTTTAAAGTAATACAGTGAACGAAAAGCGTATGCGGTCTTCCAGTGGCTTACATTAATGGCAGTTCAGTGTTAAGTGATTAATTCACACCCAAAACAAAATAAAACATGTATGCCTTCAACTTCAAAAACATTATTTGTGACCCTGGACCACAATACCAGTCTTAAGTCGCTGGGATATATTTGTAGCAATAGCCAAAAATACATAGTATGGGTCAAAATTGTCGATTTTTCTTTTCTGCCAAAAATCATTAGGATATTAAGTAAAGATCGTGTTAAATGAAGATATTTTTTTTTTATTTCTTACCGAAAATATATCAAAACTTCATTTTTGATTAGTAATATGCATTGCTAAGAACTTCATTTGAACAACTTTAAAGGAGATTTTCTCAATATTTAGATTTTTTTGCTCCCTCAGATTCCAGATTTTCTAATAGTTGTATCTCAGACAAATATTGTCCTATCATAACAAACCATACATCAATGGAAAGATTATTTATTCAGCTTTCAGATCATGTATAAATCTCAATTTTGAAAAATTGACACTTAAGACTGGTTTTGTGCTCCAGGGTCACATTTTTTGTCTTACATTTCATAATGAACTCAGATAAGCTCAGTGCCAACTCATTTTCCATCAGTTCTTTTTTTGTGAATTGGAAAAAGTGTGCAAAGGATTGAGGGTGATTGAAGGACAAAAAGGATACACTTTATGCATCCTTCAAAATGAGCTACATCAAGGATGCAAAGAGAAAGGCTGCTTTCAAAGGTTCCTTCAAATTGAGACAGCCATCTGCAGCACATAATGACATGGCAGCCAAGATAGCCTTACTTGGACACAGCCTTCTGCTTGAGAAGCAACTGCAAATTATGTACAATATCCCCGCCCAAAAAAATTGCCCCACAATTTAAAAAACCTCTAATCTCTTTCTTTTTGTTCATAAAGTTTTACACTAATGATTGTTCTCTGTGTTATTTTACTTACCTATCGTGTTCTGCTCCAATTAAGCTCCTCAGCCTAAACTCCTGCATTGTCTGCTCTGAGGTCAACAACACAAAAACCAAAGCTGACCACTGAGATGAGGAGAGTTTCGCATGGCGTAATCCTCCATGGCTCATACGAGGTTCAGCTTCGTTCATTAGTGAAAGATCACCCAGTTCATTCAGACAGTGAAACAGATTGATGTATTTATCTGGAGAGGGATTCTTACTGATCTTTTCTTTAATATAGTGAACTGTTTTCTCATTGTTGTGAGAGCTGTTTCCTATAGGTGTCATTACTTTGTGTAAGAGACTCTGATTAGATTCTACTGACAGACCCAGAAGGAAACGAAGGAAAAGGTCCAGGTGTCCATTTTTACTGCTTAAAGCCTCATCCACAGCTCTCTGTTGGAGATCAGAAATGTTAGTTTGTTTGGTAATCTGGTCAAACACACTGATGTTATTGTTTGTCCAGGAGAGATGTGCATATAGAGCTGCTAGATGTTCCTGAACGCTCAGATGAACAAAAGAGAAGACTTTCCCCTGATAACAGCACAACTCCTCTCTGAAGATCTGAGTGCACAATCCCGAGTACACTAATGCTTCTGTCACATCAATGCCACACTCTCTCAGGTCTTCCTCATAGAAGATCAGGTTTCCTTTTACAAGCTGCTGATAAGCCAGTTTCCCCAGTTTGAGGATCATGTCTTCATCTGTCACCTTCTTCTCATAGTCCTTCTCACGTTTGATGTTGGTCTGAAGGATCAGGAAGTGTGTGTACATTTGAGTGAGAGTCACGGGAATATCTCCACTCTCTGCTCGACTCAACATCTTCTCCAGAACAGCGGCTGAGATCCAGCAGAACACCGGGATGTGGCACATGATGTTGAGGCTCCTTGATGACTTCAGGTGTGAGATGACTGTATTGGCCAGACTCTGATCACTGATTCTCTTCCTGAAGTATTCCTCCTTCTGTGGATCATTGAAGCCTCGTACCTCTGTCACTCGATGGACATACACAGAGGGGACGAGATCAGCTGCTGCTGGTCTGGAGGTGATCCAGATGAGAGCGGAGGGAAGCAGATTCCCCACAATCAGGTTCATCAGCAGCACGTCCACTGAGGCTGATTCACTTACATCACGTAACGTCACATCGTTCTGAAAATCCAGAGACAGACGACACTCATCCAGACCATCAAAGATGAACAACACTTTATATTCATCACTGGATATTTCCATTTCTTTAGTTTCAGGGTAAAACACATGAAGAAGATCTGAAAGGCTGAGTGTGTTGTCCTTCATCAGATTGATTTCTCTGAAAGGAAGTGGAAATATGAGCTGGACGTCCTGATTCTCTTTTCCTTCAGCCCAGTCCAGGATGAACTTTTGCACGGAAACTGTTTTTCCTATGCCAGCAACTCCCTTTGTCAGCACAGTTCTGATGGCTTTGTCTTGCCCAGGTAAAGGTCTAAAGATGTCATTGCATTTGATGGCTGTGTCCTCTGTTGCTGCTCTCCTGGACTGTGTCTCAATCTGTCTCACCTCATGCTCATTACTGATCTCTCCACTCTCACTCTCTGTAATGTAAAGCTCTGTGTACATCTCTTTTAGGAGTATTGGGCTTCCCTGCGTCGCTGTTCCCTCATACAAACACTCAAACTTCTTTCTCAGATTTAATCTTAATGTGTTGGGGCCTTCCGAAAGTTTAGAGTCATGGCTGTAAGATTAAAATGCCAGGTTATTACACAAGTTAGAAAAGTTAATAGCCATAAATTACAAAATGGATTATTTGTTTGCTGTATTATGGTACAAAGAACATCATTAGGTTTCTGAAATGTTTCAATTATTAAAGGGATACTTCACCCCAAAATGAAAATTTTGTCATTAATCACTTACCCCCATGTCGTCCAAACTTGTAAACGCTTCGTTCGTCTTCGGAACACAATTTAAGATATTTAGGATGAAAACCAGGATGCTTGTGACTGTCCCATTGACTGCATAGTAAATTGCACTGTCAAGGTCCATAAAAGTATGAAAAGCATCATCAGAATAGTCCATCTGCCATCAGTGGTTCAATCTGAATTTAATGAATCGACGAGAACACATTTTCTGCGCAAAGAAAACAAAAAAACTATTTTATTCAACAATTCATCTCCTCTGTGCCAGCGTAGCGCCATTTTGGAGAATATTCACTGGACGCAAGTAGTGTGTCAGCCGTGCCACATTCAATTAAATGCATAAACAAATGTAGAAGATGTATCCTTGTGGGTGTGGCTGACACAGAACAGCATACGCTGCTGATGTCCAGTGGATATTGTCCAAAATGTTGAATACATTTTTTGTTTTTTGTTTTCTTTGTGCAGAAAAAGTGTTCCTGTCACTTCATTAAATTCAGATTAAACCACTGATGGCAGATGGACTATTTTGACAAAGTTTTTTATACTTTTATGGACCTTGACAGTGCAATTTACTATGCAGTCAATGGGACAGTCACAAGCCTCCCGGTTTTCATCCAAAATATCTTAAATTGTGTTCCAAGGACAAACGAAGCTTTTTACGGATTTGGAACGACATGGGGGTAAGTGATTCATGAGAAATTTTTATTTTGGGGTGGAGTATCTCTTTAATCATGTGTTTGAGTGATGTGTGATGTGCATTGCAGCACTTAAACCACATTATACCACATATTAAACCACAACAAATTTTAAACCACATTTTACCTGAAACCAGGATACATGCTTTCATTGAAGTCTTGTGGTTGAGTGACAGGCGCTGGACTGGATAGAAGGGTTAAATCAGAATGAAGAGGGTAAAGAGTCAGACACACGACTGTTTCACACATACTCCATCTGCAGTGAGTGTGCAGTACATATTTTTTTCCGCACCCATGTTAACAGATTAGAGCATTCACACTGCATGCAGTTGCGGTCCGGCAGTGTGTTCCAGGGCCCTCATTTATCTACAGTGAGTAGAAAATTTTGAATATTTTGTCCTACAAATAAAATTTAGAATGTAAGTACAAAAAAATCTAAATTTATTAAATGTGTGCACGTGGTTCTTATGCACACCAGTAAGTAATCATTGTTGATAAATCCCACATGTTCTTAAGCACCATGCTCGTTCATTTGCATTCAGAAACACCTCCAATGAACCATATATGGTGACAACCCCTCCCTTTATAAATCACATGAATGTATATGTCCTCACCGAAATCATGGCAAAAAAAAAAACGATACCAACTGAGAAGCCATTTTGTGCTCTCACTAAACAGATCAGTGCAGTCTTTGAAAATGTGTTCTCTGCACAGCACTGTCAAACCCCTGGACTGTCTGTGTGTGTTTTTCTCGGTAAATCCAGGGGTGGAGGAGTGTGTTTCATGATCAACAAGAAATGGTGTGACCCCAGGAATATCTCCATTCTGTCGCGTTCCTGCTCGCCTCATCTGGAACATCTTTCCATTACTCGCCGCCCATTTTATCTGCCCCGGGAGTTTTCATCGATCATTGTTACTGCTGTGTACATTCCACCACAGGCAGACACCGGCTTGGCTTTTTCTAAGCTTCACGATGTGTTCAGCGGCTACATTAACAAACATCCTGATGCTGCCTTTATCACCGCGGGAGACTTTAACAAAGCCAACCTAAGGCAGGTCATGCCGAACTTCCATCAACATGTATCCTGTCCAACTAGAGGACCAAATACACTGGATCACTGCTACACTCAGTTTAAGAATGCCTACAAATCCCGTTCACTACCGGCTTTTGGCAAATCGGACCATGCCGCCATTTTCCTCACACCGGAATATAAAGAAAGGCTCGTTCAGGATCCCCCGGTGCAGAGAGTAGTGACGCGCTGGTCCTCCCACTCAGAGGCTATGTTGCAGGCGGCTCTTGATGACGTCGACTGGGACATGTTCCGGGCGAGTTCTTCTGACGTCATAGAGTTCATGGATGTAGCATTAAGTTTTGTAAACACGCTAACCGAGCAAGCTACAGAAACAATAACTATAAGGACATTCTCCAACCAGAAACCGTGGGTGGACAGAACAATCCGTGCTGCGGTTAACACACGCACTGCCGCTTACAATGAGGCTCTTCTGACCGGGAATATGAGCGAGTACAAAGCATCGTGCTATGCTCTCCGACGCGCAGTAAGAGCCGCTAAACACAGATACAGAGAGAGAATTGAGTCTCATTTCCAGCTCAATGACTCTCGACGGATGTGGCAGGGACTGAGGACCATCTGTGCCTTCAGAAACAAATCCTCCGCGGAGCTGAGAGCAGATCCGTTGCTGCCCGACGAGTTAAACATCTTCTACGGCCGCTTCGATTGCAACGGCGGGGAAGCAGCAGGTGATAATCCTGTAATCACCGTGTCGGAGGATGAGGTTCGGAGGGCGCTAAAGAAAGTGAACGTCAGGAAACCAGCCGGACCTGATGGGATAACAGGCCGTGTTCTGAGGTCCTGCGCTGATCAGCTCGCTGGTTTGTTCACTTCCATATTTAATGAGTCCCTTGCTACCTCCGTGGTTCCCACCTCATTTAAAAAATCCGTCATTATCCCTGTGCCAAAGAACAATAAACCCTCTTGCCTGAATGACTATCGCCCAGTTGCCCTCACATCTATAGTCATGAAGGTTTTTGAAAGACTTGTAAAGAGCCACATTTGCTCCTCCATACCTGATACTTTGGACCCTCTTCAGTTTGCCTATCGCCCAAATAGATCCACGGACGATGCCATTTCTCACGTTCTCCACTCTTCCCTCACACACATGGACAGCAACAATGGGAATTATGTAAGGCTGCTATTCATTGACTATAGCTCAGCTTTCAACACTATAGTCCCCATCAAGCTGGCTTCTAAACTCACAGACCTCGGCCTAAACTCCTCACTCTGTGACTGGATTCAAGACTTCCTCACCGGCAGACCTCAAGTGGTGAAAGTTGGCCAGTTCACCTCAAACTCCATCACTCTGAACGTAGGAGCCCCACAGGGCTGTGTCCTGAGTCCCCTGCTCTACTCTCTCTACACGCATGACTGCGTGTCCTCTCACAGCTCCACATCTATTGTCAAATTCACTGATGATACTGTGGTTCTGGGCCTCATCTCCAACAACGATGAGACCGCATACTTGGATGAGGTAGAGAGACTCACATCATGGTGCCAGGACAACTGTCTCTCTCTGAATGTGAGCAAAACTAAAGAGCTGATCATGGACTTTAGGAAGAGACAGCAGCAGCCCTACACTCCTCTTATGATCAGTGGGACCCCTGTGGAGAGGGTGAGTAGCTTCAAGTACCTCGGTGTAAACATCTCTGAGAACCCGACTTGGACTACACACATCCAAACACAGGTTAAGAAAGACTGTACCATCTGCGACAGCTGAGGAAATTCAGGGTCTCACCAGCAATCCTGAAACCTTTCTATTCAGGGTCCATAGAAAGTGTATTGACTCAGTGCATCTCAGTGTGGTATGGAAACAGCTCCAATCAGGACTGCAAAGCACTACAGAGAGTTGTGCGCTTAGCTGAGCGCATCTCAGGGTCTGCTCTCCCCTCTCTGCAGGACATCTACCTCAAACGCTACAAAAGTAGAGCTGTCAAAATCATCAAGGACTCAAATCACCCTGGTAACCGTCTATTCATTTTGCTTTCATCTGGTAAGCGCTTCCGTAGCCTGATGGCAAAAACTGAGAGACTTAGGAGGAGCTTCTTCCCCCAGGCCATCAGGCTCCTAAACTCTAATTCTGTGTTATAACATCACTTGACTCCATGTAAATATCACCATATCAATAATCAATAAGCTATTCATAATTTTTCTCTACCTCATATTGCTGCTATTTAAATACGCTGTACAACTTTTTTGCACATTCTTTTGCACATTCCTCTTATATTACTATTTAAGTAAACAACATACTGACCTGCACATTTATATATATATATATATATATATATTTTCTTTTTTTTTTATTTTTTTTTTTTTATTATTATTATATCTTTTATTTTATTATTTTATTTTTTCTACTTTTCTTTTTCTTAATATTTGTATACTATATAATTGCACTGTCCTTAGAGTGGACCTGACTTACATTTCACTGCTGGTTATACTCTGTATAATTGTGTATGTGACGAATAAAAATCTTGAATCTTGAATCTGGCAGCCCCTCTGGTCACCCTCAGCCCACCATCTGTGAGGTGGAATCACCGCGGGTCTGCCAGTCTCCATCGGCGTTGTGGCTGGAGGATCCCGTTTCTGCCTCCAGCCTATTCCCTGTGCTACGTGTGTGTTCCTGCCTGCCCTACGTGAGTCTTTGTTTGGACGAATAAAGACTGTTCTTCATGAATTCTCCTACGTCCCCGCACTCCTTTGCTCCTACACAGTAGACAGCGTGAAAAGCACATTGTTTTCTGAATCTTCCATTAAAGCGAGATCAGTCATGACATTATAGCTAGATTTCAAATGACTTCCCAACTGTCTTTTATAGCTTTTCAGACCAATTATGCAAATGTGTAACCTGAACAATGAAATTATTAAATGAATATTTGCAATTAAAGAACACAGGAAACACGCAGCGGCACTTTCTTTTTGTAGTATTACTATTCTACTACTAGATTCTCTTTGTAAGCATGCTCAGAGTTGTGCTGATATTTATACACATTCCTACATATAAGTACAATTTGGTAGATCCCACTATTCCACTAAACTATTCTTACTTCAGTGCGTATGCACTGTTGATAAATGAGGGCCCAGGAGCAGCAGCAGTGCAGTGATCGACTCTATTTTTGCTGTGCTGCGCACGCTGAATTAATGTGACAGCAATGTTTGCAGTAAAAAATAACACTGATTGACACGGAAATGTAGTAATTTCACAATAGATAGATCTAATTAAAGTCTATTGTCTTTCACAGTCAACACGTGGCTTTCTGGCTAGGTTTAAAACAATAAAAAGTGCACTTTTAGATAAACAAGACAACATTATAGATGCATTTGTGGTGGTAGAAAAACAAAGTTCTTTAAGACCCAAGGGATTGCTTGTAATAAAGATTTAAATGCAAAAGAAAAGGCACGAGAGTTGACTGTTTCTGTCAATGGTAAGTTTTAATCTAAAACATTTGCGTAGGTTACTTTTAAGGCTATATACTGTGTTTAAATGTGTTACCACTTGCTTGAGCAACTTAATACAAATCTAGAAGTCAAATGCATTGAATAATAAGTTTATATTTATTGAGTTTAAACATGAATTTTCAATGTCTATAAAAAAATGTAATACTGTACTGTGATAAAAGAGGATCACAATGCTGAAAAAGCATTTTCAGTAACAAAGTTTGAATTTGAAATCAAAATAATAGATAAACGTGTTTGTGGTAAACTTGTTCTGTACGAAAGCAAAATGAGTCTGTGATGCTTCTGCACAGCATACGTAACGCACAAGGACTGCATACACACTGCAAACGAAGTATGTGTGAAACAGACGACACTGATATTGATGCAATTTTATAATAATTAACTGAGTAACAGACCAACAGCTTTTACAGTGTGTGAATGTATTGACAATACAATACATAGAGCTTTGCACAAGTATGCAATGCTAATCATTAATAGAAAGTTTTTAGTACAAATACAGATCATTACACGTACATTTTTAAAAATTATTTACCTGAGATCAGGCTGTTTGTCTGCACTTTTCAAATTTTTTGGCTGATTCATAGATTGGTTACTCTTCATAGACACACAGACGGACTCTGGTTTTGATCTCTTCTTCGGGACTGGACTGTAACAGAACAGACTGGCCAATGAGAATGACTGGTCAATGAACACATACGAATAAATTAAAATTTATGTTTGTCAATACATGAA
The DNA here is from genome assembly GCF_936440315.1 of Barbus barbus. Lineage (NCBI taxonomy): Eukaryota > Metazoa > Chordata > Actinopteri > Cypriniformes > Cyprinidae > Barbus > Barbus barbus. The sequence goes on from NC_136755.1 coordinate 531,236, forward strand.
CATTTTTAACTGCAATAAATTTCCTTTAAAGCTTATCGTGAAATTAAGCATCCACAATTTATCTTGTTTATCATGTTCGTTTTGTCTTCATTTGCAATATCCAACAAAGGGTGATTTAAACAAAACAGTATTTTCTGCAAGGTAATTTAAGATATATTTAGATGTCCATCCAAAGGAAGAAAATAAATACTTGGAGACTGCCCGTACATAAATGCATTATAATAATAATAAACTTTATTTTATAGCACCTTTAAAAGTAGCATCTCAAAGCGCTTTACATACAAATACAAATATGAGGTAAAAAAAGATACACACAAGAATACAAAAAAATTAAAAAAATAAAAATTCACATATATGCTAACCGGAAAAAAATACGTTTTAAGAGGAGATTTAAAAACACTAAAAGATTCAGCCTGTCTAATTTCAGAAGGGAGAGAATTCCTGCATTTTGAACATACTGCAATTTGTTTATAGTTGATTTAGAGACCCCAGCAAGCAGAGCATTACAGTAGTCGATTCGAGAAAAGACAAACGTATTGATCAATCTTTCGGCCACAGAGAAAGATAACATGGGGCGCAATCTTGCAATGTTTCTGAGGTGAAAAAATTATACTTTAACCGTGTTCTGGACATGAGGAACAAATGTCAAGTTTGAATCAAATATCACCCCCAGATTTTTTAATTTTGTTTGAAACTCCACAATAGAACCATCCATCTTTAAGGTTAAAGTGCCAGCTTTACATATTTGGTGGAGTGAACCAATCAGCATAACCTCAGTCTTGTCACTGTTGAGACAAAGAAAATTTTGTGACATCCATATTTTTACCTCCGATATGCAATGTTAAAGAAAGGCAACAGCCGAATTATCACCAGATTTTGAGTGAATGTAAATCTGAGTGTCATCTGCGTAAAAATTCAACTTAAGACCAAGGGATCTTAGAAATTGCCCAAGGGGAAAAATGTACATGCTAAAAAGTAGGGGACTCAAAACTGAACCCTGGGGAACACCAAACTGCACTGAACCAATATTGGACCTGCATCCACCCAGGGACACAAACTGCCTACGGTCTGAGAGGTAAGACCTGAACCAGTTTAATGCAGTGCCAGTAACACCAAACACAGTTTCCAACCAAGAGAGTAAAAGAGAATGGTCTACAATGTTGAAAGCCACGCTGAGATAGAGTAAAATCAGGATTGACAGAGAGCCAGAGTCAGCAGCAATTAACAGATCATTGGTGACTTTAACCAATGCTGTTTCAGTGCTATGCAGTTTGCGGAAGCCAGATTGAAAGGGCTCAAAAAGATTGTTTAAAGTAAGGTGAGTGTATAACTGAGAGGCCACAATTCGCTCAAGCACTTTAGCCAAAAAGGGCAGATTGGAAATGGGACGAAAATTATCGATGTTTACCCAGTCTACGTTGGGCTTTTTTGGTACAGGTGTTACAGCAGCGATTTTGAGTGCAGCAGGCACAACACCCGTGCTCAGTGAGTCATTTATTATACTCAAGATGACCGGGCATAGTGAGGCAAAACATGATTTAAACAGACAGGTGGGTATGGGATCAACTATGGGATCAACTATCAAGAGCTGATAAAATGTAAAAACTGTAACTTGAATGCAATGTAAGTCGCTTTGGATAAAAGCGTCTGCTAAATGCATAAATGTAAATGTAATGGCAGTGGCAGTGGCAGCTTTCATTTGTGAAACCACATTACCCAGGGAGACTAGATCAAGTAAGCTAAAATTTGAGAGAAAGGTGCCAGAAAAATTAGGGATACTGAGAGCAGAAGCAGATGCAACAGAAGTAATGAATTTGCAAGTACTGACAATTTTGGAACTGAAATGATCAAGAAATCTATTGCAAAGCTGATCTGAGGCAGGCACATTACAGGAACTGTTACCTTTGAGCAGTTTGTTAATGGTACAACACAGTTTTTTGGGGTTATTTTGATTATTGTCAATTATCTGAGAGAAATACTGCGAATCTCCCGTTCCACCACATCCCAAAGGTGCTCTATTGAATTGAGATCTGGTGACTGTGGAGGCCATTAGAGTAAAGTGAATTCATTGTCATGTTCAAGAAACCAGTCTGAGATGATCTGAGCTTTGTGACATAGTGCATTATCCTGCTGGAAGTAGCCATCATAAGATGGGTACACTGTAGTCATAAAGGGATGGACATGGTCAGCAACAATACTCAGCATCTGCTTCAGGGTTTTCAGAGATGGTATTCTGCGTACCTTGGTTGTAACGAGTGGTTATTTGAATTACTATTGACTTTCTATCATCTCTAACCAGTCTGCCCATTCTCCTCTGACCTCTGACATCAACAAGGCATTTTCGTCCACATAACTGCCCCTCACTGGATATATTCTCTTTTTTTCGGACAATTCTCTGTAAACCCTAGAGATGGTTGTGCGTGAAAATCCCAGTAGATCAGCAGTTTTTGAATTAGTCAGACCAGCCCGTCTGGCACCAACAACCATTCCACGTTCAAAGTCACTTAAATCCCCTTTCTTCCCCATTCTGATGCTCGGATTAAACTTCAACAAGTCGTCTTCACCACATCTAGATGCCTAAATGCATTGAGTTGCTGCCATGTGATTGGCTGATTAGCAATGTGTGTTACCAAGCAATTGAACAGGTGTACCTAAGCACCAGCCATTTTATTAGGTACACTTGTTCAATTGTTTGGTAACACAAATTGCTAATCAGTCAATCACATGGCAGCAACTCAGTGCATTTAGACATCTAGATGTGCTGAAGTTCAAAAAAGAGAAAATATCCAGGAAGCGGCAGTTGTGTGGAAGAAAATGCCTGGTTGATATCAGAGGTCAGAGGAGAATGGGCAGACTGGTTAGACTGAAAGGCAACAGTAACTCAAATAACCACTTGTTACAACCAAAGTATGCAGAATACCATCTCTGAACGCACAACACATCGAACCCTGAAGCAGATGGGCTACAGCAGCAAAAGACCACACCGGGTGTGGAATCAGGAAACGGAGGCTACAATTTGCACAGGCTCACCAAAATTGGACAATAGAAGATTGGAAAAACGTTGCCTGGCCTGACGAGTCTCGATTTCTGCTGCGACATTCAGATGGTAGGGTCAGAATTTCGTGTAAAGAACATGAAAGCATGGACCCATCTTGCCTTGTCTCAACGGTTCAGGCTGGTGGTGGTGGTGTAATGGTGTGGGGGATATTTTCTTGGCACGCTTTGTGCCCCTTAGTACCAATTGAGCATCGTTTAAACGCCACAGCCTACCTGAGTATTGTTGCTGACCATGTCCATCCCTTTATGACTACAGTGTACCCATCTTCTGATGGCTACTTCCAGCAGGATAATGCACCATGTCACAAAGGGGAAGTCGTGGCCTAATGGTTAGAGAGTCGGACTCGTAATCTGAAGGTTGCGGGTTCAAGTCTCGGGCCGGCAGGGATTGTAGGTGGGGGGAGTGAATGTCCAGCGCTCTCTCCACTCTCAATACCACGACTGAGGTGCCCTTAAGCAAGGCACCGAACCCCCAACTGCTCCCCGGGCGCCGCAGCATAAATGGCTGCCCACTGCTCCAGGTGTGTGTTCACGGTGTGTGTGTTCACTGCTGTGTGTGTGCACGTTGGATGGGTTAAATGCAGAGCACGAATTCCGAGTATGGGTCACCATACTTGGCAGTAGCTCAAATCATCTCAGACTGGTTTCTTGAACATGACAATGAATTCACTTTACTCTAATGGCCTCCACAGACACCAGATCTCAATTCAATAGAGCACCTTTGTGATGTGGTGGAACGGGAGATTTGCATCATGGATGTGCAACCGACAAATCTGCAGCAACTGCATGATGCTATCATGTCAATATGGACCAAAATCTCAGAGGAATGTTTCCAACACCTTGTTGACTCTATGCCCCGAAGAATTAAGGCAGTTCTGACGGCAAAAGGGGGTCCAACCCAGTACTAGCAAGGTGTACCTTATAAAGTGACCAGTGAGTGTATATTAGTGTTGTCATATGTTTCATGTAAGACAATTGTCACAGCTATGGTGAATGAAACGCACGGAGAAGATTATGATCAATGCAAATAGTCTTTAATAATCCACAAAAGGGCAAACACCAGTCGGACAGGCAGAATCACACGTAGGGACTTAGTAGACCGGACGACAAACATTGAACAGAACACAACTTAAATAAGAGGGCTGACGAGGGTAATTAATGACACACACCTGAAACCAATGACAATAATAAGACCGAGACAGAAACTAGGTCAAACACAAACTTTGTGTGAAACTATTCTTATGCACTCATTAAGCACACATCTGTGCATACGCACTGTTGATAAATGAGGGCTCAGGAGCAGTGCAGCGATCGACTATATTTTTGCTGTGCTGCACGCAACAGGAGGAAACAGGAGGAGCCAGGGTGGATCAGATGCAGGGAGGAGCCAGGGAGACGACAGGAGGGACTTGGAGCAGGAAGAGCCTGGTGGGACCCAGGCCACAGCCATGATGACAACCCACGGTGGAGCTGACGGAGGGAGGAGCCATGGAGGAGGAAGGGCTGACGACTCCAGGGGGGCGACCAACGGCGGTGGAGCAGCCCGAGGCGGAGACGGAGAGCCGATGAGCTAGGGCGACGGGGAGGATCCAGAAGACCATGGTTGAACAGGTGGCTAAGGAGACCGATGCGGAGGCAAGGATCTGGAAGGCCGCGGTGGAGCCGGAGCGACTGAGGACTGAGTTGGAGGAGGAGGCAGTAGCGGGCGGGCAGGAGAGCGGGCATTTGTGAGCCTCCGGGCTCTCGGGGCTATCCTTGGGAACAAAAATCCTCCTTTGACAGGACTTAGGAACACGGTCACTCTTTGGGCTGGACTTGGAAACATGAGCCCTCTCTGGGCTAAACTCAGGAACGGAAGCACCCTCTGGGCTGGACGTGGAAACCGGAGGTCTCCATAAGGTCTCCCTCCATTTTCCATTCACCCAGAGCCATTAATAATTCACCCTCAGCCCTGGTGCAGTGGGCGGAGCTCCTCTCCGCGATCTCACTGGCCACGGCTTTCTCCTTCGTGGCAGGTGTGGCTGCCGGCACTCACACCTGGTCTGACAGTAAACACAGCTCTGGCTCCGCGGCGATCCTCAGCTCTGTCGCTCCGTGCGGCGATGGCTCATCGGTCACAGAGCTTTCCTCCGCGCTCTCGCTGTCCATAGTGCTCTCCCCCGAGCTCTGTAGCCGGCTCTCGCACCTGTCTTAACGTGTTGGGCTCTTGCTCTGGGGTGATCCTCAGCACTGTCGCTCCATATGGCGATGGCTCATCGGTCGCAGCGGGCTCAGGCTCTTGCTCTGCACAGCGGGGTGATGGTGGGCTGGTCTCTGGGTCGAGCGGCGTTCGTGATCGGGGCTGGGCACTCTCCAGACACCAAACGATCACCTCCCTCTAGTTCAATCCTGTGGTGTCTGGGAGGTCAACGGGGCGATGGCAGTTTGCCCCAATCTTAAACAGGCACTTCAGCGCTTCATCGTCCATGGTGGTGGTGACGGTGAGAAGGCTGAAGTCCCTTGCGAAACTCACAAAATCCTGGCTCCTCCTCCTCCGAGCCACAGCTGCGAATAACGCCATAAAGAAAAAAACTTTCAAAAACTAACAACAAAACATGGGGTAATGCCACGAATTTTCACTTTTGTTACGGTCTTCTGTCACAGCTGCAGTGAATGAAACGCACAAAGAATATGATCAATGCAAATGGTCTTTAATAAACCCCAAAAAGGCAAACACAGGTCAGACAGGCAGGATCACATGTAGGGACGTAGTAGACCAGACGACAAACATTAAACAGAACACAACTTAAATAAGAGGGCTGACGAGGGTAATTAATGACACACACAGAGATTAATGACAGAGACAGAAACTAGGTCAAACAGAGCACATGGGGAAGGAAACACAATGGAACAGGTCCATAGTAAGACAACAATATCTTATTGATATTATAATATCTCACCTCGGTGTGGATTTTTTGACTGATCTCCCTCCTTCTAAATCACATACCTGCATCCTCGTGGTTGTAGACAGGATCTCAAAGGCCTGCAAACTCATACCTCTAAAAGGACTAACCACCGCTTACAAGACTGCCAAACACCTCTTTCAACATGTCTTTTGAAACTTTGGACTACCTGAGGACATTGTATCAGACCCGGGAGTTCATCTCCAGCGTCTGGCAAGACTCTGGGTTTCCGACAGTCCCAAAATAATGGCCAGACTGAGCGTAAGATCCAGGAAATTGGAAGATACCTGCATTCGAACTGCCATGGCCACGAGCACAGCTGGAGCCGTTTCCTGCCCTGGGCCGAGTATGCACAGAACTCCCTACGGCAAAGTACCCCCGGCCTAACACCTTTCCAGTGCATACTTGGCTTCCAACCACCCCTGTTTCCCTGGTTAGGTAAGCCATCAGACGTTACACCTGTGAATCATTGGTTCCAGAAGAGTGAGAGGGTCTGGGACTCAGCACACATCCACCTACAACAGGCAGTTTGGTTGACACAAAAGTCAGGCTGATACTTGCCAATCATTCACAATCAGCAGAGTTTTGATTCACTTCACCTGTTTGCACCAATCAACCATGGTATAAAGCCACCTTCCCATCACCACCTCAGTGTCTGGTCTTTTTGTTACATCAGGCATCAACTTACCTGACTCCTTACCTGATCCACTTACCTGTTCATCAGTCCCATCTTCTTCCGTTGTCAGCTCAGCATTACTGAGAACTTTATCATCTAACCAGTGATCATCACTTACTAACAGGTTTCATGCTGTATATAGCTGAGCATATATGTTTACTCTCTATATATGAGCATATTAGGACATTTCAAGTATTAGACATGTCAACATACATATTATACATACATAAACATAATATATGGAATAAATTTGTCAACATATGAAATTGTTCCAATTTCTAATAGGTTTCATATATGTTTTCACTTACTATGAACATGCATTTAATATACACTGCAAAACCCAAAGAGTTAGGGTAACTCAAACCGTTTGAGTAAACAAATTCCCCTTGGTTTAAACCATGCAAGGTTTAAAACTTGCAGTTAAATAATTAAGTGATTAATTAAGTGCTGATTGAGCATTAGCGATGAACACCTGCTGTAACAAATAGAATCACTGAAGAAAAGAGAAACACCATCGCTTTAGATGAAATCAACTGAAATAAAATGCATTAAATCTCTCAAAATCTGATTAACAACCCCACAAACCGCATCACCAGCTCCACCTATTAACAACCAGACTGACTTTATTTCTGTCAGACATCTACAGAAGATCTTATTGAGAATTAACTAAGGTTTAGATGTTGATTTATTGTTTTATTTGAAGTAACCATGTTAGAGATCAGTGTCTGCTTTAGTTGGGCTCTTGACCCTTGCCATTTGTGGGGGGTTTTTTCTCTCTGGCTGTTATAACCATGTGTTCTTCGAACATATTTGTTATGATTCAAAAGCCCAGAGAAAACGATCAGTAGTTGACTGTTATATATTTATAATGACAATCCTCTATTAGGGAACTGATCTCATTGAGCGTAGACATAGACTCATTATGCGTCTTATCTCTGATTAAATGGATGTTGTATTGATTATAGTGAAAGTGATTCTAAGAGCCAGTGGCTCTGTGACAGTCAGTTAATATAAAGGGCTTTCCAAACAGTTTGTCCACAAAATGTTTTAATTTATGGTAACAATTAAACTCACACAGACATCAAGAATCAGCTCGTGAACCTCAACAATGGTGACCATAAAAAAAAAGTAAAAAACATCATGCAGAAATGCATGCTGGGAGCCATGGATGAGTTTTGTACTATGCTAGTACCCAGCATGCATTGCAACATGATTATTATTATTATTTTTTTAATGGTCACCATTGTTGAGGTTCATAAGCTCCACTCCAATCAGTAAGGTCAAGACAGGCTTGTAAAACCTGCTTTGTCTCATTAGTCCATCTCTTTACAGTCCTTAATACAGGTTTAGCTGACTTCAGTTACTGCCTGTAGGTTGGAATAAGATGAACCAAACAATGATCAGAGAGTCCTAAAACTGCCTGTGGAACAGAGTAATATGCGTCCTTTATTGTTGTGTAACAGTGATCCAATATATTACTGTCTCTGGTGGGACATGTAACATGCTGTCTGTATTTTGGCAGTTCACCAGAGAGATTTGCTTTATTAAAGTCCCCTAGAATGATTAAAACAGAGTCCGGGTGTTGTTGTTCTGTGATCTGATCAGCGAGTTTCTGTGAAGCTGTGCTCACGTGCGCTTGCGGTGGAATGTAGACACTCACGAGAATGAACGAGTAGAACTCCCGCGGCGAATAGAAAGGTTTACAGTTGATGAAAAACGTTTCTAGATCTGAACAGCAAATCTTTAACACTGTTACATCTGTACACCACCTTTCATTGATGTAGAAGCATGTCCCGCCGCTGCGCGATTTCCCCGTTGATTCCGCGTCGAGATCTGCTCTGATCAGCGTGAAATTAGGAAGATGAATCGCGCTGTCTGGGATGGCGTCATTCAGCCAGGTTTCTGTGAAACAGAGCAGCAGAGTTTGAAAAGCCCTTGTTTAATCGGGAAAGCAGAAGGAGTTTGTCCGTTTTGTAGGGTAGAGCGCGGAGATTAGCCAGATGGATGCTAGGCAACGGCATTCGAAATCCACGCTGTCTGAGCTTCATGAGCACGCCGGCTCGCTTCCACCGTCTGCGCGTCCTGAAGCGCCCGCCGACTACTATGTTCAGCAAAACCTCCGAATAATCAAAAACCGGTTGGAGATTTTGTGGTGTGTTCTGCCGAATGATCGTGTTTGACAAATAAAAAAACTAAGAAAAACACTAAAACAACTGGAGAGCCAAGCACAATGGCTGCCATGCGTGGCGCCATCTTGAGCAACTTAATCATTGTATCTAATGGCCTCTCTGAGGGCTAAGCCCCCCTAAAGATTAAATCCTACAACCGCCCCAGTTCATAGCCTTTAATGTGTATTGTTTCACTGGACAACATTGGGCAAATCAAATCAAATCAAATCACTTTTATTGTCACATCACCACAGCACATGTGCCTTCCTGAGTGAAATTCTTGAGAGCGTGCTCCAGACAGTGCAGAAACAATTTACATATAGACATTACCATACATACGTACAGACTTATACAGATGACAATGTGTAATATACACATACATATACTTAGTACACACAGTGTGTTATTAGACAGACATACAGTTACCGATACACATTATACACAGTATGTAGTACACATTCTACGTTATATACACACAGTAATATGCGAAGATGCAGCAGATTATATATAAACCGGATGTGCAAATGTCATGGATGTGCATTGGATGGCATCCAGTGCTGGCAAAAAGATTGTTGTATTTGTGCAGTAGTGTACTGGTAGTCCAGTTTGAACTGTATGGAATTAAAGTGCAGTGCGTGGTATATTGTAAAGTGGGAGTGTGCTGTAGGGTGTATTAATTTTGACTGTTCATTAGCCTGATAGCCTGAGGAAAAAAGCTATCCCTCAGTCGGCTAGTGCGGGATCGGATGCTGCGGAGACGTCTTCCTGAGGGCAGCAGAGAAAGCAGTCTGTGGGACGGGTGGCTGGAATCACTGATGATCCTCCGGGCTTTCTTTATACACCGCCTGGTGTAGATGTCCTGGAGGGAGGGAAGCTCACCTCCAACAATGTGACGGGCAGTTCGCACGACCCTTTGCAGAGCTTTGCGGTTGCCAGCAGTGCTGTTTCCAAACCAGGCGGTGATGCAGCCGGTCAGGATGCTCTCCACAGTGCAGGTGTAGAATGATCTGAGGATGCTGGGGCTCATTCCAAACTTCCTCAGCCGTCTCAGGAAGAAGAGGCGTCGGTGTGTCTTCTTCAGCACTGCATCTGTGTGAGCGGACCATGTGAGATCCTCAGTGATGTGAACACCGAGGAATTTGAAGCTGTTTACTCGCTCCACAGGTGTCATGTCGATGGTGATGGGTGTGGGTTCTCTGCTCTGTCTCCTGAAATCCACCACCAGCTCCTTGGTCTTGTTGATATTGAGTGAGAGGTGGTTCTCTTGACACCATTTAGTCAGGGTTCTCACCTCCTCTCTGTAGGCCGTCTCATCGTTGTCAGTGATCAGGCCTATCACCGTTGTGTCGTCAGCAAATTTGACGATGACGTTGGAGCTGTGTGTTGCTGTACAGTCATGTGTGTACAGGGAGTACAGGAGTGGGCTGAGGACGCAGCCCTGAGGAGCACCAGTCTTGAGGGTCAGCGGGGATGAAGTGTTGTTGCCCATTCTGACCACCTGACATCTGCCTGTCAGGAAGTCCAGGATCCAACTGCACAGAGATCCGTTTAGTCCCAGAGTCTGGAGCTTCTCAACCAGTGTGGCAGGCACTATGGTATTGAATGCTGAGCTGTAGTCCACAAACAGCATTCTCACATAGGTGTTCTTATTTTCCAGGTGGGAGAGAGCAGTGTGCAGGGTGAAGGCAATAGCATCGTCTGTGGAACGGTTTCTGCGATATGCAAATTGTAGGGGATCCAGTGAGTCAGGCAGCACAGAGCAGATGTAGTCTCTGATGAGTTTCTCAAAGCACTTGCTGAAGATGGGTGTCAGAGCAATGGGCCTCCAGTCATTCAAGCATGTGATTTTATTTTTCTTTGGTATGGGCACAATGGTGGATTTTTTGAAGCATGCGGGAACCACAGACAGAGAGAGGGAAAGGTTAAAAATGTATGTAAAAACCCCGGCCAGTTGGAATGCGCATGCTCGGAGCACACGGCCTGGGATGCCATCGGGACCCACAGCCTTGCGGATGTTCACCCGTCGGAAGGATCGGGTTACATCTGCGACAGAAAAGGAAAGTGCGCTCGCCTCTTCTGCTACAGCCGCGGGAGCGCGCTCTGTGTGGGCGGTGTTGTGAGCCTCGAAACGAGCATAAAAGTGATTAAGTTCGTCCGGTACAGAGGCGGCAATGTTCACAGTAGCTGGTTTATTCCCTCTGAAATCTGTGATATTATTGATACCCTGCCACATGCTTCTTGCGTTGTTGGTTTTGAATTGTTCTTCAACTTTGTTTTTATATTGTCGTTTGGCAGCTTTGATTGATTTCCTGAGATCGTAACTGGCTTGTTTGTGATCGTCAGAGTTTCCGGATTTAAAGGCAGATGTCCGCGCTGACAAGGCTGCTCGAACATCGCTGTTAATCCACGGTTTTTGGTTGGGGTAGATGCGGATTGTTTTTGTCGGTACTACATCCTCTACACACTTCCTGATGAAACACGTTACAGTATCTGAGTACGCCTCTATGTCGTCATCAGACGCTGCCCGGAACATGTCCCAGTCCACGTGATCAAAACAGTCCTGTAGTATAGCGTCTGATTGGTCCGACCAGCATTGAATTGTCCTGAGGGCGGGTGCTTCTCGTTTCAGTTTCTGCCTATAAGCAGGCAGGAGCAGAACGGAAGTGTGATCCGATTTGCCGAAAGGTGGGCGGGGGAGCGATTTGTAGGCGTCCCGGAATGGAGAGTAGCAGTGATCAAGTACACGATCACCACGCGTGTTGATGGTGATGTGTTGAAAGTATTTTGGAGCTATTGTTCTGAAGTTGGCTTTGTTGAAGCTTTGTTCCCCGTAACAATAAACGCCGCGTCTGGGTACGCGGTTTCCTGCTCGCTTATATTCCCATACAGTTCCTTGAGTGCCTGGTCTGTGTTGGCTTGAGGGGGAATGTAAACAGCTGTGATTATGATCGCTGTAAATTCCCTCGGTAGCCAGAATGGTCGACACAGAAGCATATGAAATTCCAGATCAGGGGAGCAGGAGGATTTAATAGAGTGTAGGTTCCTTTCATCACACCACGAGTTGTTGATAAAGAAACAGACGCCCCCACCTCTACTTTTCCCTGTGAGCTCTTTCGTTCTGTCCGAGCGGTGCACGGAGAACCCCGTAAGCTCGATGGCTGAGTCTGGAACCACTGCAGACATCCAGGTTTCTGTGAGGCAAATAATGCAGCAGCCCCTTGTTTCCCGTTGGTATGAGATGCGTGCCCGCAGTTCACAGAGTTTGTTGTCCAGTGACTGAACGTTAGCCAGCAAAATAGTTGGGAGAGGAGGTCGGAGGGGACGGCGTCTGAGTCTGACAAGTCTGACTCTTCCCCCTTTTCCAGCGGCGTTTCCTCGGTCGCGATCGTGCAGCCCAGACAAAGGGCTCTGATGCGGTGTCTGTAAACAAGGCGCCGGCGTTCAGGAACTCAAAGTCCGGTTTGCGTTGCGCGACGAAGGAACCGATGTTTAAAAGCGTGTGTCTATCGTAGACAGTTATACTGACAACATCTAACACGTGAAACAACAAAATAACAAATAAAACATAAGAAACATAAGAAAAACTGCAGAGTTTTCTTGGAGCTCGCAACACGGCTGCCATGCTCGGCGCCATCTTGGTCGGATCCAGTTTGGCAGGATGTGGGAAAAAGTTTGGCAGGATGTGGGAAAAAAATTTAAATAAATAATAATAAAATACAGATTTAGATTTTGTGCATTCATTATAACAGACACACGCATGCTTACTGTACAATTCAGTACGTCTCAAAATTGTCTTTACCTTGATAGCAATCCTTGGTGATCAAAACTTTACTAACAAGATGCAGGTTTGCTTTATCCAGCCTAGAAACCTTGTTTGTGTATCATCTGGCCATACAGCGGTGGGATGTTTTGACATTCTGTTCTGTCTGTATTTCACACAGCACCATGTGTGAGAGCTCGCACTTTTCAGAAACAACCACAGAATATGACGGAACTCGTGTTTTAAGAAGTGCAACACAAACTGGAATAAGGAATTAACAGAAAACGTATTCTTTCTGCCATCTCTGATGATTTTCTTTATATTAGCGCTGTTTTTGGACTGATTGTTTGAATGCATTCACTTATTGGATCATTGGACATAAAACTTGCCAGGAGTTTAGTAGCTTAACATGAACTGATCCCAAACAGAGAAGCGAATTTTGTTAAAAGGTTAGATTATAAATTTCTTCTTACCATAGTTACAGGTGTTTGCGGCATTTAAGATGCTCAGTGTGATGAACTCCCAGCTTCTGAGATCATCTAACTGTGTGACGTAAATTAAGCTAATGGCACAATTCCATATGCTTCAGCAATTTATTTGTGCTATTTGCATTAAATTGACATGTTAACATCGACAGCCCTAATACCAACTAACCCTTTGAGCTAAATGATATATGATAAAACAAAAATCTAATACTATAAAGCACATCTTTTATGGAAATGTTATTCTGAGTACCTGAGATCAGGCTGTGTGTCTTCAGTCTTCAAATATATTGGCACATCCATAGAGTGGCTACTCTTGATAGACACACAGCTAGACTCTGGGTTTGAGCTGTTCTGCTGGACTGGACTGTAACAGAGAACAGATTCAGGTTAATCTTTTAGATTACTCTGTTCATTCTTTATGATAGGAACCATATTAATATAAACACATTCAACTTTCATCAAAAAGCACTTTGAGGAAATTTTGTTTTATTCATTAATTCATGTTATTTTTCAAACAAAAACAGACAAAAGAAGTCTACACATTTTTATTCTTCTGTACACAGTTTCTATGATCAGTGAGCTTTTTTTCTGTAACAGTGTTTGTTTAAAATACCTGCATCCTGAAGACGAATCTCTATCTCTTGATCCTTGTGAATCATCCATGATGATGACGCTGCAGGTGAATCTGATGAGTTTGATCTCGTCCACTGACTCTGAATAAAAATAAATAAATAAAATGAAACAAAACAAAACATTCAGGCACTAAATTAAATGATTCAATTTATTTAATACCTTTATAATTTAGCTGAACATATCTCAAGTGTGGGAGAAAAAGGATCATGTGAACAAGCTCAGTCATAAATTAACACATATAGAGTGGTGGAACCATGACGTCACTTCGTAGGCAAAAACCCGGAAGCGAGTTTGCATTTTAGCACTTCTGGTTCCATCGTCCCAGAGTCAATGGTTTTTTTTAATTGGATTTTGGTTAAATCCCTTAAATAAGGTCCGTGGTTCACACAGGCTCAAGATACTTTCACGTTTCTACGATTTAGTTACACCCCACTCGTGATTTTTAAAAATGTTACGTTTCTTAAAAAAGACGGCTGCTAACAAGTTGCTAAATGGGACTACAGGCACGGTCAAAGACATTAAACGTTATCACGCTGAACAGTTTATCAATTTACAGTATTTTCCAATTGTAGTATACTTAGTAATTCAATTAATTGTAGAATAACCAATGAATAGTTTCCTGCATGTTATATTGTTGCTCGACAATGTTTTTTTGCTTTGCCCTGAAATGCAACAAGTCTTCAGAGGGAAGATGCTCGTTTTATTGCTTTCCTCAGAGACTCTGGGTTCGTACCGGAAGGTAAACTCATGTGATTATTACATGTAAACACCACATTTACCAGCTTTACGTGGTGAAAGTGAAACTTTAATGATTCATAGTGCTTAAAGCCGTGTTAAAATTAAATGTTTACAGCCACATGAAGCTGTTTGAAAGCATATTGTCTGAGGAGTTTCTCCAAGCAAGGACACAATAGCATGTTGTGTACCCACCCTAACATGAGAGCTGAAATGTGGGGCACATTCAAGCTTGCACCGGTGTCAAACGTTTTGCTATGGTTTCCAGGTTGAACTACATGTTTCCTGGAAACGGTGTGCAACGGGGTTTGAAATACGTTTTCTCTTGTTTTGGTGGGTGTGTCAAAAAGTCAGCCCAATCAGCAGCAATGTGTATATAAACCACACGGTATTAAAGAGACAGATCGCACAATGGGTCCAAGTGAAGTCATTTAATATGTGTCCGCTGCAGCTCGGTATGCGCAACAATTGAAGATATTAGAAGACATGTTTGTCGTAAGAGTTTTATAGTAACATAGCATATCAACGTGATGATGATGAATTTGTAAGTAAATGTAATTAATATCAAAATAAATTCACAAGAGCAAGTATATTGTTTGCACAGGTTTATTTACATTAAAGGCAAAATAACTGAAATAATAAGAGCACAAGTATCGTACAAGTATAAGAACTTCTTTAAGTCTCTCTAAATATCATGTAGTAATTGCAATGTCTTCTGGTCCATATCCTTTCCTTAGGAAGGTGTGCTAGACACTGATTAATGTAACATAAAAATACTATACATATTTATTTTGCTATTGTATTGTGGAGTGACACTTTCATAAAACTTTTCTATGCTCCTCTCATTATGTAATGGTAAATATTACAATATCATAGCACAACAACAGTGATCAGCAATAATGATAAGCCTAATACTCACATTAAAAATAATAAGGTCATATAGATCATAACACAGTCTCGGAGGTAATAAGTGGATTATCCTTCACCTGAAATGTTTGTCTTTTCATCCTGAAATGTGAGGCAAATGTTGGATCACAATAATTAGGAACCACAGTTTCCACAAATCCCTTCACTCCATTGGGATGTTCTGTTTTATTCTGGACGGCAAGCCCAACAAACACAGAACATTCCCCTAACATTCCCATTTGGTTCCCAGTTGGTTATTTTTTGGTAACCAAATAAAAAACGTTCTCGGAACATTCCCTGTAAGTTAATTTTTTAATAACCTAAAGAGAACATTCCCAGAAGGTTATTTTAAAGTTTTATTTTTACAACCTACAGAGAACGTTCCCAGAACGTTTCCCTGCAGGTTATTTTTAGATTTTATTTTATAATCTAGAGAAAACATTCCCGGAACATTCCCTGCAGGTTATTTTTAGCTGTCATAACCATGTAAACTAATTAAAACTTTGCAGTTTTTTGTATTATTCTAATGCTGAAATGTGTTTTTTTTTATCATTATTTAAGTGTAGATATCAAAATACTCAAATCGTATTATGATGATAATATAATTCCAATTTTATAGCTGAAATTATTGACTTTTAATTAGGGGTGTGCGATATGACGATTTTTGATCGTGGACGATAAAAATGTCTCCACGATCTGCTTTTGAAGAAATATGGTAGTATCGTGCTACAGCACACATTATATCAAATACAGTTCTGGCCTCCGTCTCTATATACTGTACAACACGACATACAGCAGTAGAGTTACTCTGACAGGACACTGCACTTATTCGCGATCGCAAAAGTACATTATTTGCACACAAGCCTTGCTGGTTAAATGTTTAATTCGCGCGCTGGTCTGAAGTGCGCTTTATCTGAGCGCATACACCTGAAGCACGCGCACTAAAACGCCTGTCTAACAGCGCCTGATTACTCAACTAAGTTATATTTTGCGCTAATACTGTCAAAACACACAAGGTTTACATACAGACTGAGTTGGTTATCTCTAAAATGAAAGTAAATAGTTAAGAGAGAAACAGATGCGTGCCTGTATATTAGATGCGTGCAGCTCTTAAAGGGACAGGACACTAAACGTGCTGTCGACTGTCATTAAAGGGATAGTTCACCCTAAAATTGAATTTCTGTCATTATTTACTCAGTGGAAAACCAAACAGTTGCTGGTCCACATTGACTTTGATAGTAGGAAAGAACAATCCAATGGAAGTCACTGAGGACCAGCAACTGTTTGGTTTTCCACCTTCTTCAAAATAGCATTTATGTTCAGCACAAGAAAGAAACTCATTCCGGTTTAAAACAACGGTCACACTTTATATTAGGTGGCCTTAACTACTATGTACTTATTTTTTTATGTAAGTACAATGTACTTATTTGGTTCATATTGTATTGCAAAACACTTTTGCTGCTATTGAGGTGGGATATGGGTAAGGTTAGGGACAGGTTTGGTGGTCTGGGTAGGTTTAAGGGTGGGTTAAGGTGTAAGGGATGGGTCAACAGTGTAATTATAAATGTAATTACAGAAATTAATTACAGATGTAACTACATATAGGTATTTTTAAAAATATAAGTACAATGTAAATACATGTATGTGCACAATAAGTACATTGTATCAAATTATTAATTTAAATGTAAGTACGTAGTAGTTAAGGCCACCTAATATAAAGTGGGACCAAAACAACTTTTGAGTAAATGATGATATAAAAATACAACATTATGACAGACAATTGAATTGACAGACAGATGACAGAATATTAATTTGTGGGGGAACTATTCATTTAACGTTAACAAAACAACAAAACGCAAAAGAGAAAAATCACTCAATATTTCATTGAATGCTCTGCTAAATACACCTATTGTACCTGGAAATAAAGCACTGTTTGTTTTATTTGTATATTATGTGTATTTGTAATGTGTATCTTTGTTCTTATTTTTTAATAAGAAAAATAAAATAATGACAAAGATTTTTTATCTTCGCCCACTTTGGCCTAAATATCTGCCATGCATCTTTGTCTTTCTAGTTTGGCTGTAATGCTCAGACAACTTGTAAAACCAAAATAGTAAAACTAACAAAGAATCGTGATAAAAATCGTGAATCGTGATATTTCTATAAAAAATCGTGATATGATATTTTTCCCATATCGCCCACCCCTACTTTTAATGCACCTTATCAGAATCAGAATGAGCTTTATTGGCCAAGTATGTTTACACATACGAGGAATTTGTTGTAGTGCCAGAAGCTCCACAGTGCAACAGAAGGACAGTAACAGGACAGGACACAGGTAATAAAACAAAATAACAGGAAATAGCCAATGACCAATGTACAAAGCAGCAAAAAAAAAAAAAAAACAATATATAATATAGACAACTATGTACAAACCCGATTCCAAAAAAGTTGGGACACTGTACGTGTTACACTAAATGAGTGTGAGTGCTGTTTAAGTAGAGCAGATGATGGGGACACCTGTGCAGGTCTCTGAGGGGTGCATGGGAAATGGAGTCCGGGAAAATCAATACTCAGGAGAGGGTGGCCATCGGAGAGAGCCACAGAGGTCTGATTCAAGTAGAAAGAAAGTGAAGTGACATACTGCCAAGTATGGTGACCCATACTCCATACTCGAAATTCGTGCTCTGCATTTAACCCATCCAATGTGCGTGTGCGTACACGTACACGCACACACACACACACACACACACGCACACACACACACACACACACACACACAGGGCAGCCATTTATGCTGCGACACCTCAGTCGTGGTATTGAGGGTGGAGAGAGCGCTGGACATTCACTCCCCCCACCTACAATCCCTGCCGGCCCGAGACTCAAACCCACAACCTTTGGATTACAAGTCCAACTCTCTAACCACGACTTCCCCTCGACGACTTCCATTCATGACACTATTACACAGTATTTATTGTTTGTTTAATTCTATATCAAACAATCAAAGTGTCCTCCAGAGATCGATAAGAGGAAGTCATGAACACTTAAACTTTTACACGAGACAGATGCTTCAACACCAGAACAGAAATCCCTGTGGATAAACGCTTCTATTAAACACTTTGATTTCTCGGTCTTTAAAATGGTGACAGGAGAACTCTAACTTGCTTTCACTTTTCATTTGTGACGAGAGAGATTTTTTTAAAATGCCTTTAACCCAGAGTCTCCCAATCCCAGTAACGCCCAGTTCACACATGTTCGGTTCTTCAAAGAATCGTTCTTGTGAGCCGACTCTCAGGAAGTAACCGGTCGAGTCTCAAAACTCAAGAAGAACCGAATGAGCCGATTCCTGTCGAAGTTTGCAGAGGATTCTGAGCCTGTTACTTTATAACAAACAAAACGTAGGATACCGGAGATGTTTATCGAAAAGCTGAGTTTTAGTATGGTTTATTGTGCATGCAGATCATATTTTAAGTTGTTTAAGCGAAATCAAGGAGTTTATAATGACTTCTTTATACTTAAGACATGTCGAATATATCCACGTTTGTGCATCAATGTCTGATGTAACGTTAGATGCGAAACTTTCAGGAATCTTATCCAAGTTGTAAGGATTCGCGGATGAAATTGTGTCCACAAACACCATTAACTTAAGTGAATGAAAAGCCATCATTAGATATATGCGTTCACAAAAAAGAACTTTTTATTTGAATGCTTCATTGTGTGTTGACACAAATGAGTTTATTTGGATGTTTCATTGATACTACATGGCACTGAGTTGTTTTTTGAACCGGTTCAATGAGCCGAACTATCCGAAAAGATCCGGTTCGCGGAAATGAATTCCAAACAATCACCACCATATACTTCCTAAAGAAGGGAGGACACTTTTAACACTTGTATAAAAGGCTGTCATCGTAGTGCGTATACTGTTAATCATTTTACACAATAAAACGTCCTAGCACTCATCCAACCGACCACGGTCAAGCCCCGCAGTTCAGAGAAACACGGTCAAGCCCCGCAGTTCAGAGAAACACGGTCAAGCCCCGCAGTTAAGAGAAACACGGTCAAGCCCCGCAGTTCAGAGAAACACGGTCAGAAAAACACGGTCAATCCCCGCAGTTCAGAGAAACACGGTCAGAAAAACACGGTCAAGCCCCGCAGTTCTGAGAAACACGGTCAGAAAAACACGGTCAAGCCCCGCAGTTAAGAGAAACACGGTCAAGCCCCGCAGTTCAGAGAAACACGGTCAAGCCCCGCAGTTCAGAGAAACACGGTCAAGCCCCGCAGTTAAGAGAAACACGGTCAGAAAAACACGGTCAATCCCCGCAGTTCAGAGAAACACGGTCAGAAAAACACGGTCAAGCCCCGCAGTTCTGAGAAACACGGTCAGAAAAACACGGTCAAGCCCCGCAGTTCAGAGAAACACGGTCAAGCCCCGCAGTTCAGAGAAACACGGTCAAGCCCCGCAGTTAAGAGAAACACGGTCAGAAAAACACGGTCAATCCCCGCAGTTCAGAGAAACACGGTCAGAAAAACACGGTCAATCCCCGCAGTTCAGAGAAACACGGTCAGAAAAACACGGTCAAGCCCCGCAGTTCAGAGAAACACGGTCAGAAAAACACGGTCAAGCCCCGCAGTTAAGAAAAACACGGTCAGAAAAACACGGTCAAGCCCCGCAGTTCAGAGAAACACGGTCAGAAAAACACGGTCAAGCCCCGCAGTTCAGAGAAACACGGTCAGAAAAACACGGTCAAGCCCCGCAGTTCTGAGAAACACGGTCAGAAAAACACGGTCAAGCCCCGCAGTTAAGAGAAACACGGTCAGAAAAACACGGTCAAGCCCCGCAGTTCAGAGAAACACGGTCAGAAAAACACAAACACGGTCAGAAAAACACAAACACGGTCAGAAAAACACAAACACGGTCAGAAAAAGACGGTCAAACCAGCCGCGATTGAAATGATGGTGTGCTGCTAACGCGGATTCAAAGCGCTTTTCATTCTAGACGCCCAGAATTGAGATGTAATGACATTTTTCGTTATTTTTTCTGTTTGTTTTATGTACATCTGCTTAATATTCGTGTTATTTGTTGCCGTCTTTGTATCTGTATTAGACCTACTATATTATTCTACCTGCATTTCATTACAAGATTCGTAGAAAAGGAGATATGGGACATTAATCGATGTAGAGGGGTATTACGACCCCGTTTCTAATAAGCAGATGAAATGAATGGTCAGTTCTTAAACAGGACGTCCTACACTATATGCACGCCTCATATAAAACCATTTTACAGCAGAATTTTTGAGATATGGGACATTGATACACTTTGAATGCGCGTTAGCATATAATACGAGCACACCATAATTTCAATCGCGGTCTCATTCAGCCCCAGATACCCAGCAAGAGAATTCAAGACTTCTACAATCAATCAATCGTCAACACTCAGGTGAAATATGCAGTGTCGATCATTCAATCTCCACCAATTATTAAACTCAGAACAACCAGCATGAAAACGTCTAAGGCACACATTTAAAAGCCAGCTAAAAGAGCATTTGCATGACATCTTCCTAGGCTTTACATGATCTAGTCTCTGGCTTTTGACCAGCGACGCGTAGGCCAGCACTAATTTAAATACCTCACAGATCTAATCATACAAATGAAAAGGATAACATTCTATTTAAAAAAAAAAAGACTTACCAGAAATTGTGCCAAAAAAGCTTCCTGATGTTGAGTTCGTTTGCTCAGCGCAAGTGCGTAGGCTACTTAAGAATGAAGAATCCTGCCAACTACTGTAGGTACAACAGCGCCTCCAACTGTACTGGACATCTTTAATTAATCACGTACTTAGACATGGTTGAGAAATACAGTTGGTTGGTTTGGGGTCAGAGATATTGATACCTAACCAGATTATTAAATATTTAGGCGGGAGACTAGTTCTGTAGCATGGTGAATGATTGATACAAATGATTATGATAATACAAATATGATTAGTGGTCAATTACTTGTGTCAGTTACTAATGATCTATCAGACAACAAAGACAAGTAAAATGCATGCCAAAATCTTCAGCAATGTCAAGAATAATATGATTTTTTTTATATATGTAACTTTGATGTTTTGTTGGAGTGTATGAAATACACTTGTAGCATTATAGGCAACAGTCTATGTGATTGTAGCCTATACATCATCAACAAGTAGCTAACACATTATTGAATCAAATGTATGTGATTTCTTGCAGCTCTACAGTGTGGTCCACTTCTCTTTGCACCCTGGGAAGGGCACTGCTGTCACAAGGCAGTTTTTTGTAAGTATTATTTAAATTAATTTTTTATTTAGTTGAAACCAAAAGTTTACATAAACCTTGCAGAATCTGAAAAATGTTAAATATTTTACCAAAATAAGAGGTCTTATCATATAAAACGCATGTTATTGTTTATTTAGTACTGACCTGAATAAGATATTCCACGTAAAAGATTTTACGTGGAATATCTTAGGATATCTTAGGATAATAATATCTTAGGATAATATCTTAGAAAGGTTTACATATAGTCCACAAAAGAAAATAATAGTTGAATTTATAAAAATGACCCTGTTCAAAAGTTTACATACACTTGATTCTTAATAAAAACTTTAAAACTTTTGAATTCAGCTGTATCTATTTATTTATTTTCTATGGTACAGAATTTTCATTCACTATTTTCCCCGTGCTGTCTGTTCATTTTTACTGGTGCTGTGGATAACAGGTTTTGTCTTTGTGTGTGTTTCATGACTGTGTTTCAGTTTCACCACTGATGGGAAGAAATGTACCAGCAGACAGCAAGTGAGCAGAAGATCAGGACAGTGGTGCAGAGCGATGGCCATCAACCCTGCATGTCAACAGCTTCATTCAGTCCAAAATGATGGAGGACTTCACAGCGAGGATCAGTGGTCTGTTTGCCACCACCCACAAGCCCTGCATTTAGGGGCGACGGTTGTGAGACAATTTGTTTTTGCTAATTATAAAGATAGTTTAAGATGCATGTGTTTGTTTCATTTATATTCTTGCACAATTAAAATGCTTTCCTGTAAATTGTTGATGCACAGTACTAAAATATTTTCGAATGTTTTAACAAAAATACTTTTGTAAAAATGTTTGGATTACCTTTTGATTTGTAATGTTATTTTGAAGTATAGTAGTATCATAATATTAATACCTATATGTATGTACTATTCCAACTACACACACACACACACACATATAATATATTACACAATAGAAAAATACAGTAGAATTACAAAAATACAGTATCATACTGTATAATGTTTTACATACTGTAAAGTTGCAATACAGTACATTGCTGTAAAACCAAAATACATTAACTTACTTGCAACCATGTTGCCAATAACTTACTGTAAAAATACAGGAAAATTGTTAACAGTGTACGGTTCAGTACAGTACGGTACTGTACGGTACGCAATTATGTCCGTTTCCATTGTCAGAAGTTGTGAATGGTACCAAAATAGCGAACCATACCGTACCACTTTTTTGGTACCCTTCCGTTGGGGTACCTAGGCAAGGCAAGGCAAGTTTATTTATATAGCACATTTCATACACAATGGTAATTCAAAGTGCTTTACATAAAAGGAAGTAAAATAGTCATACCCCCCGGACTGTGCACATCTCTCAATCTATAGATGTGCACTTGTATACATTTACACTTACAGGTGTACCTTAATTATGACACCAGTTTTCCAAATGAAAGTGAAAGTGACATACAGCCAAGTATGGTGACCCATACTCGGAATTCATGCTCTGCATTTAACCCATCCAACGTGCACACACAGTGCAGTGAACACACACACACCGTGAACACACACCCGGAGCAGTGGGGGGTTCGGTGCCTTGCTCAAGGGTCTCACCTCAGTCGTGGTATTGAGGGTGGAGAGAGTGTTGGACATTCACTCCCCCACCTACAATCCCTGCTGGACCTGAGACTCAAACCCACGACCGTCAGGTTACAAGTCCAACTCTCTATCCATTAGGCCACGACTTCTTCTGCTGTTGTCCCGCACTCACGCCTGAGTGAGTCCATCGCTCTCACCCTCCTGCACTCCCTCCGCTTACAGACGGTCCCTAACCAGAAACCAAACAAATAGAACTCCGAGGTCCTACTTTCAACAGATTAACCAACACACTTGTCTTTCTTTCTTTTATGATTACATGATTGACAGGTCTAGATGAACGAGTTTTGACTCATAAACACTCGCGCTCTTGGAAGAAAATGGACGGTGCTCTTCAGATCACATAATTCAGTGGAAAATTAATATGTTATTCTGTATAAAGAACAGGTGAGAATAGTCTGTTCTTAAATACCAACAATAATAAGAACTCAGCATTCTCTCTCTTCTCTCTTGTGGAAAAAAAGTCCTCTACTTTGGTGTTTTTACGCTCGTGCTCAATACAGTCTTCTGAGCTTTTAGCGCCACTGCGCCGACCTTTTGGGTAACAGCAGTTGCTCTGGTCATGTGATGTAATGCTCAAATCTTATTAGATGGCCGTGTTTTCGCTTTGCGAAACGCAAAAGATTTGTCAGACTGAACGAAAAAAAACATTTGCATTTTCGGTGAGCGAATGTTCGCGTCTATGTGAAAGCATCCATAGGAAGCTGTTGTTTTATTCCCACGTGTCATCGTGTGCGAAATTCGTTTCACTTTTTCACGCTCAGTGTGGAAAGGCCTTAATGGTCTTCTTTGGAAGGCCGGTGAGGAGACCATTACAGTAATCCACCCTGCTGGTGATAAAGGCATGAACAAGTTTCTCCAAGTCTTGACTGGAAAAAAAACATCTAATTCTTGCAATGTTTTTGAGATGATAGTATGCTGATTTAGTTATTGCTTTGACATGACTACTAAAACTGTCTGTCTCCAGAATCACCCCAAGATTTCTGACTTGATTTTTAGTTGTTTGACCCCTAGAGTCAAGATATGCATTCACCTTGAACTTCATCTTTGTTTCCAAATGCAATGACTTCAGTTTTCTCCTTGTTTAACTGAAGAAAGTTCTGGCACATCCAACTGTTAATTTCATCAATGCATTGGCAGAGGGAGTCAATGGGGCTGTAGTCATTTAGAGATAAGGCTAGGTAAATCTGGGTATCATCAGCATAGCTGTGATAGGAAATTTGGTTCTTTCTCCTCATCTGACTTAGTGGGAGCGTATACAGGCTAAACAAGAGCGGTGCAAGAATTGAGCCTTGTGGGACTCCGCATGTCATGGCCGTCCACTTAGACTTATGCTCTCCTATACTCACATAATAACCTCTCACTTCTAAGTATGACCTGAACCATTTGAGTGCCATCCCAGAAAGCCTCACCCAGTTTTCCAGTCTCTCTAGAAGTATGTTATGATCGACGGTGTCAAACGCAGCACTAACATCTAGTAGTACCAGCTCTGATATTTTGCCAGAATCTGAATTAAAGCAAATATCATTTATTATCTTAATGAGTGCTGTCTCTGTGCTGTGATGCGCTCGGAAACAGATTGAAAATTGTCCAAGTAGTTTAAGTAGTTGTTCAGCTGATTAAAAACTACCTTTTCAATAATATTACCTATGAAAGGAAGATTTGATATTGGTCTATAGTTGCTCAACATGGTGTTATCAAGATTGCGCTTTTTCAGAAGGGGCTTAACAACTGCAGTTTTAAGGGAGTTTGGAAAAGTCCCAAAAAGAAGTGAAGCGTTCACCACTTCTAAGAGATCAGCTTCTTAACAGTTAAGCACACTTTTGAAAAAAGTTAAGATAGCAGGTTGACAATTTAAGGTGCTGTACTATTATGATAAATCATTGATAACAGTTCAGCGAGTGTAACAGGTACAGAATGTATTATGTTCATGTGTATTTAGAATTACACAAAATGTTCAAATGTGTACCTGATATGCCTGTTCGTGTGTGTGCACCTGCCCCTTTAAATTTCTGACTGCAATGTTGAAACTTATTTCTTGTCTTTGCACCTCCTCTTCCCTTTCTGCATTGTCTCTGCATGGGAGAGGTGGGTTCCTAATGAGCTCTGATTAATCTAATTACATCTTTTTCTTTTGAATTACTTTTGTACTTAAATTTGTCATTTGGATCATATCTGTGACATTATTTTACCTGTATATTTGATTATTTTCATATTTACACCGAGTTTAATCACTTTTCTGTTCGATGTGAACTTGAAGCACATGCTGATTGCCATTGCACTTTACATTCATGTTACAGAAACGGAAAAAGGGTGAATTCACACCGTATATACATACTTTTGTCTTTATTTCCTCTTATACTTTGTACTTATACTTTTATAATGGCCATTATTGTTCATTAAAACTGACAAAAAAGAGGCAGAGTTGTGCTTATTGTTGCGCTTTATTGTCGATAGCTACTTTCTGGCATACACCACATGACTGTCAAGTAAGGGAACTGTTGATGGTGGAAACGGAGGATGGATCAGGGTGTTCGGTCCTGAATCTTACTGTACTGTACTGTCCTGACCCGTACCGTTTGGTGGAAACGAAGAGATTTCTTCCTTTGAAGCTTAAGTCACAATCTTCTCATCAAACACACTTCACTGCCAGAAATGTCTCCTGTAGCAGTATAATTTTGGCAGGTGAATTAATACTGCTGAAATAATACTGCCCCACTGGAAATCTCTTGTCTTTGTGTCTTCTCAGCAAACACTCTTCATAGCCAGAAATCACCAGCATGAATGTGATGTGCTTGTGAACCTGTACCATGGAGCCGGGGAGGGCAGCATCATTTCAGCAGGTGTATTGCTGTAAAATGGATTTTACATTCGATATGCTATGAGAAATCAGAAGAAGTGATTGCACAGAGGGTTGTATTTAAGGGGCAGTTGTGGCCTAATGGATAGAGAGTTGGGCTTGTAACCTGAAGGTCGTGGGTTCTAGTCTCAGATCCGGCAGGGATTGTTGGTGGGGGAGTGAATAACCAACACTCTTTCCACCCTCAATACCACGACTGAGGTGAGACCCTTGAACCCCCAACTGCTCCCTGGGCGCCGCAGCATTGGCTGCCCACTGCTCCGGGTGTATGTTCACTACTGTGTGTACACTTGGATGGGTTAAATGCAGAGCACAAATTCTGAGTATGGGTCACCATACTTGGCCACACACCACTTACCTTTCCCACACAGAAGTTACACATGGGTAATAAATGTTACATTGTTTTGATGAATCAGTTAGTGCGATTCAGTTAGGCTCATCAATGATTACCCCATCAACTTCGGTCAGAAATCTTGGTGTAATCTTTGATGACCAGCTGACCTTCAAAGAGCACATCGCAAAGACTGCTCGATCCTGCAGGTTTGCACTACACAACATCAGAAAGATCAGGCCCTTTCTGACAGAGCATGCTGCGCAACTTCTTGTCCAGGCCCTTGCTGTTTCTAGACTGGACTACTACAATGCTCTTCTGGCTGGTCTGCCATCAAACACAATCAAACCTCTACAAATGATTCAGAATGCAGCGGCACGACTGATCTTCAACGAGCTCAAAAGAGCGCATGTTACACCTCTCTTCATCTCCTTGCACTGGCTACCAGTGGCAGCTCGCATCCAGTTCAAGACACTGATGCTTGCGTACAGAACTACCACAGGCTCAGCACCCTCCTACTTCCACTCACTATTACGAACCTACATCCCCTCCAGAAGTCTGAGATCTGCTAGTGAGCGACGCCTTGTGGTACCATCACAGAGAGGCTCAAAATCACTCTCCAGAACATTCTCGTTCACCATTCCTGGCTGGTGGAATAATCTTCCCACCCCTATCCGGAACGCCGGATCCCTGGCAATATTCAAGCAACAACTGAAAACTCATCTCTTTCGGCAGTACTTGACTTCATCCTAAACTCAAAAAAAAAAAAAAAAAAAAAAAAACCTTTCCCTCTCTTTCTCTCCGCTTACTAGCTTGTGCTTATTTGAACAATGACTGAGACTTGGTGTTAAAAGCACTTCCTCTGTCTGATTGCCTCTTCAAGATTAATCGCTTTTTGTATTCCCCAATTGTAAGTCGCTTTGGATAAAAGCGTCTGCCAAATGACTAAATGTAAATGTAATGAATCCAAGATGGCAGCGCGATCAGACGCAGCGGCTACTCCGGGTCCCAAAGACGGTGCTTTTATGTCTTTTAATGTCATCTGTTCGTCTCCAAATAGTGTCAGTTTACCGCTAACTCATAAGGAAATCACCCCAAAACTCATCTATGATCGCCAAAGTCTTTTGGATATCGGCAACGCATACAAACAACAACTCTCGCCGGCGGCTACTGAGAAGCTACAAGGCCTTTGTTTACTGCTGGAGCCGGACCTCGAGACCGCGGCCTCGCCTACTGATGCTACCCGCACAAGGCAGCTTCGCAAACGGTGTGAGAGAGGACGGAAGCGCGGCAAGCGTGGAGATATACGAGCTAGGCTAAGAGCTAACCCCACAAGACCGATTCTTCCAACACTCATGCTCTCAAACGTTCGCTATCTGGAAAACAAACTGGACTTAATTCAACTCAGTCGGTCTACACAGCATGAGGCAAAGGATTGTTGTGTGTTTGTTTTCACCGAAACACGGCTAAACGACAACATCCTGGACTCCGCCATTCAGCAGCACGGGCTAACCAACTTCAACAGAGATTCATCACTGTCTGGTAAGACCCGCGGAGGTGGCTTGTGTGTGTATATCAACAAAGACTGGTGTAACAATGCTGCGGTATTATCAAAACACTGTTCATCGCTGGTGGAGTTTATGTTTGTGAAGTGTCGACCGTTCTATCTGCCGCGGGAGTTCACGGTCATTGTTATTGTCGCGGTCTACATCCCTCCGTGTGCAAACGCTAAGGACGCGCTTCGTGAACTGTATAACGCCATCAGTGAAAAACAAACAAATAACCCCGACGGCATTTTCACCATAGCCGGTGACTTCAACCATGCAAACTTAAAGACAGTTTTGCCAAACTTCTACCAACATGTGAACTTTGCAACAAGGGGAAGCAACACACTGGACTTTGTTTACACAACAGTAAAGAACTCTTACAAGTCTGTACCCCGCCCCCACCTCGGGTACTCAGACCACATCACTGTTATGCTAATCCCAGCATATAGACCACTTCTCAAACGCGCCAAACCAGTTCAAAAGCAGATCACCGTATGGCCAGACAATGCCACCTCAGCACTGCAGGACTGCTTCCAGGACACAGACTGGAACATGTTTAAAGAGGCAGCCACCTACAACAACCACACAGACCTGCATGAGTACACTGAAACTGTGACTGCTTACATCAAAAAGTGCACTGATGATGTGACAGTCACCAAGACCATCACCACACGTGCCAACCAGAAGCCATGGATGACAGCAGAGGTTCGTGGGCTGCTAAAGACCAGAAATGAAGCATTCAGATCAGGAGATAAAGCAGCCCTCAAAACAGCAAGAGCCAGTCTGTCCTGTGGCATCAAAAATGCAAAACGGTCATATGGTCAAAAAATCAACAACCACTTCACAGGACAGCAGAGACACACGGATCCTGTGGCAAGCCATTCAGACCATCACTGACTACAAGCCCCTGCCACAGGCCTGTGATGAGGACACATCCCTCCCCGATGCACTCAACCACTTTTATTCATGGTTTGAAATGCAGAATGACACACCTGCACAAAAACTGCCCACACCTCCCAACGACCGGGCGCTCTGTCTGTCTCCAGCCGACGTAAGGAAGACCCTATCTAGGATGAACCCAGGTAAGGCTGCGGGTCCTGACAACATACCTGGCCGTGTTGTAAGAGACTGTGCTGCACAGCTGACAGATGTCCTAACAGACATCTTCAACACCTCGCTGAGCCAGACAGTCGTCCCTGAGCCAGGCAGTCACCCCCACATGTCTCAAATCCACAACAATCATACCGGTACCAAAGAAATCACCTGTGTCCTGTCTAAATGACTACCGTCCCATAGCACTGACTCCAATCATGATGAAGTGCTTTGAGAGGCTAGTCATGCACAACATCAAAACCAGCCTCCCCAACACACTCGACCCGCTCCAGTTTGCATACCGTCCAAACCGCTCTACGGACAATGCAATTTCCTCCACCCTCCACCTGGCTCATACCCACCTAGAAAATAAAGACTCCTATGTTAGAATGCTGTTCATTGACTTCAGCTTGGCATTCAACACAATAATCCCACAACAGCTCATAAATAAACTAAACCTGCTGGGCCTTAACAATTCCCTGCTGCTGACCGCAAGACCCTCCAGCGGACAGTGAACACAGCTGCAAAGATCATCGGTGCCCCTCTCCCCTCTATCCTGGACATTTTCCTTACACGATACTCCAGCAAAACCAACAGCATCGTGAAGGACTCCACCCATCCCTCCCACAGTCTCTTCCAGCTCCTACCATCAGGAAGACGGTACCGGAGCATCAGAGCCTGCTCCGCCAGACTGCTCAACAGCTTTTTCCCCCAGGCTGTGAGAGCCCTGAACTCAAATCACCCCGCCCCCCTCTGAAACCCCATGCAAACCCCTACCTCCTGAAACATGGACTTATAGTTAAATAATTATAGTTAAATCTGTCAGTAGGTTAGTTGTGTATAGGTTTATAGTGTTTTTTACTTCATTGTTGTATGTCTGTATTTATGTAGCACCGTGGTCCTGTGAGGCACGACATTTTGTTCCACTGTATGTCCCCACATGTAGTGGAATGACAATAAAGCTCAACTTGACTTGACTTGAAAATCATCAGATCCTTCAACATGGGGAGCCAGGTTTCCCCTTTTTTTTCTCCACAGACTTAGTGACTGCACTAATTTAACCCTTGTGTATAATTAAAAAAGAAGTTACTCTGGGGTCCTTAGAGGAAAGAAAAATGTATGTGCAAAAATTTATAGAAAATCAAAGCAATAAATCTGAACAAATTGTGTTTTTAGTAAGAATATTGTTTTTGTTTTGTTTTTTGAGCGCAGTACCAAATTTCTTCCATTAGATGCCAGCAGAGGGATTTGTGGTACAGAATTTCTCTCTCCGAAATTACATGCGCACTCATTAGTACACAAAAACCCCTCTCTTGCCAGAATGTAGCAGAATGGCGTTTCACAACAGATGTGTTGACAATGGAGAGATGACTACGCCACCCTGGGACTTGCATCCAGGGAAATACTACGCACCCTCAGGTACTACTCAAGGAAACAGGTTCAATTCTACTGAATAAACGAGCAAGAGACGTGGGTACAGAAATATACTTTGTTTTATTATTTCAGTTAATAGATTATTTTATTGAAAAGAATCACATAAACAACAACAAACTTAAAATGATGGTACTGGTATCAACCTCCTAAAGACGCATACATTTCAGTTATCACACACTATCAGTGCACACGCTCACACACTCACACACTATCAGTGCACACGCTCACACACTCACACACTATCAGCTCACACACTCACACACTATCAGTGCACACGCTCACACACTCACACAATATCAGTGCACACACTCACACACTATCTGCACACACTATCAGTGCACACACACACACTATCAGTGCACACACTCACACTATCAGTGCACACGCTCACACACTCTCAGTGCACACGCTCACACACTCACACACTATCAGCTCACACACTCACACACTATCAGTGCACACGCTCACACACTCACACAATATCAGTGCACACACTCACACACTATCTGCACACACTCACACACTATCAGTGCACACACACACACTATCAGTGCACACACTCACACTATCAGTTCACACACTCACACACTCAGTACACACACTCACACACTATCAGTGCACACACACACACTATCAGTGCACACACTCACACTATCAGTTCACACCCTCACACACTCAGTGCACATGCTCACACACTATCAGTGCACACGCTCACACACTATCAGTGCACACACTCACACACTATCAGTGCACAAACTCACACACTGCACACACTCACACACTATCAGTGCACCCACTCACACACTATCAGTGCACACGCTCATACGCTATCAGTGCACACGCTCACACACTATCAGTGCACACGCTCACACACTCACACACTATCAGTGCACACTCACACACTCTCAGTGCACACGCTCACACACTCACACACTATCAGTGCACACTCTCACACACTCACACACTATCAGTGCACACACTCACACACTATCAGTGCACACGCTCACACACTCACACACTATCAGTGCACACACTCACACACTATCAGTGCACACGCTCACACACTGCACACACTCACACACTATCAGTGCACACACTCACACACACACTATCAGTGCACACGCTCACACACTCACACACTATCAGTGCACACACTCACACACTATCAGTGCACACGCTCACACACTCACACACTATCAGTGCACACGCTCACACGCTATCAGTTCACACACTCACACACTATCAGTGCACACGCTCACACACTCACACACTATCAGTTCACACACTCACACACTATCAGTGCACACTCACACACTCTCAGTGCACACGCTCACACACTCACACACTATCAGTGCACACTCTCACACACTATCAGTGCACACACTCACACACTATCAGTGCACACGCTCACACACTCACACACTATCAGTGCACACTCACACACTCTCAGTGCACACGCTCACACACTCACACACTATCAGTGCACACTCTCACACACTATCAGTGCACACACTCACACACTATCAGTGCACACGCTCACACACTCACACACTATCAGTGCACACACTCACACACTATCAGTGCACACACTCGCACACTATCAGTGCACACGCTCACACACTGCACACACTCACACACTATCAGTGCACACACTCACACTCACACTATCAGTGCACACGCTCACACGCTCACACACTCTCAGTGCACACGCTCACACACTCTCAGTGCACACGCTCACACACTCTCAGTGCACACGCTCACACACTCACACACTATCAGTTCACACACTCACACACTATCAGTGCACACTCACACACTCTCAGTGCACACGCTCACACACTCACACACTATCAGTGCACACTCTCACACACTATCAGTGCACACACTCACACACTATCAGTGCACACGCTCACACACTCACACACTATCAGTGCACACACTCGCACACTATCAGTGCACACGCTCACACACTGCACACACTCACACACTATCAGTGCACACACTCACACTCACACTATCAGTGCACACGCTCACACGCTCACACACTCTCAGTGCACACGCTCACACACTCTCAGTGCACACGCTCACACACTCTCAGTGCACACGCTCACACACTATCAGTGCACACGCTCACACGCTCACACACTCACACAATACCCGGTGAAATCACTGTTGGTGATCCACATGGCACACCACCCCACACGTGTGGAACATCTGCCTCCCTTCTTTGTTTGTTGGACACACAGCACCTGTAATTAAATAAACCAAATCAACTTAATAAACCACACAAAATGAACTACACACAAATCAAAAGAAAATAAACAATCAAATCATAAATCTAAATGAATAAGGTCACCAGGCATTCAGCATTTAATGTATAGAGGCCAATGAGGCCTTAGATAAACAGATGTTAAAATATAAAGCCAAGATGAACCATCCAACAGAGAAAAACTACTAATACATAAAAGAAAAATTAAACAGATACAAAAAATATAAACAAATCAACAAGGAACAAGAATCAGAGATGCCAAAACACCCACACCTTGTTCTACGCGCTATCACACTTACTGTACATATTTTACTAATATCTCCACAAATGCTAATTCTCGAACATTCTATGGCGTAACTTTGGTAAAATATATATATATATATATATATATATATATATATATATATATATATATATATTGCTTATAAAAAGATTTGCAGAGCAAACAGCGTGGAATTTATTTATTTTTTCATCTTTTTTTTGAATATTAAAAATATTAAACAAATCAGTCTGTTCTCAACAAATTCAACAAATAATGTTTATCAAAATAAAGGTGCAGTAACTACATAAAATAAATCAAATTAAATTACCATTTAATTCATTTGGCCGCTCCGCTATCAACACATGACGTCATGCGCGTGCACGCAGAGGGCAGGCCACCATCATTTACATTACTTTTCAGTTGTAAAGAATATCTGCAGTGACATTTTTGCAAAGTATCTTTTCTGACAGAGGACCTTGAAGTAAAAAAAAAAGATTGAGAGCCACTGCCAAGTAATAATTGAAGATGAACTGAAAGGAGCGGCACGGATTCCGGTAGGAGGCGCAGACGCCCCGTGAGCTGGTTCGCCATCAGAAGAGAGAAGAAGAGGAAGAGGCAGCGCGCACATGTTTCGGCAGGAGCTCGTGCACTAGTTTAGATCTGCGGGACTCACAGGTAAAGCAGCGGCTCACAATGGCTCCGAGGAAGCGGCCGCGGAGCGAGGATCCGGAGCGCGGTCAGCAGCAGCAGCACGCGGGTCTGTGCGCGACGCTCCGCGGGGAGGACGCGTCAGTGCGGCTGCTGGAGGAGCTGGTGTTCGGCGCGGAGGAGCGGCCCTGGACTCAGTGCTCGTCTGTTTCTGTGAGGAAGCATTTAAACGTGTTTCACAGAATCCGCTGCTCACTTTAGTTTGGGGGCCGGTCTCTTAACGTTTACTTCTGTCTCCGTGAACTGCTGCTGTGCTGATTGTTAATAGTTAGGAAGGTAACGTTAGTTGCTAAGTTTAGGTATGAGGTGGATCTAAAGTATGATCATGCGGAGTAAGGCATTAATATGTGCTTCATAAGTACTAATACACAGCCTGCTAGTAAACAACTATCATTAGTTCAGGACGCTAGGCTTGCTTTTCTTTTATCAGCACTTGTGGTCGTTTTAGATTGAGATTAATACATCACCTGAAGCTGAATAATCATCTTTCCATTGATGTATGGTTTATGATAGGACAATATTTGGCTGAGTTACAGCTATTTGAAAATATTATGAAAGCATGGTTTTGATATATTTACAGTAAGAAATTAAATCTTCACTTAATATCCTAATGATTTTTGTCATAAAAGAGAAAAGTATAATTGTGAGCCATACAGTGTGTTGTTGTCTATTGCTACAGATATAGCTGTGCTACCGATGACTGCTTTTGTGCTGCAGGGACATATATAAACTGATGCTGAAGCAGCTTCTGATCAGTGACTAATCAACTTTTTTTTTTAATATTTGATTTCCTTAAAGTAATTTGTACTTGCATTTCTTTTTAGTTCTGTCAAACAATTCATCACAATTAATCGCATCCAAAGTAAAAGTTTTTTTTGTTTGTTTACATTATACATCTGTGTATATTTATGTATATGAATATAAATACACATGTTGAAAATGTTTAATTCCTATAAATCTGTGTATCCGTTCTGAAGCGTGTGCATGTGTTTGAGCAGGACAGCAGTGTGTTTCTGGAGGAGGATGACGCAGGCAGCGTGTGCTCGGAGGAGAGTGGGACGCAGCCGGCGGTCCGGAGCGCAGCGTGGGAGGATGAGGAGGATGAGCAGGACGAAGAGTGAGGCACACGACAGCACCGCTCCTGATAACCTCACAACCTTCCTGCCAGTATGCTTGTGTGCCACTTATTTGATTTGTTTTGTTTTTTAAGGATTGACATGACGCATCGGTTTCGAAGAGACTTTAAAAAGAGTGAAGCAGAGAGTAAAATGACAAAACAGAGGCTACAGCAGCGTCTAAAGGAACAGTAAGTTACAGTAAAATAAAGTGATTTGCTTGAACAAACAAAAGCACACTTGTGAGCCGAATGCTTCTGGTTTGTCTGGCAGGTTTCAGAAAGCCATGGGCGGCACACCCAGCTGGGCAGAAGCCACAGACAAGAAGAGCCAGAAGAAAGGTAATTAATGCATGAGCTAGTTTGTTTGTTGAGGGATGTCTTTGTTCATTTAAGCTGCAGTAAGTCTTTTATTCTGTCTATGGTTGAGTGTTATCATGCCTCTGTAAGATGTTCGTTCCCTGTTGTGAACCAGCAGGCCATCATTACTGTTTATACGCTTCTTCCCAGCAGAGCCTGACAGTGAAGATGAGGATGATGGTGAAGATCTGTTGCGAAGGACGGGTAACTTCATCGGCTCGTCCGACATCCTGCCCAAGGGAATTATTAAGGTCTGCTGCTCAACATGTGACCGCTGTAGACACAGAAAACATGCTTTTATTGTTCCAAGTGTGAGAGCAACAGATTATAAAAATATAGAATTTGTGATCCTGGACCACAAAACCAGTCATAAGGGTCAATTTTTTTTAAATGGATATTTATACATGAAATATTGAATACATTTATTCAGTTTACATGCATGAAAGCTGAATAAATAATCTCTCCATTGATGTATGGTTTGTTATGATAGGACAATATTTGTCTGAGATACAACTATTAGAAAATCTGGAATCTGAGGGAGCAAAAAAATCTAAATATTGAGAAAATCTCCTTTAAAGTTGTTCAAATGAAGTTCTTAGCAATGCATATTACTAATCAAAAATGAAGTTTTGATATATTTACGGTAGGAAATTTACAAAATATCTTCATGCAACATGATCTTAATATCCTAATGATTTTTGGCATAAAAGAGAAATGTGCTACTTGATAGTAATACTATCAGTAATAACTGTGATGTTTGGCTGGCAGATGAAGAAGTGTGTGAATGTGAACAGTGAGTGTCCCGGCGGGGATCAGCTGACCTCAGTGCAGTTTCACCCGTCTGCTCAGATCGTGATGACCGCAGGCCTGGATCACTCCGTATCACTCTTTCAGGTGAAGCACCGCTCATATCCTCACTGTCCAGCCGCTCACCTTCAGGGATTCGACTGGGATTCACTCCATCACTGATCCCCGTCTAGTGTGTTATATGAGAGAGGACTGGAATCAGACGCTGTCATGTACTCAACTGTGCTATTTTGAGGCACCATGAATATGAACTAAAATGCACTTTTAACATTTCTCTGCATTTAAAAAATGTATTTAGTCAGCACTTGTAGTACACTTGAGTGTTCTAGTGTATGACAGATGGGTTCAAGTGTACTACAAGTGCTGACTAAATACATTTTTTAAATGCAGAGAAATGTTAAAAGTGCATTTTAGTTCATATTCATGGTGCCTCAAAATAGCACAGATCACTTAGAAGATCTTAAGAACTACTAAAGAGTCATTTTTAGTATATTAAGTACAAAATTAGTGCACGGAAATAGAGCAATTTAAGTACATTATGGAAGTGCACTCTTTTTTTTTTTTTTTTACCTGGATCCTCACATCAGCAATCTGACACAGACACCGTTGAGCCCTGTGAGTCAAATGCAAATGAAACGAGTGTCAGAACGAAATGAACAACAGAGTAGTCAAAGCGAGTCAGACTGTGCTTGATGTAGGGCTGGGCGATATGGGAAAAATATCATATCACGATTTTTATTTTTTTTAAATATCATGATTCACGATTTTATCATGAATCTTTGTCATGTTGGTTTTACTATTTTGGTTTTACAAGTTGTCTGAGCATTAAAGCCAAACTAGAAAGACAAAGCCTTTCAAGGTAACAGAAAACAATAAAAAAAGACATGGCAGATATTTAGGCCAAAGTGGGCGAAGATAAAAATCTTTGTCATTATTTTATCTTTCTTATTAAAAAATAAGAACAAAGATACACATTACAAATACACATGATATACAATTAAAACAACTGCTTTATTTTCAGGTACAATAGGTGTATTTAGCAGAGCATTCAATGAAATTGAATGAACAAATATAAAAATAAAACACTAGATAGACTGATTCCTAAAGCAACTGTATTAAAGTTTTTCAGTCAAGAATAGTGAGTGATTTTTCTCTTTGCGTTTTGTTGTTTTGTTAACGTTAAATTAATAGTTCCCCCCCAAAAAATAAATATTCTGTCATCTGTCTGTCAATTCGGTCATGTTTTATTTTTATACCATCATTTACTCAAAAGTTGTTTTAAACCTGAATGAGTTTCTTTCTTCTGCTGAACATAAATGCTATTTTGAAGAAGGTGGAAAACCAATCAGTTGCTGGTCCTCAGTGACTTCCATAGGATTTTTCTTTCCTGCTATCAAAGTCAATGTAGACCAGCAACTGTTTGGCTACCCTCATTCTTCAAAATATCTTCTTTTGGGTTCAGCACAAGAAATTAATAGAGGTTTGGGACAACATGTGAGTGAGTAAATAATGACAGAAATTAAATTTTAGGGTGAACTATCCCTTTAATGACAGTCGACAGCACGTTTAGTGTCCTGTCCCTTTAAGACCTGCACGCATCTAATATACAGGCACGCATCTGTTTCTCTCTTAACTATTTACTTTCATTTTAGACATAACCAACTGAGTCTGTATGTGAACCTTGTGTGTTTTGACAGTATTAGCGCAAAATATAACTTAGTTGAGTAATCAGGCGCTGTTAGACAGTCTTTTTAGTGCGTGCTTCAGGTGTATCCGCTCAGATAAAGCGCACGTCAGACCAGCGCACGAATGAAACATTTAACCAGCAAGGCTTGTGTGCAAATAATGTACTTTTGCGATCGCGAATAAGTGCAGTGTCCTGTCAGAATAACTCTACTGCTGTATGTGGTGTTGTACAGTATATAGAGACGGAGGCCAGAACTGTATTTGACATAATGTGTGCTGTAGCACGATACTACCATATTTCTTCAAAAGCAGATCGTGGAGACATTTTTATCGTCCACGATCTAAAATCATCATATCGCACACCCCTAGCTTAATGTGAATTCACTACATAAAATAACCTTGACGTTGCTGCTTCTGAACAGGTGGATGGCAAGAGCAACCCAAAGATCCAGACCATCCATCTGGAGAATTTTCCAGTGAGCAAGGCTTCGTTTAGCGCTGATGGGGAGCATATAGTGGCCACTGGACTGAGGAACAAACTCTTCTACATCTATGACATGATGGAGGGCAGAGTTCTCCCGGTGACTAGTGTGCGAGGTGAGATCTGCAGACTCAGAAGAGCTCTTTCTTTCTGTTGAATGATGGATTATGTTGACTGAAGCGATTAAGCTCATTTACACTGAACTTGTGCTAGAATGTAATGTTTTGTGTGTGTGGCTGTTTCTGTTAGGTCTGAATGAGCAGAGGGTGTCAGACTTCCAGGTTTCTCCAGATGGAAAGTATCTTCTTCTCTCGGGATCCTCAGGATATCTCCATCTCATGACCACAAAGGTGCGATCCCATTACATCTGCTCGTGATATATCTGTAGTCACTCAGAATAGTTCCTGAAGATGAACAGTCCAGCTGCAGCCGTGCTGTTTTCACTCTTAAGTGTCATTTATCTGGTGTTAAAGGCTTAGTCCAATCACCCTCAAGACCTTTGTTTGTCTTCGAAGCAAATTAAAATAGTTTTAATATGCTCTCATTTAATATGCAATATGCTCAATTGTCATATCGTCAGCCTGTGAGATCACGATACACGATATTATACACGTGCTAATTTAATTGTTTATTTACTTGGGTTCATTGCCGGAGAGTGAACCAGCTCCAGCGTAAGGCTAAAAGCAGCATGATGTTTTTAATATTACTGAACTTAAATTTAACATAATTCAATAGAAACGTTGTAAGTTACTAATCATAACACTTACATTTCCTCAGGTTTTCAAAAAGCAGCTACAGAAAACGAGCAAAGAACATTACATTACCAAAGAGCATCATCACAAGCTCAGTCTAGCACTTTAAAAACACTCTGTTATAATCAGAGAAGCTATCTACACCGTCTGATGAATACATCTCTAACATCGCACGCACATCTGCACTTTGTAGGTTAAGATGAGCGAATTCGAGCACAATTCAGTCAGCGATGACTCATCTGAACGCCTCTGATTGGCCACTGCATTCATCAACTCGACATAATCGTGTGTGATTGGTTATAACACGCAACACTGTAAAAACGCAGAAAGAGAGAGGTGATGGAACAAATAAGCCCTAATAATAATTAGATAGTATTAGTCACCTGATGATAATAATTATAATAATCGTCTTGCTATCGTTGAAGGCATCAGCCACAGGCAATATCTCTGACTATCACTGTTACACTATTGTCTATCAGCACAACCCCAGTGAGTGTGTGGCACTGCTCTTCATGTGCAGTCTCTGTAATCAGCGAGCGCTTGTGTTAGTGCTCTGCTGTGAGAATGAAGTGTGGCGTGTCTCTTCCAGACCAGAGAGGTGATCCGGAGCATGAAGATGAACGGGAGTGTGTGTGCTGCAGCGTTCACCACAGACAGCAGCAAGATCTACGCCAACTCCCGTAAGTCCACACAAACACCCCTACTGTAAAAGTCTGGCGTGCATCTAATAAATGATTAGTTCAAGAGCGTTGTGCAGGTTTACTGTAACAGTGGCGCTGTGAGCCCGATCATTAAGTGTGTGTTTGTGTGTGTGTGTGTGTGTGTGTAATCAATCTGTGTAAATTCACTACAAACTGAGATGCACCAAGAGTGACAGGGAAATGCATTCACTTTTGAACTGAATGTTCTTCATCTGCTGTGGCAAGAGTGTAGTTTTTCTGTTCTACTAGTTTAAACGCATCTTTCTAGGTTATTTTGTGTGTCTGTAAGGACTAGAGCAGGGCTGTAGCGCCCCCTACTGAGATCCTGTGAAATGTGCTTCACTCACTCTTGACTCCTAGGTCACTTTGAGAGAGCACGATTTCTCATTTTTAAATAGATACTGAATATGCTAGTAATACAATAGTTTAGTGCTCTACTTTTAAAAAAAGCACCGAACCATACTTTGTAAATGAATAAAAATAACATTATATATTAATCATTAAAGATTCTATTCAAGCAGCGGTCTGAAACGGTTTGTTGGATCATCAAACGGG
Organism: Barbus barbus; assembly: GCF_936440315.1. NCBI lineage: Eukaryota > Metazoa > Chordata > Actinopteri > Cypriniformes > Cyprinidae > Barbus > Barbus barbus. The sequence goes on from NC_136755.1 coordinate 571,484, forward strand.
CAAAAGTTTACTTTAAGAATGATCATGCCAGTTTGAAGAGTTAAGTTCTGTGTTTAAAACAAACGAGCAAACAGAAAGAGAAGGTATTATCTTATAGCTCTATAAATGAAGCATGTTTTATTAGCCACAGAAAGACAAATGTTTCCCTGAAAAATGCACAATACACAATCTTTCAGCCCAGGGAGAAGTCTTACATTACATTACGGCGTGACCGGAATTATTGTGGCTAAATGAACATCAGTTTGCTTTCTCATGTCACTAGTATTAAATCTGCAACTTCACTGACTAACAAATGCATTAATGTGACCAGATGGATATAAACTAATGCAACAATGACATCTTGGGTGTGTTTTGGTCACATTGTTTTAACCGCTTGAGGTGCTAATGTGCACGTCTCATCCTCTAGAGGCCGCTCTCGTGCTGTGTAATAAAGACTAGAGGGACTTTTCTGTATAATGAGGACCTCCTCAGCCGCTCCAGCAACGGTCCCAACCCAGAAACACTATCGGCATGGATTTTTGCCGATAACCAATAGTTCCACCAATTAACTATCGGTGCAGATTAATCGGGCAAAACCGATACATCGGTCGACCTGTCAGTCATTTACTTTACCCCAGAAACAGCAAGAGCAGCCTCAGTCTCTTAGGACAGTTGGACTGCGGTCACACCAGGCTTTATTCAGTCACAGACATCACGTTTAGACAGACTGTGATCCTCTGAATCCACGCTGTGTGTGATAACACTGATTCCCGTGTGTGTGTGTCTCACAGAGGAAGGTGAGGTGTTCATCTGGGACGTGCAGAGCAGTAAGTGTCTGAAGAAGTTTGCGGATGACGGCTGTGTCAGAGGAACTTCTCTCGCTCTGTCCAGGGATGGCCTGTATCTGGCCTGTGGGTGAGTAATGTCAGAACACCGTTCGTCTGTCTCTTACTAAACACAGAAGCTGATATCAGCGTCCCGTCCTGCAGTAAACATCAGCATTTATTAAGTCACCAAAACCTGTGGCTGACTCGGGTGAAAGTGCAGATACTTTAGTGATTACTGAAGTAGAGCTAACAGAGTTAATAATGACGAGTTATTCTCATTGGACTCTTCTTTCCTCTTACTCAATTACTCAAATTACTAGCAATTTTGGATCTGATTCAGAACAAGCAGGAAGAAGTATCTGGTTCTGTTGATGCTTTTTGTCAATCTGTCTGAGTGTGGCACAAATGCTGCATGAACTCAATGAAAGCAGCCCATAAATATGATTTCAAATACAGTGCGTTTCTGGTTGTTACATACTGTATGTTTGTTAGAATATATGATGAGTTATTACATCTAATGTGATCAAATGTGTACACTTTGCCTGTGTTGGCTAGTTTTATAAAGGTAACATGAATGCTTATGTTTATCCTGCACATGCTTTCTGCAGTAGAGCTAGAAAAATCACCCACAAATCATTTTCAGTTCAATTGATGAATTGTTGTGCCATATTTTGTAAATGTAGTCAACATTTGAAGTGGATCAAAAAAGACCAGAACACATTTTGTTTTTAGGGCAACTTTGATGAAAGGTTTTGATCCACTTCAAATGTTGACTACAGTATTGGTGTTTTTAAACAGCAGATGCACTTTGTTTTCTAAATACTTTTTCTTGTAAAGAACAAAACAACTGTGGTTTAAAAATAACCCGCAAAAAACACTCATTTCAACTGTAGATTATTAACATCTGTGATGAAGAACTGTTACTCCCTGGAGTTAGGGATGTAAGGGTATGGAAATTTCCAAAATGAAAAAAAAAAAAAAAAAGTAAAGTCGTGACGTATTGTCATCGAATCATTTCTGTGACAATACTGTCAAAACAAACTGTCATCGAATCATTTCTGAAGACAGTCAGAACCTTCAGAGGTACATTCGTATAATTAAATTATTCATATAATTCCCTCAGCACTCTTTTAAAGGCTCCCAGCTGTTTTCTCTCAGAATGAAACTCTGCTGCCGTGCGCTCGTGACACTGGTACACTCTGCTTTATGCTGGACAGTGTTTATTTATCCTGAGTTGTTCAGATCGCGGTAATCGAATACGGGTTTAATGATAATTCAAATATGAAACAGTAATACTAACCGTGGGGAATTTTATCATGATTTCTCGTCAAACCGGTAATCGTTACATCCCTACCTGGAGTAATGTTTTGTTCCCGCCAGAGCTTTGGTCCGGATGGGTTTGTGTGTTAGTTGTAAGGTGTAATGCACAGCTGTGTGACTGGATCCTGAGGAACGGTGTTGTGCTGCTCGTCTGCAGGTCTCAGAGCGGCGTGGTGAACATCTACTCGCAGCAGGACTGCCTGCAGAAGCTGGTGCCCAGACCTCTGAAGGCCGTCATGAACCTGGTGACAGCGGCGAGCTCCCTGTGCTTCAACAGCACCTCCGAGATCCTGGCCATCGGGTCCAGAGCGGACGACGAGGCCAACCGCCTGGTGCGTCACAACACCTTACACATCAGCTGTGTGCATATGAAAACACATCAGCTTAGAAACAAAAGCCATTTAGATTATATTTCATAGTTTTTTAATAATGCTTAAGTTATATACTATTATATGCAATTTTTCTTCATAATAGGCCTAAATTGAAGAGACAAAATGCCTGGAAAAATTGATATATGAAAGTGTTTTTCATCAGCACTGCATGAACAATGATAAATGCCTGAATAAATAGTTCAGACACTATTTGCTCTTTTTTTAGGAACACTGTACTGGTTCTGTGCCTTTAAAACAGCCTCAATTCTTCAAGTTCATGAATAGGATTATTCAGATTCATAGTGTTTCTGATTATTATCAAATTCAAACGAACATGCATGCTGTGGCCATTAATGGATGCAGATATGTGGCGATCCAGTGATGATTGATGGGTATGAACAGACCTAATGAAAGCATTCGTTCTCACCATTACACCAGCAGCAGTCTGGACTCCTGACACGAGTGCATGGATTCATGCTGTTTGTTCAAATTAGGAGCAGAGCTCTACGTTACTGAGATCACATGAACTGAAGCTTCAGACCCATGTCTGCATAATCAAGTATTGCACTGCTGAAGCGTGATTGGCAGATCTGATAATTGAGCACGTGTCAGTACAGCTGCTCCTAATAAATGGCTAAATAGCAGTGTATGTATGTATACATAGACAAACTTCATGTTGTAATGAATTGTAGATGACTGAGAGATTGCATGTTTTCTGTGTTCATAAGCTGCAGAATTGGATTTCAGATACAGTTCTTGCTGTAATCTGGCTTGGTTTTAGTTATACACAATAATGGGGTAGTTGGGATTTTTAGTTGCAGAATAATTTAGATGACTTATTTTTTTCCTTTTAAGGTTCATCTTCCAAGTTTCACCGTGTTCTCCAATTTTCCACAATTCCAAAAGAAGACTATATTTCAAACCCGTTGTGTGGATTTCTCCCCGCGGAGCGGATTCTACTCTGTGGCCAATAATAAAGGCCATGCGCTGCTCTTCAGGTGAGAACGTGCCAATTACATTAGTTGCCATTTGTTTTTACTACATGTGCAATGTTAATTTATGATTCACAGGTTTAGCATTCACTACTTTTCCAGATTCAGAACATTTAATGAACTTTTATTCAGTGTATCTTAAAATGCATTTATAGGTCTCTTTAAATGTAATGTAATTGGGTTCATACATTTTAGGAAAGAAAAAGCCTAACTATTTTAGATTGTCCAGTGCTCTAAATGTAACTGGAAAGGAAAAGCATGAACGAACACAAGCGGTGTTTGAAGTCCATTTCAGTGTCATTAACCACCGCTCTCCAGCATACCAGACACTGTTCAGTTTCTTGAAGGAATGACTTTAAATGAATAGATCTAGAAAGCAAGTCAATTGTTACACATCTTTTACACTGATGTTTTTGCTATGCTAGTGTTATCCAGGTGTTGTATAATCGTGTGTATTGTTGTTTGTCTCTAGGCTTCTGCATTACACTGACTTCTAGAGATGAAGCACCGCGTTCCACAAAGCAAACGGCTCAGACTGAATACGTTGCACATCGGTCAGCTCCTCTGATTTCAGCTCAATAAACCACATGACTGTGAGAGATATTATTCAGTTGTAAGCGTGTGCATTATTTACAGTTTGCTCATCCTAATACAGTCTGTCTTTGACACTTTTCCTTGTCTTCAGACCTGCAGTAGAGCTCTTAAAGTGATTGTTTGATTTTTATTCAGTTTAATGAAATGAAACTTCACGTATGTATTCTTCCAGAGCAGCTTTATCAAGAGCGGCCGTATAAATGCTGCACTTAGCAACAGTGGCGCGTTAGGAAGTAGAGATGCGTCTGAAACTGAAAACCTTATTTGAAAAGGCATGGAAAATGGAAAAGAATAATGAATTCTACTGAATAATAGAAGACCCATTCAACAGACACAGTCTGGTTTGCTGATAACAGGTGAACTAGTTCAGTGATTCTCAACCACATTCCTGGAGGACCTCCCAACACTGCACATTTTGCATGTCTCCTTAAACACCTGTTTTAGGTCACCTACTCATTGGTAGAGACTTGACTCGAGACTTTAAATGGGTGTGTCAGACAAAGGAGACATGGAAAATGTGCAGTGTTGGGAGGTCCTCCAGGAATGTGGTTGAGAACTGAACTAGAGGATAGCAGGACTTTATACACCTGTAAAACTGCAACACAATAATGAGTGTAAGTGAATAACTCAACGAGGGAAATGAGTGGCATAACCGTCTTAGAAGTCAGAGCTTGCCAAGAGAAAGCTTACTGAATCCATACACATTTTCTATTATTTGATATATTCAGTGCATCCGGAAAGTATGCATAGCACTTCACTTTTTCCACGTTATGTTACAGCCTTAAGCCCTATTCGGACGGCAGTTGTTTCTCAGTGGGACGCAAGTGATTTTCACAATTTACAGGGGGTAGTCAGTGATTTAATTGCCGTCTGAATCCAGAATGTCGGTGTGTTTCTCTCACCACCCCTGTAAAAATCCCCGGCTGAATTACTGTTTTTTTTGACAAACACCAAGGTCATGTGGTAATTTAATTGCCATCCGAATCCATATCTCTGAGTTTACGAGAAAATCGATTCAAAATTCAGTGTTTAAACCCTTTTTGAGCACTCCCGAACACCGTACGGTAACTTGTACTTCGGTGTAATTTGCATACATATTTATTTCTGAAATGCTGGAAAGCATTTAAAAGAACCCCTCCACCACAGCGACTGGGAGCAGAAAGAGAAGAAAAGCACGTAAACATTCGAAATGGGTCTTTATTATGGCAGAAGCAGGTATGCAATAGGCTACAATTTAAAAATGTGTAGGTATAAAAAGATATGTCACGTATAATTATATAAAACTATAGCACGCCTATTTTCCTATTTCTAAACAGGAGATTTAAATAATAAATAGGATTATATATTATAAAATATGTTTGGAATAAGAATACATTTTACATAAGTATTTTAAAATTTTGCACAAGAATAAATTTGTAATTAAAATTAATTTTATGTAGCCTACAGCACACAATCATGTGACTGGCCACATGAGCACAGAACTCGCTCCTCCACTGTGAATAAATCACCATCAGAATCCATGAGTTTTATCACTGAGGTCATATGTACATTTATTTTTACACACGTCCATATGAGAAACAATTACCGTCCGAATCGGGCTTTATTGCAAAATGGATTAAATTCATTATTTTCCTCAAAATGCTACAAACAATACCCCATAATGACAACGTGAAAGAAGTTTGAAATATTTGCAAATTTATAAAAAATAAATAATCAGATGTACATAAGTATTCACAGCCTTTGCTCAATACTTTGTTGAAGCACCTTTGGCACCAATTACAGCCTCAAATATTTTTGGGTGTGATGCGACTAGCTTTAAACCTCATCATTTGGCAATTATCTGCCATTCTTCTCCTCGCCTCTTCACCTCTCAAGCTCTGTCAGGTTGGATGGGGGCAGACGCACATTTTCAGGTTTATCCAGAAATATTTGATTGGGTTCAGTCCCAGGATCTGGTTGGGCCACTCAAGGACATCCACAGAGTTGTCTATAAGCCACTCTTGCTGGGTGATTAGACGGCCATTGGAACAAGACCTCGGAAACCAGATGAGTCCTCTGCACAATCTGACTTTGCTGCAGTTGAATTGAACTGCTGGTTCATCTGGCCAGAGGAGAACTGGTCCCCCGACTGAGCCTGGTTTCTCCCAAGGTTTTTTCTCCATTCTGTCACAGAGGGAGTTTTGGTTCCTTGCTGCTGTCGCCTCTGGCTTGCTCAGTTGGGGAGACTTAATTTCCAGCGATATCGTCGACTTGATTGCACAGATACTATTTAAACTGAACTGAGCTGGACGATGCCATCACTGAATTCAATAATGAAATGCCTTTAAATCTGGATACAGACTGGATCTGGGTGGCTACGGTGACCTCGGAATAAGAAAGAAACAGACTAATATTAGAGTAGATGCCATTCTTCTAACAATGTAACAAGTACATCAGGTGTTTTGGGACTCGTTTAAAGTAATGTAATCATCTGGTTTTAGCCAGGTTTCTGTTTCAAAGCACATCTAGTTTATGGTCCGTGATCATATCATTTACAAAAAGTGCTTTTGGTGTGAATAGAAACTCGAATGGAACCGCGAGTGACAGGCTAACTGGCTAACGAATGCTAACGCGCTGCATTCACGGTTTTAAAAAGCGAAAGATCAAATTAGTTTGATAGATAATACCAGAAATATGGTGGGAATTAAGTTATATATTATCACTTTAAACAACAGAGAGTGAAAGTAAGATAGAGATTCAAAAGAAAAGCAAAGCTACACGGAGCAATAATCGCAATCGAGTGAAGTCTTGGGAAGCCAATCATGATGGGCTTTAGCTGAAGCCCGGCTAACAATTTTGAGTTCCAAGAACATTTTAAAAACTTTTATTTTGGTTATGGGAATGTTCTATATGTCCAGTTTTCTTAATGTTAGTGGAACGTTTTTTTTTAGGTCAGTATTGATGTTCCTGAAATGTTATTTCAACTTAATTTTCATGAATTACTCCACATTCTAGGCAGTGTTGAATCCAAGTTCAGTGTCTAGTCCTAGTTTTTAATCAATTGAGCTGAGGTGGGACTTTCAAAGAGTTAAAGTTAATGAGATAATTAAGTGACTAATTAAATGATGATTGTGCATTAGTGATGAACACCTGCTGTTATTGAGAATTACAGAGGATCAGATGCTGATGTTTTATTGGTTAAAATGATGCCACCATCATGGAGATCAGTGTTTGCTTTAGTTGGGCTCTTGACCCTTTTATTAATTCAAAGTAATTTGTTTCTAAACAATAGCATTGTTTCATAGCAAATATTTGTGCGCTGCTGAATCAAACCTTGAAGTAGCAGATTAGTTTACACTTACTTCTTATAACTCATGATGAATGAATATCATGAAGTGGTCTCTTTGGTTTATTGACTGACATTTAGCTATTACCAAACTTTTGAAAAAAATTAAAAAAATGTCTTATTAAACAAATGCCATCATGATCAATGATGATCAATGCATTGCAGCATGAAGCATTTTGTTGATTGTCACCATTGTTGAGATTCATATGCTGGTTTTTGATGTGGAGTTCAGTTTTTTATTTGCATTACATACAGTAGGTTTAAAATTCATTCACTATAACGATTAGAGCAATACTTTGTTTGCATGCTGTAGTTTCATAGGGCTGATTATGCAAAATCTATACAGATATAAAAGACAAAGTTACTTTGATTGTAACCAGGTCAGCTCATGATGATTATTTCATCATACGAAAACAGTTAATAGTTGCTCACTGTTCAACACTGACCTCTCTGCTTTACAACACCGCATGCATCGCTGTAGAGACAGATCCAGGGGCGTAGATTACTTTTTCCCCCCCACTTTTTATAAAAAGTAAATTCGTCCCCCGCACTTTTTCATTGGACAGTTGTGTTCTCGACATGTTGAGGTTTTAATGGAGCAATGTATATAAATGCAGAATGATTTAAAATTCAAAGAGACAAGATGTACATGACGTTTACGTTTCCATGGCAATCAGTCACAGTTTGTGACGTCACGACATGCCCAGGCTCGCGCCCGCGGTCCATCATTCATTATTCGGTCGAGATGAGTTCAAAGCGGCAAGAAGCTCTTCCCTCCTTTTTCACGAAGAAGTCAAGCAGCGTAAGTTGGCATGTGGGATCCGAATAGTGTTGCACAATGTAGAGTGACTCTGCCTATTGCTCTTGTTGAATAATTAGCCAGTTTTGATGTTCATTATATGGAGAAATAAAAAGCTGCCTGGACAAACATGCACTTATTTATTTTCAGTGTAAATAACATTTTTGTCTAATCATTTAAGAACATCATTAAAAAGCAAATAATTTTGAACAAACGTTATATTAACATTACTGGAGGAATGTTTGTTTATAACCTTGAGAGAACCAGGAGAGAATGCTAGCCAAGTTCTGAGAAGTTAGCCAAGTTCCCTGTTAGCTGGGAGGATGGGTGTGGATTCTTCTTGGTTGGTTGAAAGTTGAGGGAAGCAAAGGCTGTCGGAGACACGACTATTCGGCAAAACTTAACTTAGAAAACAAGCCTCTCAATGGAAAAGAAAAGAAAGAAGAGTTATGCAATGGAATAATGTTTGTCCTCTTGGCATCATTTTGGTATGATCTGATGCATTTTTGATATGTAAAGGCAGTCGCTGTGCTATTCAGTGTGGTATCTGTGAGGAAAAAGTCAATGTCTCAGAGGCAGTCTCAGTCTGGGCACTGTGTACTAAAGGAATCAAACCCCCTTTATGGTGTTAACTCATGATTTTATAGTCATGATGCGTTAACTTTTCAACCATTAATCTTGGAGGGGCTTTCCTAGTTCAGAGCATCTCATACTAAAGTTATGGAAGAGTTAGTTAGTTAGACTTGCTTCAAAATAGCTGTTGGCAGGATATTTGATTTATGGTCATCCATGTTGCCTTTGGGGCCTCGTGGATGGTCAGTTCCAGTTCTGATTATGTGTGGGGATTACAAGGTAACTGCGAATCAAGCCGCTAATACTGAAACATACTCTTTGCCATGTACTGAAGAAGTGCTAGGGCACTCTTATTGGAGGAAGGCTATGTTCAATCTTGATTGATCTCACCTCAGCCCATCAACAGTTCTTACTGGTTGAATATTCAAACACATTTATAACTATCAACATGCATAAGAGCTTATATGTGTACACATGTTTAGCTTTTGGAATTATTTCAGCCCCCCTCCATTTCCAGCGGATCATGGAAAATTTAATGAGTGATCTGAAGGTGACTGTATATTTGGATGATCTGTTTGTCATAAACAGAGATGAGCAGGAACATCTGGCAAATCTTTCCAAAGTTTTGCAGCACCTCCAAGAAGGTGGGATAAGAGTGAATAAGTCAAAGTGTGAGTAGGGCCAAACATTAATTGAGTACCTGGGTCATGTGATAGACGGAAAGGGAGTGTATCCCACAAAGGACAAAGTTAGAACCATCATTGACCAAGATGGCGGCGTGAACACATCGCGAGGCTCAGCGTCTTACCAGATTTAGGAAAATAGTGTTAATTTACCTGGTTATTTCACTCGTGTTCGCGCGATTCAGTTATGCGAACTACAGCTATACTAAACAGTCACTTTTGGACATCAACAAACAGTGTTCCAACATAGTTTTAGATCATCCTTTCGACTTCAGCGAACTCCCGCCGGAGCTACTGAGATCACCGCGGACAAGCGGATCACTCGTACCGGCCGGAAGTGCTCGGCGTCGGCGTCGAGACCGTAAAGAAATACGGGGAAAGCGTGGAGGGCTGCGTGCTAAGCTAAGGCTAAACCCACATCGACCAGCTCTGCCCAGCATCTTCCTTGCCAATGTACGGTCTCTGATGAACAAGATGGACGAACTAAAGATCTGGACCCTCACGCAGAAATGGCTTATGGACTGTAATGTTATGTTCTTCACTGAAACATGGCTCTGCAACGATGTCCCAAACAGCGTGGCGCATATGGATGGACGCTCTCTCTTCAGGGCTGACAGAGTAGCAGCAACCTCTGGTAAAAACAAGGGTGGTGGAATATGCATTTATGTAAATAAATCATGGTGTAAAGACTCTGTCATTGTTGATACCTACTGCTCTGCTGATCTGGAGTTCCTGATTATCAAGTGCAGGCCATTCTATCTACCACGTGAGTTCACTTGCATTGTTGCTGCTGCAGTTTATGTACCTCCGGACGCTAATGCTAACGTGGCTATGAAAGAACTCTGTGCTGCTATTAGCAAATTACAAACCCTGCACCCGGATGGAGCCTTTATTGTTGCTGGGGACTTCAATCACTGCACTTTTAGATCTGTTCTCCCTAAATTTCATCAAAATGTCTCCTGCACTACAAGGGGACATAAAACATTGGACCACGTTTACACTAATGTGAGTGATGCCTACAAAGTCACACCCCTCCCCCACCTGGGTCAGTCTGATCACCTCTCTTTGTTCCTGCTCCCCAAGTATACCCCAGTCATCAAACATGTGAAACCTACAATAAGGACTGTTAAAATCTGGCTGGAAGGTGCTGACTCCACTCTTCAACATCAATTCCAGCACACAGACTGGAGTGAGTTTGCTGCCCAGGCCACCACAAACTCTCAGATTAACATTGACATTTATACCAACTCTGTCATGGAGCACATCAACAGCTGTGTGAGCAGAGTGGCCACACACAAAAAAATAAAAATTTTCCCCAATCAGAAGCCCTGGATGAACAGAGAGGTTCGCCTCCTGCTCAAAGCAAGAGATGCAGCCTTCAGGTCTGGAGACCAGGAGGCTTACAGCTCAGCCAGAGCCAACCTGAGGAAGGGTATCTGCCAGGCCAAAGTTAGGTGGTTTGTAATCTGTGATAGATTGTATGCCTTGCACACAAACAGAAGATTGAAGATCACTTCAATTCTTCAGACCCCCGGCGTATGTTGCAAGGCATACAATCTATCACAGATTACAAACCACCTAACTCTGTGCCCCCCTCCAGCTCTGCCTCCCTCCCAGACTAGCTCAACCACTTTTATGCTCGTTTTGATCAAAATAATAAGGAGATCTCACTCAAAGCTGAGCATCAACCCAGTGAACTGCCTCTCACACTCTCCACATCAGATGTCTACTCCACTCTGCGTAAGGTGAATGCACGGAAGGCAGCTGGCCCTGACAGAATACCTGGTCGTGTGCTTAAAGCCTGTGCGGAGCAGCTAGCTGAGGTCTTCACGGACATTTTCAATCTGTCCCTGGCCCAAACATCTGTCCCCACTATCTTCAAAACCTCCACCATCGTACCAGTACCGAAACACTCCACTGCCTCGGTCCCTAACGACTTCTGTCCTGTTGCACTCACCCCCATCATTGCCAAGTGTTTTGAGAAACTGGTTGCATCCCACTTAAAATCCTGTCTCCCTGCTACACTAGACCCATTCCAATTTGCCTATCGCCACAATAGGTCAACAGAGGACGCCATCTCAACAGCACTTCACTCTGCCCTCACCCACCTGGACAGTCAAAACACACATGTGAGAATGCTGTTCATAGATTTCAGTTCTGCATTTAATACTGTAATCCCCTCCAAGCTGATCTCCAAGCTCAGCCAGCTTGGAATCAGCACACCCATCTGCAATTGGATTCTAGATTTTCTGACTAACAGACCTCAGTCCATTGAATTAGATAACCTTTCCTCCTCCATCATCACCCTGAACACCGGCGTGCCACAGGGCTGCGTACTGAGCCCTCTCCTGTACTCCCTCTTCACCCATGACTGTGTTCCTGTTTATGGCTCCAACACCATAATCAAATTTGCAGATGACACCACGGTGGTAGGTCTGATCAAGGATGACGATGAATCAGCCTACAGGGATGAGGTGCAGCACCTGGCTGTGTGGTGTGCCACCAACAATCTAGAACTAAACACCCAGAAGACAAAGGAGATCATTGTGGACTTCAGGCGGACTAGGAGTCATGCACACACACCCATCTACATCAACGGAGCTGTAGTAGAGCGTGTGTCGAGTTACAAGTTCCTTGGCATCCACATCTCTGATGACCTCACCTGGTCCCATAACACCTCCACTCTGGTCAAAAAGGCACAGCAGCGCCTTTACTTCTTAAGGAGCCTTAAGAAAGTTTACCTGAATCCCAGGATCCTTGTGGAATTCTACCGCTGTACCATTGAGAGCATACTCACGAACTGCATCTCAGTATGGTACAGCAATTGCTCCGCATCTGACCGCAAAGCACTCCAGCGGGTGGTGAAAACTGCTCAACGGATCACCGGCACCCAGTTAACTTCCATTGAGAACATTTATCATAAGCGCTGTCTGGGCAGGGCAAGAAACATCATCAAGGATGCCTCTCACCCTAACCATGGACTTTTCACCCTCCTTCCATCCGGCAGGCGTTACAGGTGCCTACGCTCTCGCACTAGTAGGCTCAGGAAGAGCTTCTTCCCCGAGGCTGTGACACTTCTGAACGCCACGCCACTAATCTAACTCCTGCACCTGCTTATTACTGCACTGGTCACAGTACTTTACACACATGCATTTGCCCTACTCATATTTTGCACAGACTGCACATTGTCAAAGTTATTACAATATAAACTGTCTAAAGTTGTTACTATACAAAGCACAGTAAACTATTTCTATAATATTGCACTACTGTTATTTTGCATAGAATACATTGTTCTATCAATACTTGCACACACTCATCCAGCTGTATTTATTTATTTATTACCACTGTTCTCACGTCTCTGCTGTTCATAATGTGTATATATAATCCCACATTGCTCTGTTCATAATGTACATACAATCCCTACATTGCATTCCTATTTATATTCTGTATATACTCTGCTCAATACTGTATATAGCAATTCCACTGTACATTCTGTAAATCATATCTTCATTTACTCTGCACTTATATGTATATAAAACACTATATTCTTGCACTTCTGGTTAGATGCTAACTGCATTTCATTAGCTCTGTACTTGTACTCTGCATAAATGACAATAAAGTTGAATCTAATCTAATCTAATCTAAAATTCAAGAGGCACCGTCACCTTCAAATGTCAAAGAGCTTAGAGCTTTCCTTGGCCTAGTTAACTATTATGGCCGCTATTATACCCCACCAAAGCACTGTGTTGGCCCCATTCTACAGATTGGAAATGTGCATGCTTTATCACGTATCCCTTTGACTGAGTATGCCTTTTGTTTCTGTCAAACAAAGCACATCTAGTTTATGGTCCATGATCATATCATTTACAAAAAGTGCTTTTGTAGAAAGGGATCTAATATTCAATAAGCCAAGATTTATCATTTGTTTATCTGTATTATATTTGTTTTTTATTTGTTGAACATCAGTTAAATTGTTACTCTTACTTTGTTTTGGATGTTTTCTGTATTTTCTAGTTCGGGGAACAGACACAGTCTCTATAGTGTGATATCTGGGTGAAGGAGTCTCTATGTGCTGAGAATTAACTGACTTCTGTGAACACTGTGTAGGGAGGATGTCAATTGGAACACAGTTCATGCACATAGCTCTCTTCTAACGAGCTGGTTATGTGAATCGGGTGTGTTAACTAAGCGAGACATGCAAAATAAGCAGAGCGGAGGGCGCAAGGACTGGAATTGGGAAACGCTGGGCTACAACATGTCATTCACTGGTGAGAAAACTTTATAGCACAGTTAGTAAAACTACTACAATACCAGGAAGGAAGATTGGGTTGTTGATGTTTGCCTGTCATTCTCGCTCTGTCTGCACAGTGTGCGTGAACGCGCTGATGACGTATCCTGTCTGTGCAAACAGGGTGAGCAGAGGTATGCAAATACATACGTTGACAGGCAGGAAGGAAAGCCAATTAAAACGCTCGGATCGAACGTTTTGATTGGACGAACATTTCTTGGTCCTACTCCTTCCACAGAATATAAAAATGCATACATATAAATAAATTTATACCACTTAACTAAATGATTGCTGTCGGGATGTGAATAGATTTTCAACCAGAATAACAAAAAATGTTTCTGAAGACAATCATCTATTGCACCTTTAATAATAGCCTTAAGCTTTGACTTGTGTCAAAAAATTCTTAGTAAAAAGTAGGACTTTTCTAAGAGTAGGAGACTTTTATAAAGAAGCTTAAAGCAGCTTTCAGTAAAGTCTAAGACTGATTCTTAAGTGTTGACTGAGGTGATGCTTAAGGACTACAATGATGTCAACCCAAAATGGCCGACCTCCACATCTGAATAAGCCAATAGTGAGCCTGCTCATGTGAAGTCACAGCAGGACAACACCAATCACTATCACTATTAATTTAACTTTTACAAGTTGTTAGAACTGAAATGTGTGTTGGCAGTGTGTGTACACAAGCACCCTATTACGATGAAAATCCACCCGGTGTTTTTTTTTTTTTTTTTAATCTACTAAAATCTTTATCCCTTTCTGAAAGCGTGACATCACGAAGGCCTTCCCACGATAGTTTGATTGACAGTAGCGTTTTAGCACAGACTGCACTGGTGTCTTACCTCTAGCATGTTTCTAGCATTTGTAAAACTGCATGTTTCCATCTTAAAAATATATCTAAATTACGACCTATGCTCTCAATGTCAAATGCAGAAACATTAATTCATGCATTCATGACCTCGAGGCTAGATTATTGTAATGATTTATTGGGTGGTTGCTCTGCACGTTTAATAAACTTCAGCAGGTTCAAAATGCAGCAGCTAGAGTTCTTACTAGAACCAGGAAGTATGACCACATTAGCCTGGTTCTGTCAACACTGCACTGGCTCCCTATTAAATATCGTATACATTTTAAGATCTTGCTAATTACCTATAAAGCCCTGAATGGTTTAGCTCCCCAGTATTTGAGTGAGCTCTTATCGCATTATAGTCCTTCACGTCCGCTGCGATCTCAAAACTCTGGCCATCTGATAATACCTAGAATATCAAAATCAACTGCAGGCGGGAGATCGTTTTCCTATTTAGCTCCCAAACTCTGGAACAATCTACCTAATACTGTTCGGGAAGCAGACACACTGTCAGTTTAAATCTAGATTAAAGACCCATCTCTGATTGCTGTGATTGCTCCTGTCTGCCGTTCTGCTGAGAGGTTTGCTGAGAGGCTTTCGATTGTAGCTCCGTGTAGCTTCGCTTTCTGCTGAATTTTACGACCACTCTCTGTTGTTTAAAGTGATAAAATATAACTTAATTTCCTCCATATTTCTGATATTATCTATCAAACTAATCTGACTAATTTGGTTGTTTGCTTTTAATCTAAAACTGCGAGTGCAACACGTGTGCAACGCGTTAGCATTCGTTAACCGGTTAGCTGGTCATTCGCGTTTCCACTCGCGTTTCTATTTGCGCCTATTATTGTTTTCTTTTTTCTCGCTCCTTTTCATTGCTCTCTTGCTCCATTTGAACTCACGAGTTCATCAAACAACAGTGGTTCTCTTGTTATTTGCACTTCATGTCACATGTACAGTTTATCTCTCTCTGTCGGCGACGAGGGATTCACATGTGATAAATGCAGGGATATAGTTAGGCTGACAGAGAAGGTTTCAGAACTAGAGACACGCATCCAAACTTTAGTTGAGGACAGTAAGAATGTGAGGGCTGTAGATACTGCTTTGGATGCGACTAGCTCAGGGAGTCCTGTACATTGTTCGGTTCCGGTTGAGCCCGTGTCGCAGGGCAACTGGGTGACTGTGAGGCGGCCTAGTCGCGGGTCAAAACACCGCTCTTCCGTTCCGATCAAAACATCAAACAGGTTCTCCCCACCCACTGAGAAACCTGATGAAAGTGCTCTAGTTATTGGCGATTCTATTGTACGGAACGTGAAAATAGAGACACCAGCCACCATAGTCCATTGTTTACCGGGAGCCAGAGCGCCTGACATCTTGGCAAATTTAAAAGTGCTGGCTAATGCTAAACGTAAATTCAGTAAGATTGTTATTCATGTCGGCGCTAATGATGTTCGACTTCGCCAGTCGGAGATCACTAAATATAATGTTAAAGAGGTGTGTGAACTTGCAAGTACGATGTCAGACACTGTAATATGCTCTGGTCCCCTTCCTGCTTACCGTGGTGATGAGATACATAGCAGGCTGTCGTCACTCAATGGCTGGATGTCTAAGTGGTGCCCGCAGAATGACATAGGTTTTATAGACAAGTGGACAAGTTTTTGGGGCAGACCTGACCTGTTGAAAAGAGATGGTGTTCATCCCTCCTGGGGTGGTGCCGCTCTTCTCTCTAGAAATATGGCACGTAGTCTTAGAGTTCGTACTTGACTAACTGGGGCCCAGGTCAGGAAGCAGACAGACTGGCTAAACCGACCGTCTGCTAGCCGCCTCATGTCACAGAAGTCAGTTAATTCTCAGCACATAGAGACTTTCACCTAGATATCACGCTATAGAGACTGTCTGTTCCCCGAACTAGAAAATACAGAAAACATCCGAACCAAACTAAGAGTAACAACTAATTGATGCTCAACAAATAAAAAATGTTTACAATACAGAGAAACAATTTATAAAACTTGGCTTGACCTTGAATATCAGGTCCCTTTCTACAAAAGCACTTTTTGTAAATGATTTGATCAATGATCATAACCTAGATTTGCTCTGTTTGCCAGAAACATGGCTAAAACCAGATGAATACATTACTTTAAATGAGTCCACCCCCCAAGATTACTGCTATAAAAATGAGCCACGTCCGAAAGGTAAAGGGGGAGGTGTTTCTACAATTTATAGCAATATTCTCAGTATTTCTCGGAGGGCAGGCTTTAAGTGTATAACTCGTTTGTAGTTATGGTGCTGCGTATAACATTATCTAGAGAAACACATGTTAGTGATAAATCCCCTGTGATGTTGGTACTGGCTATTGTATACAGGCCACCAGGGCACCACTCAGACTTTATTAAAGAATTTGTTGATTTTCTATCTGAGTTAGTACTGGCAGCAGATAAAGTCTTAATTGTTGGCGATTTTACTATCCATGTCGATAATGAAAAAGATGCATTAGGATCAGCATTCATAGACATTCTGAACTCTATTGGCGTTAGACAACACGTTTCAGGACCTACTCATTGTCGAAATTGTACTCTAGATTTAATACTGTCACATGGAATTGATGTTAGTGGTGTTGAAATTCTGCAGCAAAGCGATGATATCTCAGATCATTATCTAGTCTTGTGTAAACTCCATATAGCTAAAACTGTAAATTCTACTCCTTGTATGGTAGAACCATCACTTCTACCACAAAAGACTGCTTTGTAAGTAATCTTCCTGATTCATCTCAATTCCTCAGCATATCCAATAGCTCAGAACAACTTGATGATGTAACAGAAACTATGGACTCTCTCTTTTCTAGCACTTTAGATACAGTTGCTCCTTTACGCTTAAGGAAGATCAAAGAAAACAGTCTGACTGCGTGGTATAATGAGCACACTCGCTCCCTAAAGAGAACAGCCCGGAAAATGGAGCACAGCTGGAGGAAAACAAAACTAGAGGTATTTCGTATAGCTTGGCGGGTGTAACATAAGCTCCCGGACACAGATGGTAATAAAAGAGAGTTAGTGTTTATTGAGCAGGTTATATCACTTAGGCAGTGCAGTGGTGACTGGAGGTGAGATCCTTTTCCTATTTAGCACCCAAACTCTGGAACAATCTACCTAATGCTGTTCGGGAGGCAGACACACTCTGTTAGTTTAAATCTAGATTAAAGATGCATTTCTTTTACCTGGCTTACACACAACACACTAATACGCTTCTATTATTCAAATCCATTAAATGATTGTTAGGCTGCATTAATTAGATGAACCGGGAACACTCCCCATAACACACAATGTACTCGTTACATCGTAAGAAGAATGGCATCTACGCTAATACTTGTCTGTTTCTTTCTTATTCTATTTCTCAGTCCTTGTCCGGATCAGATGGTGGATCGGCGCCGGGAGATGATGTCTCCCTGATCGTCGGCGGAGGCCGGGACACCTGGATGAGCCCCGGGGACATATGAAGACGTCGACTTAAATACAATAAAACTAAAAATAAAAGAAAATACCTAACTACATAATATTATTATTGATAGAAATTACAACAATATAAAATAGAAATAAATACATTTATACATTTAAAATTTTAATTAAAACAATAAGTCAACAATAAATAAAAAATTATCTCCTGGTGATCCCTAGATGAGCCCCAGAGACTGATCCCCAGTGAAGACCTTGTCTCCAAGATGGCCATCGGGACAAGACCACAGGAACCAGATGAGTCCTTTGCACAATATGATTCTGCTTTAGCCTAGATTTAAACTGCTGATTTTGTCTGGCCAGAGGAAAATGACACTATTTTGACAAACGATTTCCCCGTCTTAATACTGTAAAGCTGATATAAGGCCACCCAGCTTTATATCAAGCCGATGTAAAGCTGCTTTGACACAATTTACATTGTTAAAATCGCTATACAAATAATATTGACTTGACTTGACTTGACTCAGACTCACCCTGAGTGAGCTATCATCAGTTGTTTCACCACCGGAGCAGATGTAGACAAGAATGACTCCTCAGTGATTGAGGTGTTTTGTTGTTGGATGTAATAATGAACATAGCAGTCGTCATTTATTACCGTCATCTGAGCCGCTGAAGAGGATTACATTTGATTCTGAAGGGAATGCGCCCTCGATCTGCCTAAATGCGTCTATGTTCGCGCGAATCATTCATGATCCAGCTTCACCTACAGAAGAAGTGAGTACAAGGTTTTTTAAATGAATCTTTGCAAATCGCCTTTCCTAATAATGTGCTAATTACCAAGTTTCAGATGAATGTGGCTAAAGTAAACAATCCCTCAGAGAGAGGTTCGGAAGAGAGGGGCGGGATCAGCTGAGCTCAGCAAAATTTAAAGGGGTCATATGATGTTTTTTTAAAGATAATTATTTTGTGTATTTGGTGTAACAGAACATGTTGACATGCTTTAATGTTCAAAAAACATTATTTTTCAAACACTGTACATTATTGTAGGTCCTTTATGCCCCGCCTCTCCTAAACGCTTAGTTTTCTACAAAGTTCCTCCTTCCGACAAGCACAGTCTGCTCTGATTGGCCAACTGACCCAGTGCATTGTGATTGGCGAACACCACAAGCTGTTGTCGGAAATGTAACGCCCCTTTCCATAATCGTGAGCTTCAGCTTTCAAAATAAAAATAAAGACAGTTAATAATGTCCTTAGTTTTACCATCAGTTCAAGCCCGAGAGGGGAACAGAGTCGCGTGATGGACACAGTGATGAATCTTGTATGTGTTTGCACACAAGCCGCGGTTAAGACAGCTAACTCCACTGTGACTCCCTGTCCTCTCTCACTCAATTCAATTCAAATCAATATTGCTTTATTGGCACGACTACAAAATACAACATTGCCAATGCATTGCCAAAGCTTGAAATATATATAGAGAAATATAATAACAATGAAAATATCAAAATAATAGAATAAAAACAATATAAACTTAAATAAACAGTGTAACAAATAAGAACTTGTGTGAACATTTCATACCACAGTGTTTAACATATAAACACACATAGGCTGAGGGTAACTGTGGTAGCACACTGAGGTCAGACATAATACACACATTACGCACACACACACACGTTCACCTGCTGTCTCTCAGGCTGTGGCACACACACACACACGTTCACCTGCTGTCTCTCAGGCTGTGGCACACACACACACACACACGTATCTCGCAGCCAGTGCTGCTGTCTGTCCCTCTCCTAGTATGATCTTTATTTGTTCCTCTTCAGTCATGGCTGTAAAGTTCTTTATGATGTTTGTGAATTTGTTGCTGTATATGTATATTGATTTAAATTCGTAACAGTGAAGTAGGAAGTGTGTCTCTGTCTCGATCTCTCCTGTCTCACAGTGAACACACACTCTTTGCTCTCTGGGTAACCAGCTCTTTCTGTGTCTGCCGGTCTCGATGGCTAGTCTGTGCTCACTGAGCCTGTACTTGCTCAGGATCTGTCTCTGCTTTGTGTCTTTGACACTCTGGAGATATTCTTCTAATTCATATTTTAATTTTATAGTTCGATAGAGTTGTAATTTACTTTGTGTTTTGGTTTCTTGATCCCAATGTTCCAGATATATATTTTTAGATTGTTTGATAATTAGATTTATTTTGATGTTTGGGTGAGAAGCAATGCTGGTCTGAGACTGGTTAGTGTTAGTAGAGTTAGTCAGGTTAGTAAGTCTCAGAACCAGCTGACTGAGTGGACTCTTTTCAGGGTTCAGTTCTTGGGTTTGTTGTGCTTTAAAATGTAGCGATTCTGTGGGACTTGATTTTAGATGCATCCAGAATTTGAGCGATCTTTTTTGTATATTTATAATCAATGGGAAACGGCCTAATTCTGCCCTACGTGCATTATTGGGTGTTCTTCTTTGTAATTTTAGAATCATTTTGCAGAATTCTGTGTGTAGGGCTTCTGTTGGATGCCTGTCCCATCTAGTGTAGCTCTGATCACTGAGTGGACCCCAAACCTCACTTCCATACAGCGCTATGGGCTGAATTACACTATCAAAGATTTTACACCAAATTGGAAGTGGTATTTCAATATTTTGGAATTTAATCTTGATTGCATATACACTCACCTAAAGGATTATTAGGAACACCATACTAATACTGTGTTTGACCCCCTTTCGCCTTCAGAACTGCCTTAATTCTACGTGGCATTGATTCAACAAGGTGCTGAAAGCATTCTTTAGAAATGTTGGCCCATATTGATAGGATAGCATCTTGCAGTTGATGGAGATTTGTGGGATGCACATCCAGGGCACGAAGCTCCCGTTCCACCACATCCCAAAGATGCTCTATGGGGTTGAGATCTGGTGACTGTGGGGGCCATTTTAGTACAGTGAACTCATTGTCATGTTCAAGAAACCAATTTGAAATGATTCGAGCTTTGTGACATGGTGCATTATCCTGCTGGAAGTAGCCATCAGAGGATGGGTACATGGTAGTCATAAAGGGATGGACATGATCAGAAACAATGCTCAGGTAGGCCGTGGCATTTAAACGATGCCCAATTGGCACTAAGGGGCCTAAAGTGTGCCAAGAAAACATCCCTCACACCATTACACCACCACCACCAGCCTGCACAGTGGTAACAAGGCATGATGGATCCATGTTCTCATTCTGTTTACGCCAAATTCTGACTCTACCATCTGAATGTCTCAACAGAAATCGAGACTCATCAGACCAGGCAACATTTTTCCAGTCTTCAACCGTCCAATTTTGGTGAGCTCGTGCAAATTGTAGCCTCTTTTTCCTATTTGTAGTGGAGATGAGTGGTACCCGGTGGGGTCTTCTGTTGTTGTAGCCCGTCCGCCTCAAGGTTGTGCGTGTTGTGGCTTCACAAATGCTTTGCTGCATACCTCGGTTGTAAAGAGTGGTTATTTCAGTCAAAGTTGCTCTTCTATCAGCTTGAATCAGTCGGCCCATTCTCCTCTGACCTCTAGCATCAACAAGGCATTTTCGCCCACGGGACTGCCGCATACTGGATGTTTTTCCCTTTTCACACCATTCTTTGTAAACCCTAGAAATGGTTGTGCGTGAAAATCCCAGTAACTGAGCAGATTGTGAAATACTCAGACCGGCCCGTCTGGCACCAACAACCATGCCACGCTCAAAATTGCTTAAATCACCTTTCTTTCCCATTCTGACATTCAGTTTGGAGTTAAGGAGATTGTCTTGACCAGGACCACACCCCTAAATGCATTGAAGCAACTGCCATGTGATTGGTTGATTAGATAATTGCATTAATGAGAAATTGAACAGGTGTTCCTAATAATCCTTTAGGTGAGTGTAGAGCTCTTGGAGCATTATCTTTGAGAGCATTCACTGCCGTACTGAAACTCCCCGATGCAGTGATGATCAGGCCGAGGTAAGTGTACTGCATCGTGTGTTCTAGGGCGGTGCTGCCTTGACTGAACTGATATCTGTGTTCCTGACATCTGGGCTTTTTCTGAAAGACCATAATGCTGGTCTTTTTGAGGTTTACTGCCAGGGCCCAGTTCTGGCAGTAGTTCTCCAGCAGGTCTAGGTGTTGCTGTAGTCCCTGTGGGGTGGATGACAGCAGCACTAGATCATCTGCGTACAGCAAAAGCTTGATATTTTTGTCTTGTAGAGTGAGTCCAGGGGCTGTAGACTGTTCCAGCTGCACCGCTAATTCATTAATGTAGATGTTGAACAGTGTTGGACTCAGGCTACAGCCCTGCCGTACTCCTCTCTTCTGGGTGAAGAATTCTGTATGTTTGTTGCCAGTTCGTATTGCACATTTGTTGCTTGAGTACATTGATTTAATAATGTCATATACTTTACCCCCTACACCACTTTGTAAAAGTTTGTAATATAATCCGTCGTGCCAAATAGAATCAAATGCTTTTTTTAAATCGACAAAGCATGCAAATATTTTTCCATGTTTAGTCTATTTTACGTGTTTATTGATTAGGGTGTGTAGGGTGTAAATGTGGTCAGTAGTTCTATAATTAGGAAGAAAGCCAATCTGACTAGGACTCAGGACACTGTGTTCGTTAAGGAAGTTTACTATTCTATTGTTTAAAATACTGCTAAATAACTTCCCCAGATTACTGCTCACACAAATGCCTAAAATTATTAGGCTCCAATTTGTCTCCACTCTTGTGAATAGGGGTAATAAGTCCTTGGCTCCAGATGTCAGGATAACAGCCTGTACAAGGTTGAACTAGATAAAAAAGTACAAGGTTGAACTAGATAAAAAAGTTTGTCAAGACAAACTTTAGGTTGGTTTGAGAAAGCCCAGCTTGAAAGTTTAAAGCAGTTGTAAAAACCTGAAGTTTGAAAATGTAGATAGATTCAATAGATGTTGATAACATGTTTCTAGCATGATTAGCCTGTTACTAACATGTTGCTAGCATGATGACTGCCCACTGCTCCGGGTGTGTGTTCACGGTGTGTGTGTGTTCACTGCTGTGTGTGTGTGTGCACGTTGGATGGGTTAACCTGTTAACCTTCGCCCCCATTGTGGGCCTCACAGGTGAAAATAACCTACCTAAATTAAAATGGTAACAGTTCGTGACAAAGTGTGCTACACAAACAAATTAGGTATCTTTGGAAAGAAGACACTCTGGGCTTTACTATCTATCATCCAGAGTTGATAATGCTCCAAAAGATAAAAAGTTATAGACACTGACGTGCCTTGAAAAATATTTTTCCACACTGAATGTTTTTTTATTTCATATACAAATACATGAAATAAGTCCTGGAGCAATCCAGAGCAAAGTAATGGATTGAAAGCCACGTGTCTCATGAGTTTATATTTCAAATTTGAAGAAGATACCATGAAAAATTAGATTCCTGCAATATTTTTTCTGAAACTATTTATAGTCCCCCCACCCCCCTGTTTGAGGAAAAATAACCACCAAATGGATTGCAGAATTATACAAGCTATTTTAGTCATTATACATGTTCCTGCGTAGTTTTTCAATTATAAAATAATAGACAGATTTATTTGAGCACTAAAAAATACAAAAATAATTATTTGAGTAATAAAAAAGGAAAAAAAAATAGAAAAAAAATGCTTTGTATATAGTATGTATACTGAAGTATTCTGATTGCCAGACATGAAGTGATATTGGCAGACATGGTCATACAGTCAGTAATCATACGCTGATGTGCTTCCATTCAGATGATAATCAAACAGATGGGCCATATAATCAATAATAGCTGATCAATGAATCACAATGATAGCCGTCATAGAGTCGGTAATAAACACGCTGAAGTCCGTCCATACAGATTATAATAATGCAGATACGGCCACATTCCCCACACAATACACACACACACATATAAAAAATGTAGAAGAAAAACAAACAGTTTTTTATGGATAAAGCAGATCGCTAAGTTACGCCCCGCTCAGATGACAGCTGCGTCACAGCGTGCGTCACGCTTTCAGGAGGGAGCGCCAAATTCAAATAATCTATATTCCGCTTATCTGAGACTTTTTTTTCCGTGGACGGTCTCATTCTGTTTATAAAACTGTATGCTACAGCACCATGTTGTTTTTTACCACCAAGACGCTGTTTTTGAGCGTAATTTATTCCATAACGGACGCGAACAATAACTCTCCCGAAGAAATGAAATGTAAACAGAGGAATAGTCATCCTTATTACAGCGTTATTGTTTCGTTGGACTAAAAGTGCTCGCTGTTATGTTGTTCTGTGGACCCTTACCTCTCTAACTAAACTGGGATATCAGCAGTGGACGCGTTTGTGGCTCGTTATTACAATGAATCTTGTACGTACGGCTTTTTTATTCTGCCTGTTTTGATGTGTACTGCTTACACAAATGTAACAAATACATTCCTTATAAGCTTTCCATCGCAAAACAGCAATCTGTCATCGATGTTTGAGGCTTAGACCTTCAGAATGATATATAGTTTGTCAAGATTAACGATATTCTTTCACGTTAAATTCATTCATAAACATTAAACTAGTGGGGAAAAAAAACGCTTCAGTGCGCCGTCGCTCTGGTAACAGGTAAAATGAGCACGAATTCTGAGTATGGGTCACCATACTTGGCCGTATGTCACTTCACTCACTAAATCGCTTACTCACTAAATCTTCACTCACCATTAGCATGTTGCTAGCACGATTAGTAAGTAACTAGCATGTTGATAACATGTTTCTAGCATGATTAGCATGTGACTAGCATGTTGCTAGCATGATTAGCAAGGGAGTAGCATGTAATTACCATGTTTCTGGCATGATTAGCGTTGATTAGCAAGTAGCTAGCATGTTACTAGCATGATTAGCATGTGACTAGCGTGATCTTTGCATGATTAACATGTTATTAGCATGTTGCTATCATTATTAGCAAGTGACTAGCATGTCGTTAGCATGTTTTTAGCATTATTAACAAGTGACTAGCATGTCGCTAGCATGTTTCCAACATGATTAGCAAGTTACTAGCATGTTGCTACCATGATTAGCAAGTTACTAGTATGTCACTAGCATGTTTCTAGCATGATTAACCCTCTGAGCCCTGAGGGTGTTTTGGGGACCTGGAGAACTTTCGACATGCCCTGACATTTGTGCTTTTTTCAGTTGCTTATAAAAATATAAATGGCTAAAGTCTAATAACACTGTAAACAGCACAAACTGGGCTACAATAATATGTTAGCAGCATTTATGTACATGATTGTGTTTTTGAGAAATCAACGTTTATGCATGGTTAGTGGAAAACTAAAATGTTTAAGTCACTGAAATAAGACCATAAAACACATACAGAACAATTGTTCACAAGACTTTTGAGAACTGGATCTTGTAGCCTAGAATTTTTGCTTCAAAATTATGTGAAAATCATCTTGTTTATTTGCTCACAGAAAACAATACATTGATTTAAATTTTTAAAGACATGTTTTGTGATTGAAAGCCAATATGCGAGGGAGTGGTAATGGGCTTGAATATTAAGTGATTCTCAACTGAGAGACAAAGGGCCCTCCCCTAAAGCTGCTAATGGGCCATCAGTGTGACTGTGACTGAGGCAGGTAAGACAGAGTGTGAGGAGACTGAAAAAATGGGTTTTTTAAATTATTTTTATTTTATTTACAACACAGTATAATCAAAACATACATAATGAAGGTCAAAAGACACATTATTGTGCACACTGATCTAACCACAGAGATGTGAACAGACTTTAACTCATTCCTGCAACAGATTCTGTTCAACAAATGAAACAAATAAATCATACCTGATATTTACATTTACATTTACATTTAGTCATTTGGCAGACGCTTTTATCCAAAGCGACTTACAATTGGGGAATACAAAAAGCGATTCATCTTGAAGAGGCAATCAGACAGAGGAAGTGCTCGTAACACCAAGTCTCAGTCATTGTTCAAATAAGTACAAGCTAGTAAGGGGAGGGAAAGATAGAGGGAAAGAGGTTTTTTTTTTTTTTTTTTTTTGAGTTTAGGATGAAGTCAAGTACTGCCGAAAGAGATGAGTTTTCAGTTGTTGCTTGAAGATTGCCAGGGATCCGGCGTTCCGGATAGGGGTGGGAAGATTATTCCACTAGCCAGGAATAGTGAACGAGAATGTTCTGGAGAGTGATTTTGAGCCTCTCTGTGATGGTACCACAAGGTGTCGCTCACTAGCAGATCTCAGACTTCTGGAGGGGATGTAGGTTTGTAAAAGTGAGTGGAAGTAGGAGGGTGCTGAGCCTGTGGTAGTTCTGTATGCAAGCATCAGTGTCTTGAACTTGAACTATTTACGTGTTATTTAAGTGTTTCTGCTACTTTCCATGGATTCAAGGAGAAACTGAACTGAACATCTGATGTTGGTGCAGCGCTCTCAGAGGAAAACAGTTGGAGGAGACTGAAAGTCAGCAGGATTCATCATCTGTGGTGCAGGTGTCTGATTCAATAAAATACAAACAACCAAAAAAAAAGAAAAAACATTTGTGACCATGTTTATATCAGGAGCATCTATATATGTAGTCATAGACTCATTCATGCTTTGTATTATCGTAAAAAAAAAGACATTTTATTTTTGAGAAACTAATTATTATTGTTTAGCACGCTATTAAAATCTATTTTTGAACAGAGTAGGCTATTAATAATAAACATGTTCTAAACATACACTAGACTCGTAGCATTCATCATGTTACAATGTACTCTCATGTTACTTTTATTGTTTTATATAGAGCATGAAAACATACTCGCGCCGTAAGAAATTTAAATACAATGAATTGCCCATCATATTCAAAATGTTTTACTGGATTTCAAACATTTTAGTCAGGAATTATAGTTTGGGGAAAACCCAACTATGATTTTGTAGTCATATAGCCATCCTGAACATCATGTATGATTTTATAGTATATAGATAAAGATGTCAAGTCTGCTTTATTGTCAATTCTTCCACATGTACGGCGCATACATACAGAGAATTGAAATTGCGTTACTCTCAGACCCTTGGTGCATACAGTTAACATTAAACACGTTCAAATACAGATAATACAGTTTAAACATATGTACATACAACTATACAGCTATACAAATGAGGACATTGTAGAAAAATAAAGAAATAGATAAAGTGGCATAAGGCGCATGGCAGAATAGATAGAGTGCAAACCAGTTAAATAAAAACAAAACTGTGCAGATATATGTGTAGTGCAAGAAGAGCTTGTCAGTAGGGAGAACAGTCCTTATATCAGACTATCCGAAGAGGTAGTTTGCAGTCAATGCTGGATGAGGTAGTGATTAGTCCAATGTTGCACAAGTGACAGGTGCTGGTCACAGTTTTTAAGTTGGTGAGGGGGAGGCTCATAGTGTCAGAGTTCAGTGTTGCATGGGGTAAAAGAGGGGAGGGGGGGCAAGGACGGGAGGGAGTTCAGCTTCCTGACAGCCTGATGTATGAAGCTGTCCTTCAGTCTGCTGGTGCTCGCCTGGAGAATCCGCAGTCTCTTCCCTGATGGCAGCAGACTGAAGAAGCTGTGTGTCGGGTGGGTGGGATCACCTGCAATGCGGAGGGCTTTGCGGGTGAGACGGTGCTGTAGATGTCCTGGAGGGAGGGGAGAGAGACACCAACGATCTTCTCAGCTGCTCTCACTATGCGCTGAAGTGACTTGCGGCAGGATGCGTTGCAAGCGCCATACCACACAGTGATGCAGCTGGTTAGGATGCTCTCGATTGTGCCTCTGTAGAAGGTGCACATGATGGGGGCAGGGGCTCTGGCTCTTCTCAGTTTGCGGAGGAAGTAGAGACGCTGCTGTGCTTTCTTGGCCAGTGCTACAGTGTTTTTAGTCCAGGAGAGGTCCTCTGTGATGTGCACACCCAGGAACTTGGTGCTGCTCACTCTCTCCACAGTCGCACCGTTGATGGTCAGAGGGTCATGCTGAGTGTGTACTCTCCTGAAGTCAACAACAATCTCCTTCGTCTTCTCCACATTCAGAGAGAGACTGTTGTCACTGCACCACCCGGCCAGGCAGCTCACCTCGCTCCTGTATTTTGTCTCATCTCTGTTGCTAATGAGACCCACCACAGTCGTGTCATCAAACTTAATGAAGAGGTTGGAGTTGTGTGACGGTGTGCAGTCGTGGGTCAGCAGAGTGAAGAGGAGGGGGCTCAGCACACATCCTTGGGGGGCCCCAGTGTTCAGTGTGATGGTGCTGGATGTGTTAGTGCCGACCTGTACTGCCTGAGGTCTCCCGGTCAGGAAGTCCAACAGCCAGTTGCACAGAGAGGTGTTGAGCCCCAGCTGGACCAGTTTGTGAGTGAGCTGTTGAGGGATGATTGTGTTGAATGCTGAACTGTCTAAGTCTATGAACAGCATCCTGACATATGAGTCCTTTTTGTCCAGATGTGTGAGGGCTGGGTAGAGGGCAGTGGCAATGGCATCATCGGTCGAGCGGTTGGACCTGTATGCAAACTGGAAGGGGTCCA
Organism: Barbus barbus; assembly: GCF_936440315.1. Classification (NCBI taxonomy): domain Eukaryota; kingdom Metazoa; phylum Chordata; class Actinopteri; order Cypriniformes; family Cyprinidae; genus Barbus; species Barbus barbus. Next base: position 600,018 of record NC_136755.1, read on the forward strand.
GAGAGGGGGGGGGGGCAGACTTGATATGGTGCATGACTAGCCGTTCAAAGCATTTCATGAGAATAGGAGTGAGTGCTATTGGACGGTAGTAATTGAAGCAGGATGGAGATGACTTCTTTGGGACTGGAATGATGGTGGTAGCTTTGAAGCGTGGGGACAACGGCCTGATTTAGCGAGATGTTGAAGATGTCTGTGAAGACATCTGTGAGTTCCACTGCACAGTCTCTCAGTACACACCCAGGAATGTTGTCAGGACCCGGAGCTTTGCGTGCATTGATCCTGCTGAGGGATCTCCTCACACTGTCCGGGGACAGCGTCATCACCTGGTCGCCGGGAGGAGGTGGAGTCTTCTGTGCAGCGGTCCTGTTTTGTGCCTCAAAGCGACCAAAGAAGGCATTCAGCTCGTTCAGCAGGGGGATGGTGTTGTCACAGGTCTGTGGTGGGGGCTTGTAGTCCGTAATGGTCTGAATCCCCTGCCACAGGCTCCGAGTGTCTCTGCTGTCGCTGAAGCGATGGGCTATCATCCTGGAGTACTGTCTCTTGACCTCTCTGATGCCACGGGAAAGGTTGGCCCTAGCTGTCTTCAGGCCCTCCTCATCTCCAGCTCTAAAGGCAGCGTTCCGAGCCTTCAGAAGTCTGTAGACCTCCCCTGTCATCCACTGCTTCTGGTTGGCCCGGACAGTGATGGTCTTTTGTGACTGTTACATCATCAATGCACTTGGTGATGTAGGCAGTGACAGTCTCTGAGTACTCTTGGAGGTCTGTAGTGTTGTTGTTTGTGGCAGCCTGTTTAAACATATTCCAGTCAGTGGTGTCAAAACAGTCTTGTGCCTCTGACGACCCTTCCGGTCACACTTGTATCTGTTTGTGTATTGGTTTGATGGCTTTAACAAGTGGTCTGTATGCAGGCATTAGCATGACAGTGATGTGGTCTGAGGCTCCGAGGTGGGGGAGGGCCTTGTAGGCTCCTCTCTGGGTGGTGTAAACAAAGTCCAGAGTATTTTTCCCCTTGTTGGAAAGTCTATGTGTTGATGTATTTTTGGGAACACACTCTTTAAGTCTGCGTGCTTGAAATCCCCAGCCAAGATGAGAAAATCATCTGGGTGGGCTGTCTGCTGCTCACTGGTGTGCTGGTACAGATCATTCAGTGCCTCACTCCTGTTGTTGTTGTTGGAGCTGGGAGGGATGTATACAGCAACGAGCAGTATGGCTGTATATTCCCTCGGTAGATAGAACGGCCGGCACTTAATAATCATAAACTCCACCAAGGGTGAGCAGTGTTTGCAGACCACAACAGCGTCGCGGCACCATGCATCATTGATGTAAACACAAAGCCCGCTGCCGCAGATCTTACCTCCCTCGATGAGAGCTCTGTCAGCTCGATAACATGTTAGCTGGTCGAGCTGTATGGCGCAGTCCAGTATGCTCTTGTTTAGCCATGTTTCCGTAAACACAAAAATACAACAGTCTCTTACAGTCCTCTGAGTCGAGCGAAGTAGTCGGATGTAGTCCAGTTTATTGTCCAAAGAGCGTACGTTCGCCAGTACGATGGTGGGGATAGCTGGCTTGTTTGGGTTGGCCGCTAGTCTAGCTCGGATACCTCCGCGCTTACCCCTCTTCTGCTTCCTCTCACGCCGCTTGTAGCGCCTCCGCTGTGGGCGAGGTGCAGTAGTGGGGGTCGGTGATGGAGTGGGCTTTCGGAGCAGACCAAGGTCCCGCAGCTCTTCGGTGTGCGCTGAGTTTAACTCTAAAAATGTGATTCTGCCGACATCGAGCAGAAACTCACGACTGTATGCGCGTTTGAAGACAGGTAGACGTGACGAAGGTGTACAAAAACATCGTGACTTACAAGACAAAAAAGCCATGTGTATCAACATGAGCATCAAGGTGTGGGGGCCCTGCGGTGCAAATTCATTCCACTCATGTTTAGTGCATGTTAACTCAAAGATTCGTAGAAAAAATATAAACGTTGGATTCAACATTGGCCGTAGATCTGCGCACGCAGTCCTTGAAATAAATTCTGCAGTTAGCATCATATAGCATCATATAGCCACCATGGCAAAAAGAACACAAGGCAGTTTAATTAAATTTGGTTTTACTAAGAAATTGTGTAATGATGACGTTAATGGCATGACCGATTCACCTGCTGCAAGCCCTGTTAGCACACCTCCCACCGCGCCGACAACAGTGAAGTGAAGTGACATTCAGCCAAGTATGGTGACCCATACTCGGAATTCGTGCTCTGCATTTAACCCATCCAACGTGCACACACACAGCAGTGAACACACACACCGTGAACATACACCCGGAGCAGTGGGCAGCCATTTTATGCTGCAGCGCCCGGGGAGCAGTTAGGGGTTCGGTGCCTTGCTCAAGGGCACCTCGGTCGTGGTATTGAGGGTGGAGAGAGTGCTGGACATTCACTCCCCCCACCTACAATTCCTGCCGGCCGGCGACTCGAACCCGCAACCTTCGGATTACAAGTCTGACTCTCTAACCATTAGGCCACGACGTCCCACAAGAAGTAAGTCATTGCAAGATCCCCCCACCCCCCGGTTATAAAATGGTGGGCTCCCCCAAAGTCCATGGTATAGTTTGAACACTGCAACAGACGGTGCTGGCATCATATGAGGTAAAGGACCAAGCACAATACACTGTTTTCAGACAGCATAGTGAGCAATTAAAATCGCAATACTTCTCTTTAGATGCTCCAGGTGATCAAGAAGTCATAGACCTGCCTTTTCAGAACCTACCTCTTCAGATATTCCACAGCAGCAGTGTGAAAAAGGGACCATTCTGATTGCTGAGACTAGTGATGAGGATTGTTTTAGATTTTTTTTAATATTGATGTAATGTGGTGTTTAATCTAAATGTGATGTATGGGGAAAATGTGGTGTTATTGATGAACCTGTACATTGTATTTGGTACCTCTGGGCTTCTGTATATAGGTGGCCTTATTTAGTCAAGTCAAGTCAAGTCAAGTCAGCTTTATTGTCAATTCTTCCACATGTACAGCACATACATACAGAGAATTGAAATTCCATTACTCTCAGACCCTTGGTGCATACAGTTAACATTAAACACGTTCAGATACAGATAAATACAGTTTAAACATATGTACATACAACTATACAAATATACAAATGAGGATATTGTAGAAAAAAATAAGAATTAGATCGATAAGTGGCATAAGGCGCATGGCAGATAGAGTGCAAAACCAGTTAAATAGAAACAACACTGTGTAGATATATTTGTAGTGCAAAAGAGCTTATCAGTCTGAGGACATTGTAGAAAATAAAAAAGAGAGATAGATAAAGCACATGGCAGAATAGATGGAGTGCAAACCAGTTGAATGTACAAAAACAAAACTGTGCAGATTTGTTTTTTGTTTTGTTATGAGTGTAGTGCAAGAAGAGCTTATCAGTCTGTTAAAGTGACAAGTTCGGATAGCTTTTTGTCAGACTATCCGAAGAGGTAATTTGCAGTCAATGTTGGATAGGTAGTGATCAGCCAATGCTGCACAAGTGACAGGTGCCGGTCACAGTTTGTTGGTCGGTGGGGGGGGGGGGGGGGTGTCACAGAGTCAGAGTTCCTAGTGTGTTGCTGTGTTAAATGGGGGTGAAAGAGGGGAGGGGGGGCAAGGACGGGAGGGAGTTCAGCTTCCTGACAGCCTGATGTATGAAGCTGTCCTTCAGTCTGCTGGTCCTCGCCTGGAGACTCCGCAGTCTCCTCCCTGATGGCAGCAGACTGAAGAAGCTGTGTGTCGGGTGGGTGGGATCGCCTGCAATGCAGAGGGCTTTGCGGGTGAGACGGGTGCTGTAGATGTCCTGGAGGGAGGGGAGAGAGACACCAACGATCTTCTCAGCTGCTCTCACTATTCGTTGAAGTGACTTGCGGCAGGATGCGTTGCAAGCGCCATACCACACAGTGATGCAGCTGGTTAGGATGCTCTCGATGGTGCCTCTGTAGAAGGTGCACATGATGGGGGTCGGGGCTCTGGCTCTTCTGAGTTTGCGGAGGAAGTAGAGACGCTGCTGTGCTTTCTTGGCCAGTGCTACAGTGTTGTTAGTCCAGGAGAGGTCCTCAGTGATGTGCACACCCAGGAACTTGGTGCTGCTCACTCTCTCCACAGTCGCACCGTTGATGGTCAGAGGGGCATGCTGAGTGTGTACTCTCCTGAAGTCAACAACAATCTCCTTCGTCTTCTTCACATTCAGAGAGAGATTGTTGTCACTGCACCACCCGGCCAGGCGGCTCACCTCGCTCCTGTAGTTTGTCTCATCTCTGTTGCTGATGAGACCCACCACAGTCGTGTCATCCGCAAACTTAATGAAAATGTTGGAGTTGTGTGATGGTGTGCAGTCGTGGGTCAGCAGAGTGAAGAGGAGGGGGCTCAGCACACATCCTTGGGGGGCCCCAGTGTTCAGTGTGATGGTGCTGGATGTGTTACTGCCGACCCGTACTGCTTGAGGTCTCCCGGTCAGGAAGTCCAACAGCCAGTTGCACAGAGAGGTATTGAGCCCCAGCTGGGCCAGTTTGTGAGTGAGCTGTTGAGGGATGATTGTGTTGAATGCTGAACTGAAGTCTATGAACAGCATCCTGACATATGAGTCTTTTTTCTCCAGATGTGTGAGCGCTGGGTGGAGGGCAGTGGTGATGGCATCATCGGTCGAGCGGTTGGACCTATATGCAAACTGGAAGGGGTCCAGGGAGGGGGGGAGGACAGACTTGATGTGGTGCAAGACTAGCCGTTCAAAGCACTTCATGAGGATGGGAGTGAGTGCTATTGGACGGTAGTCATTGAAGCAGGATGGAGATGACTTCTTAGGGACTGGAATGATGGTGGTAGCTTTGAAGCATGTGGGGACAACAGCCTGATTTAGTGAGATGTTGAAGATGTCTGTGAAGACCTCAGTGAGTTCCACTGCACAGTCTCTCAGTACACGCCCAGGAATGTTGTCAGGACCCGGAGCTTTGCGTGCATTGATCCTGATGAGGGATCTCCTCACACTGTCCGGGGACAGCGTCATCACCTGGTCGCCGGGAGGAGGTGGAGTCTTCTGTGCAGTGGTGCTGTTTTGTGCCTCAAAGCGAGCAAAGAAGGCATTCAGCTCGTTCAGCAGGGGGATGGTGTTGTCACAGGTCTGTGGTGGGGGCTTGTAATCCGTAATGGTCTGTATCCCCTGCCACAGGCTCCGCGTGTCTCTGCTGTCGCTGAAACGATGGGCTATCCTCCTGGAGTACTGTCTCTTGGCCTCTTTGATGCCGCGGGATAGGTTGGCCCTAGCTGTCTTCAGGCCCTCCTCATCTCCAGCTCTAAAGGCAGCGTTCCGAGCCTTCAGAAGTCTGTAGACCTCCCCTGTCATCCACGGCTTCTGGTTGGCCCGGACAGTGATGGACTTTGTGACCGTTACATCATCAATGCACTTGGAGATGTAGGCAGTAACAGTCTCTGAGTACTCTTGGAGGTCTGTAGTATTGTTGTATGTGGCAGCCTGTTTAAACATATTCCAGTCAGTGGTGTCAAAGCAGTCTTGAAGTGCCTCTGACGACCCTTCCGGCCACACTTGAATCTGTTTGTGAACTGGTTTGGTGACTTTAACGAGCGGTCTGTATGCAGGCATTAGCATGACAGTGATGTGGTCTGAGGCTCCGAGGTGGGGGAGGGGGAGGGCCTTGTAAGCTCCTCTCTGGGTGGTGTAAACAAAGTCCAGAGTGTTTTTTCCCCTTGTTGGAAAGTCTATGTGTTGGTGAATTTTTGGGAACACACTCTTTAAGTCTGCGTGATTGAAATCCCCAGCCAAGATAAGAAAGGCATCTGGGTGGGCTGTCTGCTGCTCACTGGTGTGCTGGTACAGTTCATTTAGCGCCTCACTCCTGATGTTGTTGTTGGAGCTGGGAGGGATGTATACAGCAACGAGCAGTATGGCTGTATATTCCCTCGGTAGATAGAACGGCCGGCACATAATAATCATAAACTCCACCAGGGGTGAGCAGTGTTTTCAGACCACAACAGCGTCGCGACACCACGCATCATTGATGTAAACACAAAGCCCGCCGCCGCGGATCTTACCTCCCTCGACGAGAGCTCTGTCAGCTCGATAGCATGTTAGCTGGTCGAGCTGTATGGCGCAGTCCGGTACGCTGTTGTTAAGCCATGTTTCCGTAAACACAAAAACACAACAGTCTCTTACAGTCCTCTGAGTAGAGCGGAGTAGTCGGATGTAGTCCAGTTTATTGTCCAAAGAGCGTACGTTCGCCAGTACGATGGTGGGGATAGCTGGCTTGTGTGGGTTGGCCGCTAGCCTAGCTCGGATACCTCCGCGCTTACCCCTCTTCTGCTTCCTCTCACGCCGCTTGTAGCGCCTCCGCTGTGGGCAAGATGCAGTAGTGGGGGTCGGTGATGGAGAAGGCCTTCGGAGCAGACCGAGGTCCCGCAGCTCTTCAGCGTGCGCGGAGTTTAACTCTAAAAATGTGGTTCTGCCGACATCGAGCAGAAACTCACGACTGTATGCGCGCTTAAAGACAGGTAGACGAGACGAAGATGTGCAAAAACATTGCGACTTACAAGACAAAAAACACGAAAACACCGGTTTGTCGGGAGAGAGAGAAGCTGCTGCGACTGCGCGCGCCGCCATCTATTTAAAGGGATAGTTCAGCCAAAAATGAAAATTCTGTAATTAATTACTCACCCTCATGTTGTTCCAAACCCGTAAGACCTTCGTTCATTTTCAGAACACAAATTAAGATATTTTTTGATGGCATCTGTTCAGCATTGTTTATGTTCAGCGCAATCAACGGTAACTCGGGAAGAAGAATTGCTGAATAAATTATGTTATTATTGTTTTCTTTGCACACAAAAAGTATTCTCATAGCTTCGTAAAATTACGGTTGAACCCCTGATGTCACATGAACTATTTTACCAATGTCCTTGCTACGTTTCTGTGCGTTGATCGTGGTAATGTCATTGCTGTCTATGGAGGGTCAGAGAGCTCTCAGAATTAATCAAAAATATGTTAATTTATGTTCTGAAGATGAATGAAGGTCTTACGGGTTTGGAACGACATGAGGATGAGTAATTAATGACAGAATTTTCACTTTTGGGTGAGCTAACCCTTTAAGTAATTGTAGTAGGTGAGATCAGAATTGGAATCAGAATGAGCTTTATTGGCCATGTATGTTTACACATACAAGGAATTTGTTGTAGTGACAGAAGCTCCACAGTGCAACAGAAAGACAGCAACAGGACAGGACACAGATAATAAAAGAATAATATACATATAGGCAATGTACAAAGTAGCAAAAACATAATATATAATATAGACAATTATGTGTGTACAGGTCTGATATGTGCAAATTTGAAATTAAAACTAAGTATGTGTGGTGAATAAATAATGTATAATAGTGTTGTCTGTTCCACGTTTAATGTCAAGTGTTCATGAGATGGATTGCTTGAGGGAAGAAACTGTTCCTGTGTCTGGTCGTTCTGGAACTCAGAGCTCTGTAGCGTCGACCAGACGGTAACAGTTCAAAGAGGTAGTGTGCTGGATGTTGTTACGCCCCGTCTAGGGAAGAAGTGCAACATGAAAAGACTAGCACGAAACAAAAGATTTTCAACAACAATATATTTATTGGGAGTTTAAATTCAGGAACCGACTAGGCCAAAATAACAAACAAAATGTTCTGGTTTTTAAACCTCTGCCTTGCCTAATCAAAATAAAATGAAATAAAATACAATTCACTACCCTAACTTCCTAACACCAAAACAGAGAACAAAAGTATTCACAAACAAAAGAAAAATGGCATCAGGCTCCCTACTATCCCAATTTAGTATTTACAATATTAAAAAAAAGTATTTACAAAGCCAAGCAAAAACCAGGTTTAAAGGGCAATCCAAAAATCAGTGTCAAACAGGCAAAATGGGTCAAATAAACCAGTACATCTTCGATACAGACACAAAACGAACAAAGCAAACAGTACTCACAATGTCACAACTCTCTAAATACACTCTCTCACAAAAACTCTGCACTATACAAAACTAACTGCTCAGTTCACAAGATGGCGAAAACAATCATGCTCCTGAGGAAGTGATGTCGTGACTTTTAAAGTTCCGTCGACCAATCAGGAGACAGGAACAATCAGCCTGCAGGAGCCAATCGGATGACTTTCCCTGGGGGGGGGGGGGGGGGGGGGGGGGTAAGCAGAAACACACAGGACATCTGGACAAAGAATCTGCAACTACATTCTCAACCCCTTTCTTGTACTTAATTTGCAAATTGAAACCTTGGCAAATGAGTAACCAACGCATCAGTCTCTGATTTTTGTTTTACACATTCGTTGGAGAAAAATAAGTGGGTTATGATCAGTGTAAACATCAACAGGTTGGGAACTACAGCCAACATTAACTTCAAAATGTTATAGAGCTAACAAAAGTGCTAGTGCTTCTTTTTCGATGGTACTATAGTTAACTTGATGACGATTGCATTTTTTAGAATAGAAACAGACAGGATGGTCGATTCCTTGGTCATCCTCTTGTAGGAGGACAGCACCGGCACCCGTACCACTGGCATCCACTTCAAGTTTAAACGGCCTTGAGTAGTCTGGAGCAGCGAGGACAGGAGCATTACACAACAAATTTTTCAAAGATTCAAAGGCAAATTGACACTTAGTGTTTCAGTTAAAAGAAACAGCTTTACGAAGGTTATCTGTGAGAGGTTTTACAACATCAGAGAAGTTTTTACAGAAACTTCTGTAGTACCCTGCCATTCCAAGGAAACGTCGGAGATCTCTCTTAGATTTGGGTACAGGAAACTCAACAATGGCCTGAACTTTAGATTCTAAAGGACGAACGGTACCATAACCAACCTCTTTCCCCAAGTACGTGACTGTGGCATGACAAAACTCACATTTTGCTAAATTAAGGGTAAGATTAACAGCTTGAAACCTCGACAACACTTCCTCTAAGGTTTTCAGATGACTACTCCAAGTATCTGAGTAACACACCACATCATCCAGGTAAGCCTCGCAATTTTTCACATTAGCTAAGACTTGGTTCATCAAGCATTGGAAGGTGGCAGGAGCATTTTTGAGACCAAAAGCCAGGACCTTATATTGCAGAAAAGCATCTGGTGTAGCAAAGGCTGAGATCTCTGAAGCACGCTCAGTGAGTGGCACCTGCCAATACCCTTTAAGCAAGTCCAACTTAGTCACAAACTTAGCATTTCCAATACGATCAATACAATCCTCCATTCTGGGAAGAGGGTAGGAATCTGATTTAGTTAACTTATTGACCTTTCTATAATCAGTGCAAAAGCGCGAAGTTCCGTCAGGTTTTGGGACTAATAAACACGGGGAACACCATGGACTACAGCTTGGCACAGCTAAACCATTTTCAACTAGATACTGGGTCTCTTTTTCCATTATTTCACGTTTTACAGGATTTACACGATAAGTATTCTGCTTAACAGGAGAATGGTCACCAACATCAATGTCATGCATCAACACATTAGTCACTGTAGGTACATCTGAAAAAAGAGAAGAATACTTGTCAATTAACTGTACAAGTTCACTTTGAGATGAACTAGATAAATGGGAAAGTTTTGAATAGAGAGTTACTAGAGCCTCAGAATTTTGCAAACGAGCTCCAGAAAGCCAAGCACTTCCTAAATGAAGATCATCCTGGCAAGGGGAATATTCTGGAGCAACCACATTCACGGAAGTTACAGCAGCAGGAGTTAATACTGAAGAACTGGCAGAGTCTTTAGAGTCAAGACGAGAGACATACAGTTTAAGCATATTTATGTGGCATATACGAGTCTTTCTCCTTTTTTCAGGGGTTCGAACTACATAGTCAGTATCACTTAACTTTTCTTCAATCACATACGGCCCTGTAAACTTTGCTTGTAGAGCAGAGCCTGGCAAAGGCAACAATACAAGAACTTGATCACCAACCTTGAATGAGCGTTGAACAGACTTTTTATCATACCTGCCTTTCATTCTAGACTGGGAGTTTGCTAGAGAGTGCTGTGCCAGTTGCCACACTGAATGTAAACGGTCACGAAATGAACTTACATGATCCAACACATTCTTGGGAGGGGTATCTGACTGACTTACAGAAAGTAGTTGTTCTTGTAACACCTTTAATGGTCCACGAAGAGAATGCCCGAAGACTAACTCAGCTGGACTGAATCCAAGTGACTCTTGCACGGTATTGTGAACAGCAAACAACAGAAGAGGAATCTCTTCATCCCAGTCTTTCTTATGTTGGAGGCAGTAAGTCCTAACCATAGACTTAAGAGTTTGATGGAACCTCTCCAACACCCCCTGCGACTGTGGATGGTAGGCACTAGATACACAATGTTTGATATTCAATTCTTTCATAACCTTGCGAAACACACGGGACATAAAATTAGATCCTTGATCTGACTGAATAATTTTTGGCAAACCAAAAGTTGTACAGAACTTAATGATGGCCTTCACAATTGCAGGGGTTTTCAAGGTGCGTAGCGGAATCGCTTCCGGAAACTTGGTAGCAGAACACATTAAAGTTAATAGATACGAGTGGCCAGACTTAGTTCTCGGCAAGGGCCCAACACAATCAATTACAAGTTTCTCAAACGGTTCATTCATCACTGGTATGGGATTTAAGGGAGCAGGAGAAATAACCTGATTTGGTTTTCCAGCAACTTGACAAGCATGGCAAGACCGACAATACTGGGACACAGTAGACTTCATTCCAGGCCAGAAGAAATGTTTCAGAAGGTTATTGTAGGTTTTCTTAATACCTAAATGTCCAGATAGCTCATGGTCGTGAGCCACACTCAGTACACTCTCCTTGTAGGATTGGGGAACAACTACCTGAAATACAGAGCTCCAGTCATCCTTCAAGTTCGCAGGACTCCATTTACGCATGAGCAACCCATCATCTATAAAATAAGCAACTGTATGATCGGCTAGCTTAGATTTATCAACCACAGCAGAAAGACAGGACCTCAAAGTATCATCAGCATGTTGAGTGTCTATCAACTGTTTTCTGTCAAACGGAAAGTCAAATCTAGGTTCAAGACTCAAATTCTGTGAACAAGCCTCTACAGTTGTATCCTCAACATCTGGCAAATCTGAACTCATGAAGGAATTAGAGAAATCAATTTCATCTTCAAATTTGCGAGCCTGTGCTCGAGTCACAACACAGGAACGAAATACACTTGGAAATTCTTGCGTTAACACGTCATTTTCTGACACAACAGGAACCTCAGTAACCTTGGGGAGACAAGAGACTTTACTTCCAGCCAAATCATTTCCTAGGATAAGAGATATTCCCTTCAGTGGTAACTGAGTACGGACGGCCACTTTAACTAAACCAGTTACAATATCAGAACGCAAATATATAGCGTGCAAGGGAACTCTTACCACACCTAGTTCAATTCCCTGAACTAAAACATCCGAGTTACAACTGGATTGTGATGCAAATGGGAGCACATCAGCCAAAATAAAGGACTGCGCAGCACCAGTATCCCGGAGGATACGTACAGGCTTGGGCTCTGGGTCTAAGTCAGAAAACGCCACTACATTCTCACACACAAATGGTTCAAAAGAGGGATCAATAGAGAGCAGAGAATCAGAAGAGTGAGTACGCACTAAAGCCACACTTTTAGATGTGCTTTGAGTCTTTCTTTGATTTTTCCGTTGCAGCACAGGACAGGCAGCAATCAAATGTCCCTTCTCATTACAATAAAAACATTCCCTCGACATCATTAAAGAATCAGAACCGTGATCATCTTTTGGCACAGCGCCGGCTGTTTTAGAACTATAACTGCGTTCTACAACAGTGCGACGGGAAGAACGTGGGGAGTGGAAAGCAACTTTGTGCGTGAGCACAAACTCATCAGCGAAGACGGCAGCCTCCGATAGTGATGCAACTTTCTGTTCATTCAAATAAATTACTATCTTCTCCGAAATGCAATTCTTGAATTCTTCCACTAAAATGAGCTCTTTCAGCTGCTCAAATTTTGTGATCTTGCTAGAAGCACACCACTTTTCAAACGAGGTAGTTTTCTCACGTGCAAACTCAAATGTTTGACTGGGGTTTTTCACATGCTTTCTAAATTTTTGTCGATAAGCCTCCGGAACAAGTTCATAAGCTCTTAACACGGCTACTTTAACGGAATCGTAATCCAAACTTTGCTCAATTGTCAGCGCAGAACACACTTCTTGCGCTTTGCCAACGAGTTCGCATTGTAACAATAAAGGCCAAATATTTCTCGGCCACTTTAAAGTGGCTGCTATGCGCTCGAAAACAGTAAAATATGTGTCAACTTCACTCTCTCTAAATGTGGGAACCAACGAAATTTGTCTACCAATATCAAAATCAACGTCATGACTTACTCGCAACACAGACGACGCCGCAGGGAGAGGAGAGGAGGTATTTACTGGAGTCCACACTGGAGTATTTCCCTGTGACACGGGAGAAGGTGAACGTCGAGCCCGTCCGGTCTTTAGCTCAAGCTCAAGCTCTTTCAGCCGGACGTCTCTTTGTGTCTCAAGCTCAACTGCTCGGACATGCAAGAGCTGATTCTGATATTGTTGTTGGCATAACTCCACTTCCAGTTCTTTCAACCGGATTGCCAACAAAGGGTCTTTTGGTGAAGGATTACCGGGATCCATGCGAGCAGCATCCCCAGATCCCGCAGCCTCCAAATCATCAGATGAAGCTGTAGTTGCAACACCCGTAACCACACTCTCACCAGGTAATACCCTTTGCTTCACAAGCTCCATGTGCAGTGCCTCTTTAATCTTCCTTTTTAGCGCACTTCGAGGTACGGGTATGTCATAAAAATCAGCGATCAGTAACAAATCGTCTTTACGACATTGTTCAAATTGCCTCTCGGTTGGTGCGATCACAAATTTATCAAGCTCAAATCTTGATGTCATGCCAATCTCTATATTTCCTCCCTTACAAAAAGAAAAACCCCAGGCAAACACTAACAAAACCAAATGGGCAAAATAAATTTGGCTAACAGAACATTTAGCCAACGGACGAGCCCCCAATTTCATGTTACGCCCCGTCTAGGGAAGAAGTGCAACATGAAAAGACTAGCATGAAACAAAAGATTTTCAACAACAATATATTTATTGGGAGTTTAAATTCAGGAACAAGGCCAAAATAACAAACAAAATGTTCTGGTTTTTAAACCTCTGCCTTGCCTAATCAAAATAAAATGAAATAAAATACAATTCACTACCCTAACTTCCTAACACCAAAACAGAGAACAAAAGTATTCACAAACAAAAGAAAAATGGCATCAGGCTCCCTACTATCCCAATTTAGTATTTACAATATCGGGGGGAGGGGGGGGCAGAAACACAGACAGCCCAACACAGCAGAGGAAGCAGAATAACCACAGGGTTGTAACAATGTGAGGGGTCCAGAGTGATTTTACGAGAACCTTTTGCTCACTCTGGATAAGTACAGTTCTTGGAGAGTAGGGAGGGTTGTACCAATGATTCACTCAACAGTCCGGACTACCCTCCATAGTCTTCTGAGGTCAGATTTGGTAGCTGAGCTGAACCAGACAGTTATTGAAGTGCAGAGAATGGATTCAATGATGGCGGAGTAGAACTGTTTCAGCAGCTCCTGTGGCAGGTTGAACTTCCTCAGCTGGCGAAGGAAGTACAACCTCTGCAGGGCCTTTTTCACAATGGACTCAATGTGATTGTCCCACTTCAGGTCCTGAGAAATTGTGGTGCCCAAGAATCTGAATGACTCCACTGCAGTCACAGTGCTGTTCATGATGGTGAGTGGGGGGAGAGCAGGGGTGTTTCTCCTGAAGTCCACGATCATCTCCACAGTTTTCAGCGTGTTCAGCTCAAGGTAGTCGTGGCCTAATGGGGAAGTCGTGGCCTAATGGTTAGAGAGTTGGACTCGTGATCCAAAGGTTGCGGGTTCGAGTCTCGGGCCGGCAGGGATTGTAGGTGGGGGAGTGAATGTCCAGCGCTCTCTCCACCCTCAATACCACGACTGAGGTGCCCTTGAGCAAGGTACCGAACCCCCAACTGCTCCCCGGGCGCTGCAGCATAAAATGGCTGCCCACTGCTCCGGGTGTATGTTCACGGTGTGTGTGCACGTTGGATGGGTTAAATGCAGAGCACGAATTCCGAGTATGGGTCACCATACTTGGCTGAATGTCACTTCACTTCACAGGTTGTTAAGACTGCACCAGACAGCCAGCTCCTTAACCTCCTGTCTGTAAGCAGACTTGTCACCATCCTGGATGAGGCCGATCAGTGTGGTGTCGTCTGCAAACTTCAGGAGCTTGACAGAGGGGTCTTTAGATGTGCAGTGGAGAGAGAACACAGCCCTGAGGAGCTCCAGTGCTGATAGTGCGGGTGCTGGATGAGAATTTTCCCAGCCTCACTAGCTGCTGCCTGTCGGTCAGGAAGCTGGTGATCCACTGACAGACGGAGAGCTGTGTCAGTTTATTCTGAAGGGTGTCTGGAATGATGGTGCTAAAAGCGGAGCTGAAGTCTACAAACAGGATCCTCACATAAGTCCCTGGTCTGTCCAGATGCTGCAGGATGAAGTGCAGTCCCATGTTGACCGCATCATCCACAGACCTGTTTGCTCTGTAGGCAAACTGCAGGGGGTCCAGTGGTGGCCGTTAGATAAGCCAAAACCAGTCTTTCAAATGATTTAGTGGCCACAGACGTTAGAGCCACAGGTCTGTAGTCATTAAGTCCAGTGATGTAGCCAGGTGTACTGTCCATTTGACAATTTTCAAGCAAAGCATGCAAATGGCACTTGTCTGTAACTGCCTCATTAATATGTAACAACAGTGTAGCATTTTGACCAATCAGACACAATTTTGATTTTGATTTAACAAATCAATTAGTTATTAGATTAACAAATGGTCACGACCCCCCACCCAATACACATACTGGTGCTGGTGTGTCTGTCAATGACTCCAGGCCTCTGGTTCCATGGCAACCCATCTGATAAGACCTGTTTTATTGCTCAATGGAATGCGGGTAGAGCAACACTTCCTCTTAGGGAAGACACATTACACCATACAAAATGGACTCTTCTCTACTTAATTCATAGAAAAACCTTTCTTTGAATGAACACACATATCTTTAGGTCATTGTGTATATCATTACTGTTCTCGTATATGTTTTGTGTGTTATACACTGTTTTCTGCATGCTTATGAGAGATCACTAATTAATATCACTTTAGCTGCATCATGTTTAGTCTCTATCGGTTCGTCTTCGGATGATCTAATTGAGAGTGAATATTACATGTTGATACCTATGCAACATATTAGTGTCCTAAGAATCTTTAGACGTTTGTGCATTAACCCAGCTGAATTATCTATGCAAATTACTATGTTCAGAGACAAAGGGTCATACAACTTTCCCTCCAAAAATCCAGGACTCTATTGGGTATTTGACTCCCCAGAGGTGTGACCTCTATAGCAGATAAAGCTCCCACTTCAGAGATGCCCAAGCAGTCTGCGGTTTTGTTAGATCCTAAGAGGATGTGAGCTAGAACATTTTCTGACCCTCTAAGTTTTTGTGCCAGGCCTTTGCGGCCTTGTTTTTCCATTCAACCAAGCTCCTTGGACCTCAGAATGATCTCTTTCTTAGCTCTTTTCCATTCAAAACTTGGAAGAACATTTCTACCTGAGAACATTTTTGGAATTCATCACTCTTCAACCCGGAAGAACGTGATCGGGAGTCCAAAACTTTGAAACCATTAAGACTTTCATCTGAGACTGCATTCCGGACACTCGACCCGACCAAAGGCAGTGCAAGTATAACATTTAACTAAACGAAACAGAGGTTTAGTATAAGTTAAATACCTTTTCTTAGAGTTGATATGAACTTACACTGAATGTTCGCTGGACGGACAGATCAGTTGATGGCAATTTAATTCTGCGAGTTATTACTGTCAGCCGATATAAATAATTGTATATATTATAATTTTCAATTATCATAATTATTTATATACAATTCCCTTTTGAGCTTATAAAATTGTTACATAAATGTGGAGAGCGGTGGCAATCGTTTAAACATTATTTGCAAGCAGACTCAGTATCAAACTTGTGTATTTGTCTCATAATTTTATTAACGTCTTACACATGCAGTTTCTGATCAAATCAGATAGACTATAGCTTGAATGCACCTTACTACGAGCAGTAGAAAGTTTATCAATGCTATAATGCGTGTTTAAATCGTACGATAAGGAACTAACCTGATATTAGCGAAGAAATCCTAATTTCTGTTGTTAGTAGAGTGTAAGTCTCCTCTGACGAAGAAATCTCAGAGTAGCAGCCCGTATAGATGGTACCAGACTAAATTAATCTGATTTTGGGCGAAGAAATCCCCATTTCAGCTTTAAATGTGTAAATCTTCCCTGATGAACAAATCTCAGATTAGCAGCACAAATTAAACTGCGTGGCGAAGCAATCCCACTTGCAGTGATATAAAAACCGGGCAACGAAGAAATCTTGCTACAGTATATTTAGTTAAATGGTGATTTGAGCGATGTTTCTCATCTTCCCAGAGTAAAGGCCTTTTTGTAACTTTCGCATATCATTGTAGTGACTGAAGTAATGCAATTGAATAGCGAATTAATGGTGTAATTCTAGCCTAGCTAACTAGTAATTGCCATTGTCTGTGAAGTGAATGTGCTGTTTTGATTTGTGAAAAAAGTTGTTTGCGATGCGTCATAACTAACTGCGTGTGAGTGCCCATGCATGCTTACAGCAGTGCAAGTTCTGCTCCACCTGCGCGTGTTGTAAACTCGCATCAGTCTCTTAGCAACGTATGACCCCGGGAGTGGAGAGCAGCCTCTTCCGGTTCGATCTGATAACAGCACACACGTCACAGACCCTTGTGTAAACAAGCAACTGAGTGTAGCCAAAGCTAACTCCTTAGCAGCCGAGTAGGCATATAAGCTAACTAAGCCCTTTACCTCAACTGTTAGCTGTTAGCATCCGACTAACTGACACTGTGTGAGTAAAGTGTAGCGTCTGAACCACTCCTCTCTCTCTCTCTCTCCCCCTCACTCTTGGTTTCATTTCCTGTTTGTGCTATCACCTTCTGTTGAGATTCTAGTTGGCCCCTCCTCACATATGTTGGTTCTATTTGTGTTATTTTTATTTTTTTTTACTTTATTATACCTGTCTTTGATTTTATTTTATTTATTTACCCTTGTTTAGCTTGAATGTTCCAGTTCAGCTAAGTTGCTTTTAATTAAATCTGAGATTTAATTAAATCAGTTTGTTTATTTTATTCAAATTTTTAAATTCCTTTTAGTTTCCTAAAGCTATTAGGACATTTTCATTTTCATTTTACCTTTACCTTATTTTAGTAATTTTACCATCACCATCTTCCCTCTTTGAATAGGATTACAGTAGTTGAAGTGAAGTGAAGTGAAGTGAAGTGACATACTGCCAAGTATGGTGACCCATACTCGGAATTCGTGCTCTGCATTTAACCCATCCAACGTGCACACACACAGCAGTGAACATACACACACCGTGAACACACACCCGGAGCAGTGGGCAGCCATTTATGCTGCGGCGCCCGGGGAGCAGTTGGGGGTTCGGTGCCTTGCTCAAGGGCACCTCAGTCGTGGTATTGAGGGTGGAGAGAGCGCTGGACATTCACTCCCCCCACCTACAATTCCTGCCGGCCCGAGACTCGAACCCGCAACCTTTGGATTATGAGGCAGACTCTCTAACCATTAGGCCACGACTTCCCCGTGGTTCTAACAACTGTTGCTTCCTTAATGAGTTGTACAGGTTATTAGTAACCTAATCCCTATTTCCTCTCTGCCCCTCCTCACTCCTCAGTGACAGGCCTAGTACATTGAAGTGCAGTTACTGTTCAACACAATGTAGGCCCCAGATTGAACTAGAAACACTTCCCATTGTTTCTTTTTCTTTTTGACTTTGAGGTATTTGGGGTGTCCCCTGCTAGTTTAGCTAACATTGTAACCCTAGGTTTATGAGTCTATTGCAGCATCACCCACAAGTGACACCTGCTTAGCCATATCTCCTAGCAGAACTAAATAGGTAACATCCTATTTCTTCCTTTTCCTTTTTGATTTAACTTCCTGATTTTATTTCAGTTTTGTTTATTTGATACCTTCATAGTGACCAAACCTGTGAACCATCAGTGCCTTGAGTAATAGTTTGACCACACGTATAACCAGGTCATCAGCTGACCCCTGCTTATAGCCCCGTCAACAAAGTTACTCAAAACCTCTACGTGTGTTCTTAGCACCCTACCTCACTAGCTGCCCCTCACCAGCTATTCACACCTTACACGGCTTACAGTGCCGCTCCCCATACAGATAGCCTAACGCCTCTGTACGTACTTGCACTTGCCTTCTGCCTCTCACTCTCTGGTGTTCCCCCAAGTGTGCCAGTGTGTCTCAGACATTCCACAGACATCCAGCCCTGCCAGCTCACCAGGACCACCTGAAACCCGGCAGAGCACTGTGATGGACATCCTCCAGCCCAAAGCAGCCACTGACCTGCAATGGCAGAGAAAGGAACAGCGAGACTGCGACACAAGTGGACACCTGACACCCAGTCTGAACCACCAGGAGCTGACTAGCATCAGCATCTCCTTGCCCCCGCACCTTCAAGGGCCTGAGACAGGAGGTAAATGAACTGAACCTGCAAGTCACAGAGTTCTACAGGGAACTGAGACCCGCTCAGCGAGAAAAGGCACAGAATGGATGCAAAGAACCTTACAGAATGGCGCAACAGAAGGAAATCATCAGTCTTCAGGAGGCTCTAACAGCTGATGCACAGCAAGCGCAGCGTGAAAAAGCCACCAGACAGGACCTGGAAAGAGAATTGTTTCACACAAAGACACTGTTAAAAACAGCGTATGTGGAACTTAACGAGAGGGACACCAGAACTAAGGCCTTAGAAGGCCATCTGCATGCAGCCAGAACTGAAGTCCAAACTTTGACTCAGCAATTCTGCAACATTAACGAGGAGCTTGACATGGTTCAGAGAGAACTGAAACAGTCCTACCGACTGTGCATGGACTCAAGTGAAAGGCACCCTGCTGCACGTCACACAGCCAGCAGTGCAAATCCCCTCACTCCTGTACACAGATACGAAGGGGGGAGCCAAAGCCTTCTGTTTGACATTTCACAAGTCAGCCTCCTGAAAACCTCTCCAGCTGCAGAAAGAAAGGGGTTTATTCAGACGAGCGCTGAAATGGCACATGGAGTGACACTCAAAGACCTCAACCGAATGGCCAGAAACATCCCTGCATTCAAACCAGAACTTGCAGGAGAATATGATGTCCAAGCTTACTTAAGAGAGACTGACTTTTATCTGCAGTCGTGGACCAGTGTGAAACACTAAGATAGACTCTATCTACTCTGGATCACCTGTAGCCCAGAAGTGCGACGCTTCCTGGCTCGACAGCCAGGACATATCCAATCGGATTACCAGCAGCTTAAACAAGCTATCATAAAGGAATTCTCAGAGCCAGAGTCTGAACACGGACTGATCACTGCCCTAGCCATTGAACAGGGCCGTCATGAAACTCCCCATGCTTACTACCTCAGACTTCGACGAACTTACTTTGGAGCTCGCAGTGAACCTGGGATGGAGGAAGACACTAGCTTTAAGAGCCTTTTCCTCCGAAACCTCAACCACATTGTAAGTCACCATATAGGCATTATGGCCTGCCCCACAATGCCTATTCAACGACTGCGTGACCTGACACAAAAGGCCTTTAACAAGCACAAGGCCTCTACCTAAGGTGTAAGACCCCACTGATTCTGAACTGCACAACCCAGAACCCAAAAGAGGCA
The DNA here is from genome assembly GCF_936440315.1 of Barbus barbus. Taxonomy (NCBI): domain Eukaryota; kingdom Metazoa; phylum Chordata; class Actinopteri; order Cypriniformes; family Cyprinidae; genus Barbus; species Barbus barbus. The sequence goes on from NC_136755.1 coordinate 619,862, forward strand.
CTAGAAGGCACCCAGCATTGCCACAATGCAAGGCCCTTCAACAGAAAGGGAAAACACAACACAGAATTTCCCCAGACAAGCCGGCCCAGGCCCCCAGCCAAGAGTCCAAACCTGCGAAGGGGGGGCGAGAGCCCACTGTTCACACTTCACCAGCCAGCAATCACAGGTGGGGCAGGGACCCTTCCAGAGGATCACTGCAGACACACACACCATGTGGCCCACAGACCCCAACAAGCTGGCCAGAGACAATACGACTGTCAACCTAAATACTGCAGAAGGCCACCACACTTGCCTGCCTGCAAAACATGAACTGTCATGCTTGAACTCTGCCCAATGTGACCACATGAAACAGACTATCCGATCAGGAACACCTCCAGCCTTTAGGCACACAACATGCTGCACGAACAGTCTGAAACTGTCAAAGCGGATAACAAAACAAGAAGCCTGATACAGCCAGCTCTGAGTCTACAGCAGACGACAGAACAGGCCACAAGGGAGGAAGGCTTCAACTCCAGAACCTTCCCTCCTGCCGAAATCTGCATCACATTGTGAGTCACCACCCAAGTGCCACAGCCTTCCCCTGCACAATTACCAGCTGACATCTGCGGAACTCAGCCCATATGGCCTACAGAGAACACAGCGCTGCCTCCATAGAGACTGTTAAAATCCTGCCTATCTCTGCACAGTACCCAGAACTGACTCCAGAGAGCACATGGGCCAGCAACAGAGATCCTGAGGAAACAGCATGTTGGAAGACAAGGCGAGACTTAGAGATCTGCTGACACTGGAGTAAATCCAACTTTTATGACACTTTCAACTTTTTGGCAGACCCCAAGCTGATGCTCAGAAACAGAACTTAACTCTTAAGGCCCAAAGGTATGCACTGAACATGCAGCAATACATGCATACAACCTTCTCAGCGACAAAGAGCCGCTGGGTCACACTGACACTTTGCTGAAATTGAGACAGCCGAAACCCCAGGCTGAAGTGCGAGAATTCCTGCCACTCCAGCCAGACAGGTCACCCAGACAGACTGTCAGGTCACCGAGGTCACGGGAAAATCTCACAGCCAGCCATGAGGACATGACCTGAACTCTCACACGCTTCAAGGCACTCACCGAGCACACACCAGACCAGCCTTCGCAAACCTTGCAGCCCCCTGGGGGAAGGCCTGTAAAGTGCAAGAACCTCTGGCCAGACCACGCCAGACGTTTACTCTGGTAAAAATATGAGACTGCAGTACCAGCATACACAAAAGGGGAATGGACAGCGACAGTGTGACACTCAGACAGTGTGACACTCAGACAGTGTCAACCAAACCCTCATCCACACACCTTCAAAGGAAGTGAGGGAACCTGGCCCCACTCTGAGCCACACCCCCTTTTCTAAGAGACATCCTGCACCTGCCGACAACAGCCAGTGCCAAAGCTGCTCTTCACAAGAGGCAACGATGTGGACTCATTCAAGACCACATTGCATCATCAAACTCAAATGGCATCTGCACTCTACACCATGCCTGATTTACCCTCATCTCGAGGAGTTTCATCTGACAGCTGGATTCACCAACTACTGCCTTAGTCCTGGTCTACACCAACAACATGGCCAGAACTAAAGGGGGGTTGCCCACTTCAGCAGAACACTGCTCCCACCGGAGCACTAACTACTCAGATGACAAAAGAGCCCTGCTCTGCACTTCACGAACCATCCAGCGATTCTCCAGTTACAGTGGAACATGGAAAGTGATCACAGAGATGTGCCACCAACCTGTAATGACCCTCAACAGCCAAAGCATCCATACAGAGGACCACCACACCCAAAGCCACACGGTCAATGGCCTTTTAAGGATGCAATAGTGAGGCACAGTGTGCCCAGAGTAGGTGTTTTGTGGGTTAACAGCAAACCTCTTCCACAGCAACACCTCAAACTGGACTCCCAGTCATCACAGTACAAGTGACAGCAATCCTGATCACCCTTTAAATCGCATCGGCTCACAAGAAATGCATCAGAGAACTCCTCATTTACACAGACTCAAATGATGCCAAGCTCAGCCCCACACGCCACCTCCTTGGCTAGGACAAGCCAGTCAAGCACCAACACCTGTCTCAGACATGCAACAACATCACAAGTGCATTGCGTGGAGAGCTATGGTCTCAACTAAGTCCCACCCACCCACACATGACATGGCAGCCGTAACCAACAGGAGACCAACTTTTACTTCCAGGGTACCCACCTCGCAGCCCTGGCGCTAACCTAATGACTATCCATGGATGGCATTGCCTAAACAAACCGCTGACTGATCAAGGACACTTATTCTTGGCCACCTCCCTGACCCCTCCAACCACCCTATCACATCGGCTCAACTGGCTGCTGCTCCTGCCTTCAAACTGCTGCATGACAGCAAACACATGCTGTGTGTGATGAACAACATTCTATAATATGTCCCTGATGACCACACTGCGCCAAAGCTTGTGAGACTGCAAACCCCGCTACCCAAGGAGGAGATGTGAACACCTGGCATTACAGATAGTTCTCCAAGTGAAAACCCAGGATAAACTCAAGGTACCAGACGGAGTGGAGCAGGAAACAAAGAAAACTTCTGAATAGCTCCAAGAAGCCCTTGCAGTTGCTTAACGTGAACGAGAAGAAGTAAAGGCTTCCCAGAAAGACATGAGAAGACATCTACAGTCTGCAGAACAGCTACTAGAGAAAGCCAAAGTGACCTTAAAACAAAGACTTTAAAATAAATGCTCTGGAAGACCACCTGAAAAGGAATTAGAGCCAAGAAAAGCGGAGCCCTCATCAGCATCGCCACCACTGGCAGAAACCATGGAAAAGGCCACCCACATCCTGTGAACACCACGGCATAAAACACGTTGCTTATTTTAGACAGCAACTTGTCCTTTGAAAATCATATTTCCCATGTTACAAAAACAGCATTCTTCCATCTCAGGAACATTGCTAAGCTTCGAAGCATGCTACCTGTTTCTGATGCAGAAAAGCTAGTTCATGCATTCATGACCTCTAGACTGGACTATTGTAATGCACTGCTAGGTGGTTGTCCTGCATCTTCAATAAACAAGCTACAGATAGTCCAAAATGCAGCGGCTAGATTTCTTACCAGATCAAGAAAATATGATCATATTACTCCAATTTTACAGTCTCTGCACTGGCTACCTATTAAATTCCGTATCATTTACAAATTATTATTACTTGCCTATAAGGCCCTAAATGGTTTAGCACCTGCGTACCTAACTTGTCTTCTACCATGCTATAATCCAACCTGCTCTCTAAGGTCGCAAAACTCTGGACTTTTGGTAGTACCTAGGATAGCAAAGTCCACTAAAGGAGGTAGAGCTTTTTCACATTTGGCTCCCAAACTCTGGAATAGCCTTTCTGATAACATTCGGGGTTCGGATACACTCTCTCTGTTTAAATCTAGATTAAAGACACATCTCTTTAGCCAAGCATTCACATAATGCATTTTATAATCTTGTACTGCAGTTATACAGTCAGGTCCATAAATATTGGGACATCGACACAATTCTAACATTTTTGGCTCTATACACCACCACAATGGATTTCAAATGAAACTAACAAGATGTGCTTTAACTGCAGACTGTCAGCTTTAATTTGAGGGTATTTACATCCAAATCAGGCGAACGGTGTAGGAATTACAACAGTTTGCATATGTGCCTCCCACTTGTTAAGGGACCAAAAGTAATGGGACAATTGGCTTCTCAGCTGTTCCATGGCCAGGTGTGTGTTATTCCCTCATTATCCCAATTACAATGAGCAGATAAAAGGTCCAGAGTTCATTTCACGTGTGCTATTTGCATTTGGAATCTGTTGCTGTCAACTGTCAAGATGAGATCCAAAGAGCTGTCACTATCAGTGAAGCAAGCCATCATTAGGCTGAAAAAACAAACCAAACCCATCAGAGAGATAGCAAAAACATTAGGCGTGGCCAAAACAACAGTTTGGAACATTCTTAAAAAGAAGGAACGCACCGGTGAGCTCAGCAACACCAAAAGACCCGGAAGACCACGGAAAACAACTGTGGTGGATGACCGAAGAATTCTTTCCCTGGTGAAAAAAACACCCTTCACAACAGTTGGCCAGATCAAGAACACTCTCCAGGAGGTAGGTGTATGTGTGTCAAAGTCAACAATCAAGAGAAGACTTCACCAGAGTGAATACAGAGGGTTCACCACAAGATGAAAACCATTGGTGAGCCTCAAAAACAGGAAGGCCAGATTAGAGTTTGCCAAACGACATCTAAAAAAGCCTAAAAACAGTTCTGGAACAACATCCTATGGACAGATGAGACCAAGATCAACTTGTACCAGAGTGATGGGAAGAGAAGAGTATGGAGAAGGAAAGGAACTGCTCATGATCCTAAGCATACCACCTCATCAGTGAAGCATGGTGGTGGTAGTGTCATGGCGTGGGCATGTATGGCTGCCAGTGGAACTGGTTCTCTTGTATTTATTGATGATGTGACTGCTGACAAAAGCAGCAGGATGAATTCTGAAGTGTTTCGGGCAATATTATCTGCTCATATTCAGCCAAATGCTTCAGAACTCACTGGACGGCGCTTCACAGTGCAGAAGGACAATGACCCAAAGCATACTGCAAAAGCAACCAAAGAGTTTTTGAAGGGAAAGAAGTCAATCACCTGACCTGAATCCGATTGAGCATGCATTTCACTTGCTGAAGACAAAACTGAAGGGAAAATGCCTCAAGAACAAGCAGGAACTGAAGACGGTTGCAGTAGAGGCCTGGCAGAGCATCACCAGGGATGAAACCCAGCGTCTGGTGATGTCTATGCGTTCCAGACTTCAGGCTGTAATTGACTGCAAAGGATTTGTAACCAAGTATTAAAAAGTGAAAGTTTGATTTATGATTATTATTCTGTCCCATTACTTTTGGTCCCTTAACAAGTGGGAGGCACATATGCAAACTGTTGTAATTCCTACACCGTTCACCTGATTTGGATGTAAATACCCTCAAATTAAAGCTGACAGTCTGCAGTTAAAGCACATCTTGTTAGTTTCATTTGAAATCCATTGTGGTTGTGTATAGAGCCACAAATGTTAGAATTGTGTCGATGTCCCAATATTTATGGACCTGACTGTATCTGATCAGACGTACATTATTATTATTCTTTAGCTTGGGTTGAACAATTCATTTTTGCTTAGATGGAACAGCAGCTACGCTAATCATGTCTCTGCTTGTCTCTCCATTTCTGCCATGGGATTAACATCCCGTGGTAGCTAGGAATTACAGAACTTCAGTCTGGATCCAACCATTACATGATCTGAGCCATCGGAAAAGACCACTGGAACCAGCCGAGCCCTCACAATCTGACTTGCTGCAGTTTGGAATTGAACTGCTGGTTTGTTTGGCCAGAGGAGAATTGGCCCCCCGACTGAGCCTGGTTTCTCCCAAGGTTTTTTCTCCATTCTGTCACCGATGGAGTTTTGGTTCCTTGCCACTGTCGCCTCTGGCTTGCTTAGTTGGGGACACTTCATTTCCAGCGATATCGTCGACCTGATTGCAAAGACACTATTTAAACTTATTGACATTATTTTCCTTTTTTGATATTGTACAGTGCTTTGACACAATTTGCATTGTAAAAAGCGCTATATAAATAAAGGTGACTTGACTTGACTTGATTTGCCATGTTCAGCGACAGTCTCCTACAACATCCTCCTTCACACCCTTCACACAGGTGCCAAACGGATGTTGCACAAGGACAGCTGGACACGCCTAATTCTGAGTTACAGGAGATGCTGAAACTAGCAGAAGAGCTCCTTAAACAAAACTCAACTGAGGAATACTGCAAAGGACAAACCTCTAACTCTTTGCCTGATGCAACGCATCATCAGACCCCTCCAAGGGAGGAGCATCCCTTAAAAACCAGTCGACACCCCAGAAGCAGCCAGACAACGTTGGATGGAGCAATGGACTCACATGCTCAACAGCGAAACCTCTACCAAACCAACTCAAGCAAGCTCAAGTTGGTGCCGCCACAAGAGCAAAGCGACACACAAACATCAGACTTCTGGTGATGTTCCAGCAGAACAGAGGGCTAACAACCACCTGCTGTCCTCCTGCCATCACCACTAGGTCAGTCTGAAACTCTTTCCACATTACAAAATCTCCATAAAAATTCCTTGTGACCCCTGGAACCACCTGCACTCTCACCAGTGAGAGTCTAACCTGGCTGTTCCACACCACGGGTACCACAGATAGCCCACTGGCTAACATCAACAACCATCTGACCCGGACCAACTCACTTTAGAACGACAGGTGACACTGCCTCGACACCTGCTGCACAAGCTCGAGGACCCACACATTGCTACAGCCTGTATCCCCACAGCATACCACCTGACAGCATACGCCACCTGACAGTATACGCCACGGCACCACAACCACTCCTGGAGACAACCAACAGCCAGAGAGCCACCACTGTCTCCCAGCCGTGGGTGGCAGGTGCGTTTGATTGTTCTGCATCTTTAACATCGCTCGCTGTTGTCTATTGGAAGGACAACAACGTTCGAAAGGGGGGATTTATGTAGCATTTTGACCAATCAGACACACAATTTTGATTTTGATTTAACAAATCAATTAGTTATTAGATTAACAAATGGTCACAGACCCCCCACCCAATACACATACTGGTGCTGGTGTGTCTGTCAATGACTCCAGGCCACTGGTTCCATGGCAACCCATCTGATAAGACCTGTTTTATTGCTCAATGGAATGCGGGTAGAGCAACACTTCCTCTTAGGGAAGACACATTACACCATAAAAATGGACTCTTCTCTACTTAATTCATTAATTCATCTACTTAAAACCTTTCTTTGAATGAACACGCATATCTTTAGGTCATTGTGTATATCATTACTGTTCTTGTATATGTTTTTGTGTGTTATACACTGTTTTCTGCATGCTTATGAGAGATCACTAATTAATATCACTTTAGCTGCATCATGTTTAGTCTCTACCGGTTCGTCTTCGGATGATCTAATTGAGAGTGAATATTACGTTGATACCTATGCAACATATTAGTGTCCTAAGAATCTTTAGAAGTGTGTGCATTAACCCAGCTGAATTACCTATGCAAATTACTATGTTCAGAGACAAAGGGTCATAAAACTTTCCCTCCAAAAATCGAGGACTCTATTGGGTATTTGACTGCCCAGAGGTGTGACCTCTATAGCAGATAAAGCTCCCACTTCAGAGATGCCCAAGCAGTCTGCGGTTTTGTTAGATCCTAAGAGGATGTGTGCTAGAACATTTTCTGACCCTCTAAGTTTTTGTGCCAGGCCTTTGCGGCCTTGTCTTTCCATTCAACCAAGCTCCTTGGACCTCAGAATGATCTCTTTCTTAGCTCTTTTCCATTCAAAACTTCGAAGAACATTTCTACCTGAGAACATTTTTGGAATTCATCACTCTTCAACCCGGAAGAACGTGATCGGGAGTTCAAAACTTTGAAACCATTAAGACTTTCATCTGAGACTGCATTCCGGACACTCGACCCGACCAAAGGCAGTGCAAGTATAACATTTAACTAAACGAAACAGAGGTTTAGTATAAGTTATAGACCCCATTATGAATGGCACTGATGGTTTTACTCAGGTGGTTAAATTACTTTCTCCATAACTGCATTCTCTGGTTTTCCTGATGGCTACATCCATCAGCTATCATTTAGCCTTTCCCAGTGTATGAGGGATTGTACGTATGCATGTTTGTTTGTTTGCTTGTTTGTTAGACTAGTCTGTGTTAGTGTTTAGTTAATAAAAGTTGTGTGCACAAATTACATGAGTTTCTGGTTCTGTATTACAAATTAATGTCCCTTTACGATTTTGACCCTTGCTACAATGCTCTAATGCATTCATAGGAAAGTATTTTCTGTGGCCAAGGAAATACCTTTTCTTAGAGTTGATACAAACTTACACTGAATGTTCGCTGGACGGACAGATCAGTTGATGGCAATTTAATTCTGCGACAGTTATTACTGTTATAAATATAAATAATAAATTATAATAGTTATAAATAATTGTAAATTAATCATAATTAATCATAATTATTTATATACAATTCCCTTTTGAGCTTATAAAATTGTTACAACAGAGTACAGTATCTGATTGTATCACTAATCAGGTCCTTATTCTTCCTCCTGCTCACCATCAGAGGGCTCCATCTCCCTACTGACTGCTTCCCGGACTGCATTTCCTCTTACCCATTGCCTGGACTCATCATGTTTGATTGTTTTCACCTGAGTCTCATCATGAGTCTAACCGTGTTTTCTCAACCTTTATAGCCTGTTTCATTCAGTCATTCATTGTGAAATCCATTTCTGAGCCATTATTTCCTGGTTTTCTGTGTCTTGGTTTATTCTGCACATCTTTCTGGATTACTCTTTGTATGTGTTTCTTGTTATTGTTTGGACTGCTTTGCTGGTATATGATTTTTGCCTGTGTATGGACTATGATTGTGGATTACCCTCTGAATAAACACTGCATTTGGATTCTCAGCCTTTGTGTCTTGGAGCAGTTCCTAACAGAAGACTTGGACCTGACAGTAAAGGTCTCTGCACACTGAGTCTGGAATTTTTGTCCAAAATTTGTCCTCACATTGTGACAATAACGTTTACACACTGCCTTCAAAACTTTCGTCCGTCACAAAAAATTCAGATCAGGTTCGATTTTCTTCGTTTTCGCATCCGTAGCATTCATTTTAATAGGAAAGGATGAAGAATACGAAAAAACTGAAAAACGCATGCAAAAATTTCAGACTTAGTGTGCAATGGCCTTTAGACTTATCCACCTACGTCAGGGTAATCGCTCCCTCGATTAATATTGCATATCTTACTGATTTCCCATATTTTGCACTGTTTGATTTTTACTGTTATGTACTCAATGAACAACTCCAAGCTTAACTCCTCCGTGATGGTCCTCGAGGGTCAATTGTGGAATTTATTGATTATGCCTTACTCCTAAATGGCTCTCCCTTCACTATGGGGGAGGTTGAGGAGGACACCTCCCCTAAACAATTTTTTTGGAGGGGGGCAAGCCCATCATGGTTTCCAGCACGTCCTGCCAAAATGGTCAGTAGTCCTTTGCTTTCAGTACCTTCCTGTCCTGTGATTCCCACTCCAGTGCCTTTTCACAACGTGGCTGCTATTCCAGAGCCTCATCCCTTCATGGCTGTCCATCATATCCGCCACTCCAGAGTCTCATGACAAGATGGCCGCCAGTCCAGAGTCTTCAGAGCATTCATGAACGTTGCACGTGAAGTTGTTGCATCTTTGAATTCTTTATCTACACTGCCACGGCCAAGGAGGCCATTCGTGAACACACTACCTGTCTTGCCACAGCCAGAAAGGCCGTTTGTGAACTTTCTATGCTTCCTGTCCAAGAAGCTGACCCTAAACTTAACTGAGTTCCCTTCCTTGGCTCTTGGGGCAGTAAATAAACTGTGCTCTATGTTTTAACTCCTCTGGGGTCTCCAATTGTGCTGTGGCTTCCTGCTCCACCCTCTCTGCTGTGGTTGTCCTCAGCTCCACCCACTCTGCCCTGGTGGTCTTCGGCTCCACCCTCTCTGCCATGCTGATCCCCAGCTCTGCCCTGGTCTGCCCGAAGCCGCTTCTTCAAAGGGGGTTCTGTCACGAATCTAGGCCTTGTTGTTTCTCCCGCTCGCCATCAGAGGGTTCTATCACCATACTGTCTATTGCTTCTCAGACTCCATTTCCCATTACCCAAACTCATCATGCCTGATTGTTTTCACCTGAATCTCATTAACCCTGTTTGCTCACTCTTTATTGCCTGGTTCATTCAGTCATTCATTGTGAAATCTTGCATGTGTTAAGTATTGCATTTCTAAGCTGTTATTTTCTGGTTTCCTATGTCATGCTTTATTCTGCCCATCATTCTGGATTAATCTTTGTATGTGTTTCTTGTTATTGTTTGGACTGCTTTGCTGGTATATGATTTTTGTATGGACTATGATTGTAGATTACCCTCTGAAGAAGCATTTGGATTTGGATTCTCAGGCTTCGTGTCTTGGAGCAGTTCATGACAGATTGTGTGTCTGACCATTTTTGCAACACTTTTTGCTTTGCAATATTATTTTCTTTTATTGCCTACAAAGCTGGTAGGCGAGAACCACTTAGAAAAAAATAATGATAATACTTGCTCAAAATGATCATGTTAGCATGTTTTTTTTATATCAAATATATATTTTTATAGAACCACAGAATGTTAAAACACTAGCATATACCAACTTACAGCTTTTTTATTTTCTATAATCTCTCTGTAAGACACTGAATTATGGTACATATAAAGCAATATGAATACAAACATCAGACTCTTGATAGTTCAAGCTGATATATGTGACACCTAGTCCACAGCTTCATCGTAGAGTAGAAGGCAGTGCATAATATTTCCTCCAGCTGCTGTGGGGCGTCACAATGCACAGACCACAGAGAATCCAAACACTGTACAATACTACATATAGACTACAGATAAACAGCCTTTTGGCCTTGATATTTCAATTGGAGTACGTGTGTAAATGCAGTTATGTAGCCTGATTGTGTGGTTATACGTGCATTAATGATACTTGTTTTTCAATGGTTTGTTTAGTTTTATGTCCATAACGGGAGGGCATCTCAGATCATCCCAGCTCTCCTGAACTAATGCATTTATCCTCGTGTTGAGGACCTGAATGAGGCTGGGCGGAATTTCATCTCAGTGAAGGGAATGGAGAAATCTTTGCCTTTCCACTTGGTCCAGATCACTCCCTGAGAGAAACCAAACACAGACCTTACAACTGGTGCATACCAATGGACTTTATATATATACAGTATCTCACAGAAGTGAGTACATCCCTCACATTTTTGTAAATATTTTATTTCATCTTTTCATGTGACAACACTGAAGAAATGACACTTTGCTGCAATGTAAAGTAGTGAGTGTACAGCTTGTATACCTGTAAATTTGCTGTCCCCTTAAAATAACTCAACACACAGCCATTAATGTCTAAAACGCTGGCCACAAAAGTGAATACACACCTAAGTGAAAATGTCCAAATTGGGCCCAATTAGCCATTTTCTGTTACAAGAATGTGTGACTGGGGAGCAGGTGTGTTAAATTTGGCGTTATCGCTCTCACTCTCTCATACTGGTCACAGGAAGTTCAACATGGCACCTCATGGCAAAGAACTCTGTGAGGATCTGAAAAAAAGAATTGTTGCTCTACATAAAGATGGCATAGGCTATAAGAAGATTGCCAAGACCCTGAAACTGAGCTGCAGCACGGTGGCCAAGACCATACAGTGGTTTAACAGGACAGGTTCCACTCAGAACAGGCCTCGCCATGGTCGACCAAAGAAGTTGAGTGCACGTGCTCAGCGTCATATCCAGAGGTTGTGTTCGGGAAATAGACGTATGAGTGCTGCCAGCATTGCTGCAGAGGTTGAAGGGGTGGGGGTCAGCCTGTCAGTGCTCAGACCATACGCCGCACACTGCATCAAATTGGTCTGCATGGCTGTCGTCCCAGAAGGAAGCCTCTTCTAAAGATGATGCACAAGAAAGCCCGCAAAAAGTTTGCTGAAGACAAGTAGACTAAGGACATGGATTACTGGAACCATGTACTGTGGTCTGATGAGACCAAGATAAACTTATTTGGTTCAGATGGTGTCAAGCGTGTGTGGTGGCAACCAGGTGAGGAGTACAAAGACAAGTGTGCCTTGCCTACAGTCAAGCATAGTGGTGGGAGTGTCATGGTCTGGGGCTGCATGAGTGCTGCCAGCACTGGGGAGCTACTGTTCATTGAGGGAACCATGAATGCAAACATGTACTGTGACATACTGAAGCAGAGACTGGGCCGCAGGGCAGTATTCCAACATGATAACGACCCCAAACAAACCTCCAAGATGACCACTGCCTTGCTAAAGAAGCTGAGGGTAAAGGTGATGGACTAGCCAAGCATGTCTCCAGACCTAAACCCTATTGAGCATCTGTGGGGCATCCTCAAACGGAAGGTGGAGGAGCGCAAGGTCTCTAACATCCACCATCTCCGTGATGTTGTCATTGAGGAATGGAACAGGACTCCAGTGGCAACCTGTGAAGCTCTGGTGAACTCCATGCCCAAGAGGGTTAAGGCAGTGCTGGAAAATAATGGTGGCCACACAAAGTATTGACACTTTGGGCCCAATTTGGATATTTTCACTTAGGGAACTCACTTTTGTGGCCAGCAGTTTAGACGTGAATGGCTGTGTGTTGAGTTATTTTGAGGGGACCGCAAATTTACACTGTTATACAAGCTGTACACTCACTACTTTACATTGTAGCAAAGTGTCATTTCTTCAGTTTTGTCACATGAAAATATATAATAAAATATTTACAAAAATGTGAGGGGTGTACTCACTTCTGTGAGATACTGTATATGTATATATATATATATATATATATATGTATATGTGTTAGGGCTGCCCCCTAATAGTCGACTAATCATTAGTCGACCAGAAGAGGCTTGGTTGACCAAAATTTTATTAGTTGCAGAAAAAAAAAAAATCCACATTGGTTTAGTCACGCAGATCGTTAACAGCTGGTCTATGGTAATACATTAAATATATATCTATAGAGTGAAATGTCTTTCAAATGAACCAATTCAAATGGAAAACAAATATTCTCAGATTATGTAATCCGTGTGAAACATGCATACAGGCGCATCCAGTACTGTCGCTGAGTTCATCTCTTAAACCGAAACAAAGAAAGCACTTGTTTATCAGTGAATTATTAAAATGTTAATGCAGTCTTCTTACTGTTTTTCACTGACACAATCATAATCATAGCTTCTGTGATGCGCTGTGGCAAGCTTTATGCATGCGCTTGATCGCTTATTAGGCTTTGTAGGCAATTAAAGGCTCATTATAATGATTTAAATGGTTTATTAATAAACATGCGATTAGTCAACTAATGCTTAAAATGAATGATTACTAGTTGACCAGAAAAATCCTTAGTTGAGGGCAGTCCTAATATATATATATATATATATATATATATATATATATATATATATATATATATATATATATATATATATATATACACTCTATATATAATACACTCCGTACCTCATAATGACAAAGTGAAAACAGAATTTTAGTAAATTTAATTAAAAATAATTTTATGTAAATTTACTAAAAGAAAAAACGGAAATATCACAGTTACATAAGTATTCAGACCAGGGGCGCCATAACGGGGGGTGGAGGAAGGTTAAGACAATTCGAAGGGCCCAGAGAGGGAGAGGGGGCCCCAGATGCATTTTTAAACAATGATTTGGAAAGGCACACACCTCTCTATAAAAGGCTTCACAGCTGATAATGCATATCAGAGAGAAAACCAAGCCATGAGGTCAAAAGAACTGCTTGCAGAGCTCAGAGACAGGATTGTATCGAGGCACAGATCTGGGGGAGGCTACAAAAAACTTCAGCTGCACTGAAGGTTCCCAAGAGCACAGTGGCTTCCATAATTCTCAAATGGAAGAAGTTTGGCACAACCAGGGCTCTTCCAAGAGCTGGTTGCCCAGCCAAACTGAGCAATTGTAGGAGAAGGGCCTTATCTAGAGACTGGTGACCAAGAACCTGATGGTTACTCTAGTTGAGCTCAATGATCATATATGCAGATGGGAGCAACCTACAGAAGGACAAACATCACGGCAACACTCCACAGATCTGGGCTTTATGGTGGTGTGGCCAAACTCAATCCTCTCCTTAGTGAAGACACATGAAAACACACTTAGAATTTGCAAAACAGCACCTAAAGGACCCTCAGACTCTGAGAAACAACCTTATCTAGTCTGATGAACCTCAGTTCTAAGCATCATGTTTGATGGAAACCAGCTCTGCTCATCCCAAAAGTAAAGTGTGCTGGTAGCAGCCTCATGCTGTGGGGCTGTTTTTCAGCAGCAGGGACTGGGAGACTGGTCAGGGTTGAGGGAAAGCTGTATGGAGCGAAGTACAGAGATATCCTCAATGAAAACCTGTTCCGCAGCGCTCAGGACCTCAGACTGGACCGAAGCGTCACATTCCAACAGGACAATTACCCTAAGCTCACAGCCAAGGCAACACAGGTGTGGCTTAGGGACAACTCTGTGAATGTCCTAGAGTGGCCCAGCCAGAGCCCTGACTTGAACCCTATTGAACATCTCTGGAGAGACCTGAAAATGGCTGTCCACCGGCGGTCCCTATCCAACTTGACCGAGCTTGAGGGGATTTGCAAAGGAGAAAGGCAGAAAATCCCCCAGTCCAGGTGTGCAAAGCTTGTTGGGTCATACCCAAAAAGACTCGAGACTGTAATTGCTGCCAAAGGTGCTTCAACTAAGTACTGAGTAAAGGGTCTGAATACTTATGTAAATGTGATATTGTTTTTTCTTTTGAATAAATTTACAGACATTTCTAAAATTCTGTTTTCACTTTGTCATTAGGAGTGTAGATTAATGAGAAAAAATAACACACACACACACGTATGGCTGTATGTATAGGGTGAAGTCTGCTTTACCTGGTGGTTGGTGTTCGTGTTATAGAGGCCGTTGAGATTGGCCTCGTGGCAGTTCTTATACCACCAACCACCTCTGTAGGACATGGCACACCGCGTGATGAATGGCTGAGGGTCTCTGTCCCGCGTGGAGAACGACCGTCCGTTATGGTACGTCAGTGAGTCACCTGTACATGAATGCATGCAGAGTTTTACAGGTGTACAACCTCATCCTGTCTACATGCACATAATGGCTGTCATCGCATGGAGTTCATGATGGACTCACCAGCTGTGCCAGAATATCCAGACACTCTTATGGTGTAGTATTTTTTCACATTGTCGATGGAGAACGAGGAATAGTGTGCGTACACGGACTCGTCTCCAGCTCTGAGGTCAACTCTCAGCGTCATTGGACTCATCTTAGTGAAGTTATGAAGCTGCTCATTTCCTAAAGCGGGGAGAAGACAGCATGTCATCCTCTAGAGGGCAGCACAAACCTTCCTGACTGTTGTTTCACACTTGACTGTGTAACACAGGGGTCACCAGACTCAGTCCTGGAGGGCCGGTGTCCTGCAGAGTTTAGCTCCAACCTTAATCAAACACACCTGAACCAGCAAATCAAGGTCTTACTCAGTATATTTGAAACTTCCAGGCAGGTGTGTTGAGGCAAGTTGGAGCTAAACTCTGCAGGACACCGGCCATACAGGATCAACTTTGGTGACCCCTGGTGTAACATATGCTGTTTTAGAGAAAAGATGCATAGAAGTGGGGTCCTGCATGATGACATAGGCACTTCACTGAGGAACCTGAGTGTGATAACTGTGTTTCTCACCGAGCCAGAATTCCCCATCCAGCGCTCCAAATCCATTGCTGTATTCATGCCAGCTCCTGAAGAAGTTTGTCTTCCCATCCTTTCTTCGCTGAAAGACCTGGACAAACAAACACAGAGATGATGCCACTTCAGCAGGGAATGCTTAACTAATATCTCTTCATGGAATATTGTGAAGTATTATTTAATGTTTAAGCAACGTCACTATTACTGTTGCTCATACTGATGTTTAGAAATCTGAACAAACTGCTATCAAGCAACTCATCCCACACCATCATTTGTGCTATACGTATGTAGTTATTTGTGACGTTAGGGACTGTGTGTGTGGAAAGAGAAGTCTTTCTATGTTAAGTAGTTTTTGTAGAATATGGTTTATGGTGACTGTGCATGTACTATGAAGTCTTCTACCTTTTTTAATCATCTTCACCACTAATTCATCTCCTCTTGACCTGTTGATTGAACCACTAGTAAAGATGTGATGTGACAGATTGATTCATACCGTCCATCCTCCTCCATCGGTCTCCATGTCACAGTAAACCATCAGCGGCTTTCCCTCGCGGCCCTGTGGAAACACCTCCACGATGCCAGACTCCAGCGCTCCGTTCTGCTTCTCCTGAGAGCAGTCGGTGGGAAACGGGAACCGGAGATTCCCTGAGCGAGAGAGCAGAGTGACAGGGTGAACCTCATGAAAACATGGACACGCTTCAACTCAAAATCACAAATGTGACCCTGGAGCACAAAACCAGTCTTAAGTCACTGGGGTATATTTGTAGCAATAGCCAAAAATACATTGTATGGATCAAAATAATCGATTTTACTTTTATGCCAAAAATCATGATAACATGATAAAACATGATAACATGAAATATAATAAAAACAATGTTTTTAAATTTAAATCAGCATAAATCAAAATACAGTACTAGATAGGCCACTATCATGATGTATGAATTAGAAGTATTGTAGTGTCTATTCAGATAAATTCAGACACTTTTGCCATTTATCTCTTTATGCCAAATGACAAAAACATTTGTTTATTATGACTAATCACGTGGATCTCTTTTTTTTCTTTCTGCAAATAGTTATATGCTAAACAGACAGCACTATATAAATGCTACTACAAAAAATCTAAATATATCATTGTTCAAAATGTGTCCCGTACTGAGAATTTGGGGAGAACATGCGTGAATTTTTTTTAACTGTGAATTAATATAATGTCAAATTAAAACATAAACAAGGCTTATTTTATAACCGTTATTTTCTAAATATAGCTCTCATTGGTTTTTTGATTTTATGGTGAAATGTGAGGTTGTTTTTGACAGGTGTTTTGAGATTAATCTGACAAATACACCAGGGAAGAGTGATGAATAGTCGCTGGGTGATTGCACACAGAGGCAGCAGAGAACAGACGGTCATCATCAGTACCGGTGGTGAAATCTGTAGAGACGGCGCTCATGTACAGACCGTCCCGCTCTGCCTGCAGGTGTGCTGTGTATGTCGACGATGGGTACAGTCTGTTTAACTTCAACTCGTTGACCGTGGGGTCAAGAATCACTTCCTGTGTAGAGGAAACACATATTTATAATTATAACAGCCAGTGAGTTTACACGGTTACAGCTCAATGTGATGAGAGCGGCGGGTAACAGAGGCTGTTTCATGGGCACAACTCATATCATAACTCACACTGCTGCTGATATACTGTAGACATGCGCTCAGCTGATGCTGAAGTCTAACCTGAATGTCCTGGCCATCCGTGTAATAGCTCAGCTTGTAACTGCTGACGGCTGATACAGGTGTTTTCCAAGACAAAACCGCGGTACGAGGCGTAACCTGACTGGCTTTGAGATCACGAGGACCGTCCCCTTTTTTACCTGAAACATACAAAGGAAAAATTCTGCCCTAAACATGTGCTATTAAAACAAAAAAACAAAAGATAGCACAAGCATGCTTTTTAAAGAGGTCATGTGATGCGATTTCATGTTTTTTTTTCCCATGTTTCAAGTTGCATAACACTGCCCAAATGTTTACACAAAGAAAGAAGGCGTAACCATAGTTAATTTGTGGTTATCATGGTTTAACTATAGTGACCATGGTTTTTTGGTTTTATTTGTAGTAAAACCATGGTTAATTTTTCCCAATATGGTAAGGGCGTAACATTTCCGTCACACGCTTAAGATATTCGGCCAATCACAACGCACTGCATAGCTGGGCAATCAGAGCACTCTGCGCTTTTCAGAACGATGAACTTTGTAAAAATCGACAGGTTCAGAAAGGCGGGGCAGATAGTAGCAACAATAATGTACGGTATGTGGAAAATAATGTTTTTGAATCTTAAACCGCGTAAACACATTGCATTACACTAAATGCACAAAATAATGTTCTTTTTAACATTGTCATATGACCACTTTAAGCAACATTTCAAAAAAGAAGTGAGGTTTTCAATGAAAATAAAATCAACATTTTCATGTTCGTAGTTATTGTGAAGAAATATACTTGTGGGAAATTGAGAACTGATTTCATGCATCTGCAAAAAAAATCACTGAACTTGAATAACAGTCTTGAATAGCTCAGAAAAGTGAGGTTAGTGTTGTTAACCCCTCGGAGCACCAGAGCGGACGACTGCTGACCATACGAGAGACGGTGAGGCTCACCGCTGGATGTAGTGAAGACTGTGGTGGCTCTGGAGCTGCTCAGGTCTCCCAGCTGGCTGTGAATGCTTACTCTGTACCGTGTGGAGGACTGCAGCATCTGCAGCTGCTCTTCTGCAGCGTTGCCAGACAGTCTGATGCTGATTCCAGGATCAGGGGCTTATGAGAGGAAAAACACAGGAGTGTCATTCTTCAGGAATATTGGAAAGTGTGTCAGCCCTTTGTTTTCGGACAGTGTATAAATCACATTGTAGTATCACTGAGCAAATGTCCCATCTTAAATTGCCTGTACAACAACAACACTCAGAGTATTTGAGATGGACCATTTAAACTCTATTAGGTAGAACCAGCTGCAGACTTCACTCACCTGCGTCAGAACTATACACAATGACATAATGGTCGACGGTAGCCAAGGCGGGTCTCCACAGCAGCAACGCTTTACCGTCTGTGACGTTAATGGCTCTCAGGTCTGTCGGTGGGTCGGGCACTGGGAGACACACGATCCATCAAAATTACTGCACAGTTACTGCCTTAAATGACAGCAGACATTCTTTTTAAGTCTCTGACGCTGGCAAACAGGTACAGCAAGCCAACCTGTGCTTCCACTCCATTCAAAAACTAACTGCAATTCTGTTTGGTTCTACAGACATAACTTTAATGTCTTGTAACTTTAATGTTAAAGGGGTCCTAAAATGCTGTTTCAGTATTTTATACTATATTTATAAAGTTTTTTTTCTTTCCATTCACTCTTTTTTTTCTTTCCATTTACTCAATTTAAACAGGCGTTTCCACCAACAGAAACTGAAGTAAACGCCCACTGCTGTGATTGGCTAACTTTACACAATAGCCACACCCTCCTTTACATTGGCCCTGCACAGCCTTTAGCTATCAGACTGGTCTTTAACCACCGATTCCCTATATCACTCTCTCTAGAAATGATGGGTAACTTACAAGTGGTCACAGTGTCCTGGATGGAGTCACTTTCGTCTCGTCCGAGTACAGACATCACACGGACCTCATAGGTGGAGCCAGGAGACACTGGCGAGAGGGCCAGACGGACCGTTTCGGAGTCCACGCTGACAGAGATCGGCTCACCTGCATTACACCAACAACAAACATATATACAAGAAACAGAAGACGCATATTTGGCAATTTCAATCAACAGATGAGGGTCGAAAATGCTTGAAAATGTCCATTTCTTTTTTAGCAGAGTCAGTAAAAGGAGGTGCATCTGCCTCTGCCCCGTGAACCTGTGTGCATTCTTGTATCACGTCCCCACTGCATATACTTGATTCATGTGCAGTGTTATACTTGATTAATGTGCAGTGTTAACTTTAGCAGAGCACTGGGTAGCAGACTTGATTTGAGAGGCCAGAATTACAGCTTTGTCCAAAGTCAGATCATCATCTTCCAATAGCAGCCGCTCCTGATCGAGACAATGTAGGAGTATGGCCATTTTCTGCTCCGTTGGAACTGCATCAAGACCTATTGCTGACAGGTAAGTTTCAAATAACATTTTGCATTGCTCTAATGGGACTGTAGGCTCATCAGAATGGGGCAAAAAGGGGCTCAGTGGAGAACCCTGTTGAAAAATTGGTTTGAGCTGATCATGATTAGCTGGTCATGAGTTGGTTTAAGCTGGTCCTAAGCTAGGAGCTAGTTGCTTAGGACCTGCACATGACCAGCTAAGAACCAGCTCAAACCAGCAGCCATGCTTCAAAACATACATAACCAGCAAATGCTGTTTTTTTTCAACAGGGAAAGCAACTGCATATGAAAATCATCTGCCAGTTGTTCTGTCTGTAAAGACATACTTGAGAAGACTCATTCTCATCAACTTCTTTAACATCACTGAACTGTGTGAAAACATTTAAGTGTCTGAATGAATGAATGGATGATGCATTTATATAGTGCTTTATTGTGTATAGCTGTACACCCAAAGCGCTTTACAATCATGAGGGGGGTCTCTCCTCAACCACCACCAGTGTGCAGCATCCACTTGGATGATGCGACGGCAGCCACGGTACAACGGTACAACGGCGCCAGTGCGCTCACCACACACCAGCTACAAGTGGTCTGCATCACTTCCCATTCCAAACCCTTGAAGTCTGCATGGCTCCTACCTACACTCTCAGAAATAAAGGTACAAAAGCCGTCACTGCGACGGTACCTTTTCAAAAGATACACTTTTGTACCTATTAGGTTCAAATATGTACACTTTAAGTACTAATATGTACCTTTAAGGTACCAAAATGGACCCTTTATGTATAAACATGTACCTTTTGAAAAGGTACCTCCCCAGTGACAGTTTTTGTACCTTTATTTCTGAGACTTCCTTCTTTACTTCCTTATTGTGACGTCTTTCCAACTGAAATGAAATGGTGAATAGAGGGTAGGGTTTTAGCTTGTTGCTCCTCCTCTCTGTCTCTCACTTGCAGCAAACTAACAGAGGGTTAAGGACACAGTTGCCAAGTCCGCATATTATATACGACTCTGGGCTTCTTTTTTTGTGAAGTTGCGTGAAAAAATCCCGGGTCGCTGATTGCGTTTTTTTGGGTTTATTTAAAAAAATATGGTTGCTCATAAGGGAAATCTGACAAGCAACTTTGTTTATTTAATTATGTTCGCAGTATTCTCCAATGCACTGATTGACACTGTCTGCTCGCAGTTAATAGCCAACCAGTGCAATAATATAAGTGCCATAGGTAATTTTCTGCACCTCGTTGGAGAAAAATCCCATTCAAAAAGGCGGCTCGTGACGCTGTAATCCAAGCGATGATAGAAATAGACGTAGAGGAGTGGGATGACTTTCTTTTAGCTTAATTTTAACAATGTTTTTGTAATGTATTAATTATCACGGGCTGTAATAAAAAAAACAAGTAGTCATATCCTAATACTAAGAGTAAATACATTTGGTTCAAATAGCCTGGTATGGCAAGATGTCTTAAAATGTATTTCTTTTTTCAACATTTAAATTTAGACCACATTATTAGATTACCTTTTGACTTCATAAATACACATAAATGACAGCTTAATCACTTTTTAAAATCTTTTTTATAACATTTTTTAATAATATTATATAATATACTATTTTCTTTTTAAATATAATATGTATTGTAATGTAATATATAATTGAATTTAATATTTTTTATATCTTGTTATATAATAATGTTTTGCCTTTTTTATGTCATTTATTTGATAGTTATGTATACTTTATTTTATTTTAAATGGTAGAAAAACCTGTTTTTGACCTCAAAATAAAGCACTTTCCCTCTGTGGGCACGAGCAGTTTTGTGGTGCTTGGAATTCTTTATAATTAATTAAAAACAAATATTGCCACATTGAAGGAGTAATTGTTCAAATAACACATTGTTTCATTTTAAAATATATCAAAAATTGTAACCAAGTGTTTTTCAAGTGCAATATTTCTGTAAAGGCTAGGGACCGACAAATTGACATTTCCATAGAATGACCCCTATATATTTTAGGCTATAAATATGTTACAGCTCCCCTTTGAAGCTCGTGTTTTTCTCCTTTTCCATCTCTCCAATCCTATTCTGCTCACAGGTGATTGGAGATGAGTTTTGTTCCCACTTTTGTTGCAGTTTGCTGAGTTTTGTAAAATAGCTTCTGTTTTTGCTTTTCAGATAAATGAGTGGTTTCAGTTTAATATGTTGCAGGCTCATTTATTGATAATAAATAATTGATAATAAATATCATTGATGATAATAAATCATCAAAACAATATTGGGCTTGTTTTTGAAGCTGTGGTTGCTTACTTGTCTCGCGAGAGTTGGCAACAGTGGTCAAGGATCTTCATGCCAAGCCATTAAACTGATGTCATCAGCAAATTTTCAGATTTGTTTTTAAGATAACCATAACCATAACCAAACTAACTAACCATCACATTGTTAGTCTAATTAGGCAAGCAATAAGAAGTAACTTTATACACCTCTTTGCAGAAAGAACCATTCCCATTTCCTATTACTTTGTGCTGCTAGCTTCATGAAGGATTTATAGTTTTTGTTTTTTTTCTCTGAGGTTTGCGTTACCTTCTTGCACGTGAGTGTACGTGATCTTGAATCCAGACACCTTGCTCTTGGGTTTGGTCCAGGACACCATGAAAGAGCTGTCGGTCACATCGCTGAAGGCGAGATTGGATGGAGGCTCAGGGCCTGGGAACAGAACATGAAACACAGGTCAAGATCAGAAAGAGACAGAAAAGAGAAAGGCAGAAGAAAAAAAACACGCCAACAGATAAACAGAAAGTCAGAATCAGAAGAAATTTTATGTAAAAAGATGCAAGGACGATTACAAAACCAGAATAAAACATTGTTAAGCAGTACTTGTTTACTTGCATTCACAGTTCTTTCGTCTTGTGACAAACATTTCATACGTGTCTCAGAAATAAGGCTGGCTATTGGTTATTTGAGTGAAAACACAAGTGTATATATGTGCAGTCGAAACATATATACAGTATATAGGCCACCGCCTATACAGAGCTCCACAGAAACATCACTGTTAAAGACTGACATGAAATCCTGCACAGGAGCAAGAAAACACAAGCATGAAAATATGATGCTGATGCTGCTCTTTTGAACCTGGAGAGGAGAAGAAAAATGCAAAGAAGAGATGAGTGAGGAAGTGAAGACACTGAGGAAGAAACATGGTGAATGGCTGTTAAGTCATTTCATTAAAAACAGCACATTTTGTTTCTCGTTGGCCAACATGGATCAGGTTATTTTATGTGAGATTCAACCACTGCTGTTTCTTTGAAATCAAGGGGGCGATCATGGTCTTACCCTGGACTGAGGGTGAGTGATGAGGGGAGACATGAAGGTGGCTGACTGTAATGTTACCCTGGATGAGAGAAGATCAGAGCAGCGTGAGCAGGACTGTCTCATTAATATCTCTTACTGTTTGTACCAGAACTCTATTTTGTTCTTCATTAGCATCTCCTGAATAGTCATCAGAAGAAATATTCCAGGTTAATATTCCCAGAATGGGACACGTAAAACTCAGCATCTGTAGCATGTTGTCGATTACCACAGAAAATCATTTTGACTGATCCCTCCATTTGTAAAGAAGAACAATAACATTTACAGTAATGCAGTGGACTCATTTCCCATGGTTTAAAGCCCATACTTGTATTTATGTAACAAAGAAAAGGTGAGTTGATTCAGAGCATGATTCCAGTGCCCAACAGATGACCAGAATAAAACAGTTTTGAATAAAATACCATTAGCTCAGAATCATCATGGCATCAGGCTGTTTATATTGATTTCACATAACTAATACAAATGAATGTAATGGATTTCATTAGATTTTTCTTCATTTTCACACACAGAAGGACAAGCTGAAATTATTTTCTGTCATTATCAATAGGATGCCACAGATGCTGCTTTTAACCAAAAATAAATTAACAAAATAAATTGTTAAATTAATCAGTGGTAACTCTCATATCCAAAAAAGATAATTCTCAAAATAATAACAAAAAATTTATGTTAAATTAATTCAGCTAAATTGATTCAAAAATACACTATGCATGTATCGAGTAGTGGCCGTCATAGTAAAAATGCATTTGTATAATCCAATGTTAATATTAGTTGTGAACAGTTAGTTATTATTACTATGAATGGAGACAATGTTAAGGTGAAACTATTAAACAAACTGTTTTTTTTTTTTTTCTTTGCTAATATTCAAGACAAATTTGCATGATAGGACTGTGTGGACAGACATACTGGCAGGCATAGTTGTTTGTAAAAGAACGGAACATGACATACTGTTCTTCCACAGATGCATAATTTATGATTAGTAGGGGTGTGAGTTTGTGCATTCGAATGGATTCCACTAGCAATTTATCATAATTTGTCAAAACAATATTGTTTAATTGTAAATTCAGAGTGATTTAAAACAGCTTATATTGAAGGCAGTCTGCCAAAATGACAGCTTGTGGAATGTTCTACTCTATGATGTAAGAAGATCAATGTCTGCTTCTACATCACTGCCTGATTAGCCCCGCCCACCAATTCTACATTGCTGCCACCCATTCGCACATGTCCGAGAGTGACGAATGCACAGGTCTACGCAGAATCCAGCGTAGACAACCTAAAAGTTTGACAGAGCAACAGCTGCATTTTTTAAAGGTTGAAACGCATGACCAAAAGTTTGCGAACCACTGATTTAATGAATTGCAAAGCATTCTACAAGATTTGAAATCAATGTATTGAGAAAACATACAGTAGTTAAATCCCTACTTTTAACATAAATTCATTAAAAAAAAATTATGGCCTGTGTCCCATCTACTGTGTCTTCATTTTCTAGCATGCTAGTTTCCTAATTTACTGCTCAGTATGTAGGCCACACATTATCCACAAATGACCAAATGCAAAAGGTTAGCACTGAGAACAAAGGTGTTATACTCACACATTTATTGACATTTACACACTGCACATTGCATGGATTTTAATCAAAGCTTCAAAGAAGTTGACTTTGATTAAAAAGCCCTTGCTAGTCAAGGGTTCACTGTACACTGAATAGCATAGAAAGCAACAGTACTGACAAGCTTAGCAGTAAAACTGAAGATATTCAGAAATATTTCCTTAGAACAAATACTTCGACCATTTACTGAGCTCTATCGACAGATTACGGTTTAGAAAAACTGACTTTTGGTTTTGGGTACCTGTATGTACGATGACGTTGTGAGTTTTGGAGCGAAACGTTGGTCCTTTCCCAAAGACGGATACAGAGTACCTGGTCTGTGGCAAAAGATTCACCATTTGGTGTGAGCGGGCCGTTCCAGGGAGAACTGTAGTAAAACTTGTAATGTTTTCTCCACTTTTGTTCATCTTTGTACTCTGTACATTAGGCACAAGTTCATAGACTCTACTTTTTCTACTTTTCTTTGCTGCTGTTGTCTTAAGGCCCTTCTCATCATCAACATCTTTTTCTTTTTCCTCACTCTCCTTGTTCATCTCACCCTTGTCTTTGTTTTCTGGTCCAAGCTCAGATTGAGTGATTATGAAGTGTTTGAACTTTTCTTTCGGTGCACCCCATATTAGTAGAAACCCTGTTGATGTCACATTGTTGACCCCCACATGCTCAATGGAGCCATCTGTTTCGCTCAACACATATTCCTGAGTGCTATTATCATTTTCCATGTGATGGTCTGTGGAAGAAGAACTGTCAGAGTTTCCTTTTCCATACTGACTGATGTTTGGGCCCACTCGAGTATTACCGCCGTGTTTTATTTGGGAATGCCTGTTGGATGATCCATTGGTCCTGTTGAGAATTACATTTGGTCTAATCTTAATACTAGTGCCATTTTCTTTTGGAGGGGTTAAAGCAGCGTTTACTGGTTGGATAGGACCACCTTGTTTGACAGTACTGTTGTTTCTGATAATGGGTTTTGAAGGCCGTCTTACGGGTCCCTGGTAGGGGTGCTGAGGTGACTCTAGAATTGGCCTTGTACGGTTCTGAAAAGGACGGCGAGGATAGGAACCCCTAAACGTTGTGCGCCGATATGGCATCAGATCTGATTCTTCGACGCCTCTGATTTTTATAGCAGTTTCTTTTTTCAGGGGGAGTTTGACTGGCAGTGGAGTTGGAGTCTCAGTTTTGGACTTGTGAGCAAGTTCAGAAGTTGGATCTTGGAATTGCCTTGCGGGTGGATTTGAATTTTGCACTTCCTTCTCAATATGCAGTTCTTTTGCAAAACGAGAGGTAATGGGATTAGGCCAAGATGTCTGCTTGTGTTTTTGTGTCTCTAAAGATGAGGAAGAGGAATTTGACTTAAAAAGCGGTCTACCTACTATTGGTGGAGAAGCTAAACTTGGGGCTTTTAGTCTTGTTGGCTGTCTGGGGATGGATAATGAAAATGCCCGCATACTGTTTTTTCTAGGTGGTCTTTCTGCTGTATATTGATTTACTCTCTCAGTTTGTGCCAAAGATTGTGGTGTAGGGAGGTGATGATTGTGTAGGGATGGAGGAGCAGATGTGGTGGTGAGGGGCTGGTAAAGTGTTGTCTCAGTCTGTCTCGTTGAAAAGGGAGTGACATTCATTACATTTGCATTCTTTTCCACTGTCTCTTCATCAATTTTCTCCTCTCCATCTTGTTCTTTCACACTCCTTCTGGCTTCAGATGTCTCAGCTTCAGGCCTTGTAACCCCCATTGCATTGACTGTAGATACGTCTGTCAGAAGTTTGTGGAAGGGATCATTTCCATTTAAATGGCCAACTATAACGGTCAGGTTTTTGGTCAGTGCATTGCCATCTGACATGTTTCCATGTATCTTTCTGTACCCAACCAAAACCTTTCGAACACATTTTGTCCCATTAATATAGGCTGTTAGTTTTTTTTCTGTAGTAATTGTTGGCTCTTCAGTCGATTCAGTGACATTTGTGAAGGGCAGTGGGGTGGCAGATGGGGTGGCCATGTGTTTCTGAAAGGTGAAGCTTGGACTGGCATTTTCGGGTGTCTTGACAGATTCTCTTCTAAAGTTGGTTTCAGCATTTCCTTCCTGAGATCTGGTCTCTTTCATTGTCAGTGCCAATGGTTTACCACCAGAGACAGGAGAAGCTGAGTCTACATTAGGGTTTCTTGGTCTCAGAGGATACCATGTTCTTGACTTATTTGAAGAAGACACAACAATTCCCCTTTTTGCTCCTATGTGGGAAGAATTTAAATGTTTTCTCTCTGGACTAAAAGGTCTTCTTATGGTTTGTGTACCGGGTTTGGGAAGCATCCCATGTGGTGTTTTTTGCCCAGGTCTAACAAGTATGTCTGTTCTGAGTCTGCCCATATTCCCTGTTCTTTCTCGATTTTCAACCTTTCCTTTTACCACTTGACCCCCTTTTCTCAGTCCTTGCTTTCGCAGGAAGAGTGTTGTGTTTGTGACCCTTGGCATCTTTTCTTTGTTGTCATCTACCTGCACGGTCGGCGTCTCTGTGGTCATCCAGGTTACAGGCACTGAGGCATTCCCTAAAGGCACAAATTAAGTTCAGAATATGGATTCAACATTAACTTCTCTCCAGCAGCTCAGCTGGAAACGGAAATCCTGTTAATAAAAAGCTGGTGTTAATGCAACAGGTTAAATCAGTTATCCAAACAGTTCTCTCATTGGGGTGGCCACTATCCTTGTGACATCAGTAAGTTTTGGTCCCCTCTTAGTCCTATAGAAAACTCGAGAGGTTTAAATTTTCTGCAAGAAAGAAGAAAGGTAAAATATTCCTGAAGAAATGGAAAATGTGGCTTTGCTGGTTAAAGTGATCATACTGTGTGTGTGTTAGGAGAGGTGATACAATATTTTATTCTTCACAAAAAAAACAAAAAATATCAGAGGAGAAAATGATCCAGTCATGCACATTTACATGAGACTCTTCTCTTTTTAAACTAAACTCCGCCTCACCACTTATATAACTCAATCACAATAGCCTGAACATTTCAATAGTGAGGTAACTGGATCTTAAATATGACAGATTGACTGGGCTATACACAATCAGCATGAGCCTCACCTAAATTCACATCATCTGGTGGCTATAAATACATTACTTGACTTACTATGATGACTTTTCCTTGTACGCTCATTAACCGATGCATCCAGATGTGTCAGTTTTACTGTATGCTGTACGAACTTATGCTTAGAACAAAAAAATTACAAAAAATGTCAAACAAAAAATGTGAAAAAAAGTGAAAATACTAACATAAAGCAGGAATACATTAGACAACATATGTTCAGATCTTTCTTTAGATGAATGCAGATGAAGATGTATAGAAATATAACCTCTTGTCTCCAAATGGTCAACACGTTGTGAAGAGTGATGTAAACACATGAAGCTTGCACACAGAGAAGAACAGAGGACCATCTCTTCTCTCGTGAGCTCCCTCGTGATGCACACAAATTCATTGTGTGACTTACGTGACTGTTTGCTATGTGTATGACAGCAGATGTTTTGACACTTTACAGCTGGACTATACCTGCTCATTTTAAAGACATTTTGACATTTTAACTGTAACAAACTTAAAGTGATGTTCCACATAATTTTGTGAGCTTGAAGAGCTGTTAAAAATAATTTTTGTTCAGATGCATGCTGTAATTCATCTTCATGAGAACTCACCAGGAGTTGCCTGTACGGTTGCTGGTAGGCTCCGGATGCTATCTTTCTCCGCCACTAATGAGATGTCATACAAGCGGCCTGGCTCCAAGCCATCGATCTGTGCTGAATCTCTTTCTGGCAGCAGGTTCATTTCTGGAAGTCTGCTCGATCCATCTGTCTGATTGGGTGCTACGGAGAGGACATACCTGTCAATCTCCCCCTGTGCCTTCTCCCATTGGACAATGACTGAAGTAGTGGTTGTCTTCACAACTTGCAAGTCTTTTGCGCCAGAGATCACTGTCCAAAAATGAATCCAGGAATGAATCACTTGTTAAAAACAGACTAGAAATCTACAAAACACACGGCTGCTGATCCTTACGATCCTGCTGGCATAGACTCACGTGTGGTGAATTCTGCTGTGCTCTCCGTTCCCATCATGCCGTCTTTCTCTCCGGTGATGCTGACCGTGTACTCCTGTCCAGTGGCCAGTCCAATCTGAGTGTAGGTGCTCAGTCTCCCAGTGATTTTGGAGCTTATTTTCTGATCTGTGTCTTTCTGTGGAGAGAATACTGTAAAAATCAGTGCACCCACATGACTTTATTTAGATTTACACAAACAAAATTCTAAATGTTAATTGCATTAATATTCATGTTTGTTTGTAATGTGAACATGTTGTGATATACTTTTTTGTAGCTCAAATAGTAGAGCATGGCGCTAGCAACGCCAAGGTCATGGGTTCTATTCCCGGGGAAAGCAAGAGCTGATAAAATGTAAAAACTGTAACTTGAATGCAGTGTAAGTCGCTTTGGATAAAAGCGTCTGCTAAATGCATAAATGTAAATATACTGAGTGCTTATTATATAAAGTGGGTATCTACAATAGACACTCATTTCATTCTGTTTCAGTTTATTTACTGCTGTGATAAAAAGAGGCCATGAGAGTCACTTGATTTATATTCTGTTTCAGCCTGATGATGAGAAATTGTTAGTGCTGCATGAGGTGGCAGTTTTATATGAATTTGTATAATCTGACTTGTATGAAACCCATCTGTAGGTAAAACCATGAACCATGAAGCTCCACTCATAAACTTAACCCTCAAAGAATATCTATGAAATTGTATGAATTCATGTGGATTTGCCAAATTGTAAAATAACGTTACACTTCATTTTGATAGACCACTTTTGACATTATACTAACTATAAGTAACTTTGCAGCAATATGTTAACTAACTCTCATTTGAGTATTAGGTTAGGTTTAGGATTAGTACAATAATTTGGCATAAATTTAGTCAGTAGAATGTGTGTTGCAGGACTGTCAAAATAAACTGTTAGCAAATATTAATCATTCTGTCTACTAATACTTAAGTGACTGCTTGCTGACATGTAGTTGCAAAGTTACTTATAGTCAGTAGAATGTCTAAAGTGGACAAAATAAAGTGTATATAGTTGTGGCATAAAGGTGTAGGAACTCAGATTACAGAGTTATCACTAATAGCGACAATGCCACCCCTGGCGAAACATCTGGGGAAATACTAAGCAAAGAAAAGCACGCAAGCTTGTTCACTCCCACAAATGACCAAATACTAGGAGGCGTGGATACAGAGCAATGAAATTTTATTAAATCATAAATAAAATTGAAGCCAGGGCGAAGGACACAAAAATGACGACAAGTGGCCCAGATTCACAACAATAAAGAAAGACAATCACAATCAATAAATTAAATCAGAAGGGTCTACTAACTAAGCTGGGGTATCCCAAAGAGTGGGCAGGCGAAGCACTGGGCATTACAATAGCCCACGATGAACCAGCCCTTGGTGAATTAAATCTCAAACACCCACACACTCTAGTGGAATTACTCTGCAAGCAAAAACATACATCCCACACTTTGAACAAAAAGGGAGAGCTTCTACGCCCGCACAGACTAGCCCGCCCACTCTGGCTCACCCCGCTCCTAAAGGAGAAGAGAAAAAAATAATTACAGCCAGAGTCGATATTACTACCAAACACTGAATTAGATAGACTTTCACCAAATCAATAACAATACACAATCAAGACAAGAAGAATACAAAATAAATCTCTAAATTAACAGAAACTACCACTAATAAGTGAAGTGAAGTGACATACTGCCAAGTATAATGACCCATACTCAGAATTCGTGCTCTGCATTTAACCCATCCAACGTGCACACACACAGCAGTGAACACACACACAGCAGTGAACACACACACACACACAGCAGTGAACACACACACACCGTGAACACACACCCGGAGCAGTGGGCAGCATTTATGCTGCGGCGCCCGGGGAGCAGTTGGGGGTTTGGTGCCTTGCTCAAGGGCACCTCAGTCGTGGTATTGAGGGTGGAGAGAGCGCTGGACATTCACTCCCCCCACCTACAATCCCTGCCGGCCCGAGACTCGAACCCGCAACCTTTGGATTATGAGTCCAACTCTCTAACCATTAGGCCACGACTTCCCTAATAATAATAATAATAGCAATTGTTATTACAAAAAAATTATTTCACACACACAACAAAACAATTCAAAACAGATTAAACTCCAATTAGAAACACTGAAACATCAAACACAGACAAAAACACCAACAGAATACATTTCCACAAAAACAGTGAAAGTAAACAATAAGAAAAACCAAAGCAAAACAGCAATGTCGGGGCTAGGCCATGTCACAGAGCATGTCACCCTTGCGAGGCTAAAATACACCAAAAGACATTAAAAATGTATACCTTTTTGAATGCCCGTAGGGATATAAATCATTTTACATACCCTCAACTGGACTTCATCAAATATCCGGCAAACCAATCCCTTATACTGATCACTGAACGGAAAAAGTGCACGTCATACAAAAGCGCCACAAACTGATTCATATTAAGTACCCGCACTAATACAATTACGTTACCCACCAAGTAGAGGAGCAGTCGTCACTCAGGTCACTCAACATGTATCTGCAGTCGTTTTCTTTCCAAACTGGCAATATAACAGGATCGCTGGGGAAACCAACCCTCTTAGGCAGTCATATAAACTCCACGGACCAACACCGGCTGCACAAAACCTGGTTAAATCCATGATATACAGACCGCCCATAAACTAAACACCAAGCGCACACATACCTCAGACTCAGAGCGGCGGGATTCCGGAAGCGACAGTGACGCCATAACGTGGCATACCTCAATTCGGGTGGATGCCCTTTATATACACAGCGATATCACTCAATTAACCTCCCAAGTTGTCACTTTCCCACGAACTGGCATTCACCACATAGTCTATACACTATTGACACTTTGATGATCAGTCAATAAAAGTTCAATATCATCAATATCATCCCTTCATTTAAATCTACAGACATGAACACTACTAGACTGACTTCCGATTCATTTTATGAATCAAATATGGTTGGTTCTTACAGTCCAAAACTCGTTTGCTTGTTAGGCTGTTATGAGTGGCTGCCAGGTCCTTGCTTTACAGTTGTTATGGTGTTGTGAATGGTTGCTGGGGAATTGCTAGGTGGTAGTTTGGTTGCACAAGTCTTTAAAATCAGCTAAATGAACAGTGTTTTCTGCCTTTACTGCTGTTCTTTATCGACACTACCCAAAATGTCTCTGAACTAAATTGTACAGCCAACATTCACAACTGAAACTTCCTATGAAGTGTCAAATTCTGACAAATTTTTCCACCATAATGATTCCACATGTAATTGACACAATCCCATATCAGAAAGTCATGGCTGAAAGACAGTAATGAGTTTCCCGGTGGTAATTCCTGACTTCTATTTCAGTAATACATTCATTATCATACAGCCAATATTTTACACATAAAAGAAAACTAGAGGGCCATTTATTGCATCATTGGAAAAGCCACTCTCCAGTACTTTATTAGTCTTAAATTCACTACGCCAATTGGGTGGTGCTCTCTGGTCTTCTTGAGTTTTTGTTTCTTATAATAAATTTAATTGGGCCCAGCTGAGAGCCAATCTTTCTACAACTTATCTAAAGACAACATCACAACTGTGCTTTTTATTGACATCTTTCTGCATGTTTGAGTTATTTATCAACGAAGAGGACGATTGTATATCTTGTGTTGTTGTTGTCCTCCTGCCGTCTCCAGTGTGTGTCACAGCAGCTGTTCTGTGATGTCATCTCTCTGGCTGCCATGTGTTTTTGACCATGTTTATGCCTTTCCTAGCAACAAGCATCCCACATCTGTCTCTCTTTCTCTCTACCGCTCCCTTTCTCTGTAGCTGCTGATGGATTTCTGTCTTTCACTGCATTTCCAATGTCTCCAATTATCCCACTGAACTTTCTGCCCGTTGTCATATTCTTCCTCTTTAATCCTTTGGTTCATCTGTTACTCTCTTGTATGCTGTTTCTGCCTACTTTCCTTCTTGATCTCTCCATCTTTTTTACACCCACTCATTCATGTTTTGTGTGAAAAAAATGTGCCCTTTTCATTAGCTCAGTGGCTCCGCTGTGTATTTTTTACATCTAACTGCCATTAATATCATTTTCACATATCTGTACAGTGCTAAAACATCTGTACGTTACATTATTTCCCTTTGCTTTCTGTCTTTTATGTTATAACACATGAACATTAGACCAGCGACCAAAGTCCAGCAAAAAAAAAAGCAGTTTTATTGTTCTAGGTGTGGTCGCTGATCTTTGTTTGGTCAAGGATGTGGAAGTTTCTCGTAGTTCTGCTGTGGGAATCAAAGCTCCAAAACAAAGTAACTATACTCTTTTAGGAAAAAAAAAAAAAACTAAACAAACAAAAAAAAAAAAAAAAACAGAGAGCCATATACAGTGCCCTCCAAAAGTATTGGAACAGTAAAGACAAAATTGCTCTGTTGGCTGTGGATTCAAGACATTTACAAATATGATTAAAAGATGAATATGACACAAAACTACAGAATGTCACATTTTATTATTGGGTGATTCAACACAGATGTTTTACCAGCTAAGAAGTTCAGCACAGTTTCATCCCTCTATCTGATGTGAGCATAAGTATTGGAACAGTTGCCTCACAGGTCTTTCTAAGTGATCAGCTGTGTCCTGTTGCATTAATTCTTCAGATATTAAAAGCAGGGAATGTGTCGTATCAGTTATATCCATTACTTCTTTATTCTGAATCTTGCATTCGATGATGACACACAAACCAGGATGAAGATGAGGGAGCTGACTTTGAGAGAAAAGCAGGCAATTTGGATGCTAAAAGAAAAGAGGAAGTCAGTTAGAGCTCTAGCAAAAACAAAGGGCATGGAGAAATCAACAGTTTGGAAACCACCAGCGAGACCAGCAACCAACAACTACCTGATCGGCTGAGAAAACAACAGTAGTTGATGACAGACAAATCATAAAAGCTGTGAAAATGAACCCTAAAAGACGTGTCTGTAAAATCACCAACAACTTCCAGAAAGCTGGGGTGATGCTCTGACAATCTACTGTCCTCAGGAGACTTTGACACAGAATTACAGATGCTACACAAGATGCAAACCTCTGACCAGCACCAAACATAGAAAGGCAAGATTAGAGTTTGCAAAAAAGCACAAAGGTGAGCCAGAAGAGTTACGAAATGTAATCTTACGAAATGTAAATATTTTGTCTCACGCAGAGCGACCAAATGAGAAAGTGCGCTGCGCGGCCGGACCTGTGACCAGCGAAACGGTCTTATCTGATCAAAAGACTCGTTGTAAAATATCTAAAGTTTCTGGGGTTCAACTCATTTGCAATCTAATGAGTTTTTGAGGGATCTGACATCGTAAAGTTTGTTAGAACGTGGTTCATTGATCAAAACAGATCGTCTGTCTAAGATGTTCGGCGATCAAAGGACATCCGTGTTAACCATTTTATGACGTGCACCTGGGCGTGTGAACTCTGTCAAAGGTTTAGGCAAAAGTTCGCTGACCGGTCAAAGGATGTGTGCCTATTGAACCTTTTTATGACACATCTGGTGAAGTTAGGTATAGTTGAGAATTGAGTTTTTATAATGTATTTATAATTATTCGAATGTGACTTTAAACTAACGTTCAGGATCTGATGAGATAGTCAAAGAAGAAGGCGATAACCACAAACTTAAATAAATAGAGGTGATTGTTTTAATAAGACGGTCTATGCTGTAGGAAAACATTCTTTAATTTACTTAATTTAAAAACATATCTCTTCCCAATTTAAGAATTAAATCAGGCCTACTTCAAACAGATATTCTGATTTGATTTTGGTGGTTAAAACCACCCGTCGAGTTCAAACACGTCTAGATAAGGATAAAATACGGTGTCTATGATAACATCGAACCAATTAACTTGTAAAAGAAAAAAGAAAGATCTAAAATCCGTTTCATCCCGAACCGGTGAAACATCTCCAGCAGAGTTCAGTAAACTGATAAAGACGCGATGGGTAACTGCGGCTGATGAATTCGCGCGGGAGGTTTAGATGACATTTATAACAAAAGTCAGAATCTAAATAAATATACGACGGACGCGAACGATAAAAGTACTATATATATAAAATGTATCCAGAGTTTTTGTTTTAACAAATGTGATGTAAATCTATATCGTACCGTCAGGTAAACTATGTAAACAGGTACGAGACTGATATTTAAATGTAAAATAATAAAAGTATTCATTTTATGTAATCATGAACGATTTAGTTATAGAACATATTTTGTAATATTTGATTGTACTATCTCACAAATTAACGTTACACATTATTAAAGATTTGTGGTATTAGGGTACCCCCCTGTAGGGTTATACAATTCCAGAAAACGCCCACTCCCTGAAATGTTAAAAAGCATGGGCTATTACATCTTCATTATCTGTAAACTCTGTTTCTCGTACAACAAAAAAATACCTCAACGATCGACGGGACAATGACTAACAATTACGACGGTAAGTCTGTGTTTTGTTTACAGATGATATTTAAATATTTTAATGCATATTTAACACTATGTTATTATCTTCAGATACTTTTGAGAATATCGAATTTGACGAGGGATTAGAACAGATCCTTGAAGAGATATGTAAGTCTTTACATTTTCCTATTGAACAGTTTAACATCTAATAACCATGGATAATAATAATCCTTATCATTTATACAGTTGATGAAACACAACTAATTGTTCGCGGTGACTTAATGGTGAGTTATACAGTTTTTTCTTAACACGTTAAAAAGTTCCAGGATCTCAAACAGTATCTGCTAAATTTGACAGGCGAACGCAATGATGACAGCGACTTTGCGATAATATCGCAGAGAACGTACAGCAGGAGGTCGTGGTGAGAACGGACTTACGTCACGAAGCAGATAACGTCACACAGCCCGACCCCTCCCACGGTGTCTGTTCAACGGAAAGAGTTCACACGCTTACCGGCTGTGAGAGCGCGCACACGACAGAGACCAGTTCTCCCACACGGTGAATATACGGCTGTGGACAGGGTGTGAAACGCGTGAGATTACCCGAACAGGATGCTGACACACCAAGCACCTAGTCGTTTAAGGACTTCAGAAAATAACGGTACGTATTAAAACAGAAAATCAGATTATCCTGTTTACGTTCGACTTTTATCTAATAAATTAGTAAAAGTATTATTGTTATTCTTTTTACAGAACAAGATCATGACGAAGGAGGTCTAACAGCATGGACTGATTCCATGATTAACGCTTGGGATCAGGTGTCCTTCACCGATTCGGAGGCTCAGGAGGAGGAATTACCACATGAAATACCTCAGGAACTGTTCTGTGAACGTGATTTAAATAGAAGACTTGATCGCGACCTGAACCGTGTTAACCGGTACTTTGAGAGAGTCTTTGACCTGGCAGGCCAGCCCTTATCTTACCGGGAGGCAGAAGAGATTGCGGCTAACGCGCAAGGTGATGTAATTTCGATTTTAAGAAATATCATAGCGTGACAACAACAACACACCGAGGCCTTACGACATGCGGTTGAATTTTGGAGAAGTTGTCACGAACAGCTGTATAATGAATTCAGAGAGTTTCAACA
Source organism: Barbus barbus (assembly GCF_936440315.1). Lineage (NCBI taxonomy): Eukaryota > Metazoa > Chordata > Actinopteri > Cypriniformes > Cyprinidae > Barbus > Barbus barbus. The sequence goes on from NC_136755.1 coordinate 655,978, forward strand.
ATCGATGAGTGGTGTACCAGAGGATGTCCATGAGGTACGAATGGAACTAAGGCTTTCAGTTAACACGTTATCATTGATTTCTGAACGTTTGAATCTTTTACAAAGAATGTTAGTAGATTTGCATGATGGAATGATGGGTAGGAGATAATATTTCATTTATTATTATTTTTTTATATCTTACATTATTTGTATGTTACAGGTATTGTTTTTTCATACAATTATTAGTATTTGTTATTGACAACGGATTATTCGTGTTATTAGTACCTCATGTATGGTGAAATGTATTGGATTTTTTCATGCAATTATTAGTATTTGTTATTGACATCGGATTATTATTGTTTTATTCGTGTTATTAGTAGTTCATGTATGGCGAATTCTTCTCATCGTTTGATTGTTTGATTTATATCATCAACATTTCATATGTGTTGATTTGTATCTGCTTATTATGATCTGTTTCTGACTCAATTTACAAGTGGTTGACATATCTGCTTATGTTACATTGTGAACCATTGTGATGTTTTCAAGGGGGCACGTTTGTCTTTAAGGTTGAACTGTTTTTATTTTTGTATTTTCTGATTTAAAAATAAATTTTCAAAATGGGTAGTAAAAGATGTCACGTCGATTTGCATAACCATGGATCAGAAGATGATCAGAGAGCATCCAGACCCAGACATGATTTTCAAAATAATGCAGATCAGTTACGCGATCTGATTAATAATCAGCTACAAATGTTACAACCAGATTCGCTTAACATGATCGAAAGATTACACAAACTCGTAGATGTACAGCATGAATGGTTAGGGATGTCTATAAATGACTGTGAACAAATTGGTGCGGGTCCCTCTAACGACGACGCCTCAGGTTATGACCGGTTTGCTCCAGAAATGGGTCTCAGTCAAAATTTTTGAGACAGACTAATAAATGTAGGAGGTCGTGTTGGTGATTTTACAATTATAACTAGACCGAGATTTAACGGTTTAGAAAGTCGTAGAACTTTAAATTTGCGCGGAATTGACAGATGATTATGCTGCTTATAATAAAGTTTTGCAAGATATTTTGAATGAGATCGTAGATTTTTCTCGGTTGATGGCTGGTGAAGCCGGATTTATGAACGTCTCTCTGCAAGGTGAGAGTCTACACACAGACATTAATGCGGTTCTAACACCGGATAATAATCATGACGTTGCTACATTTGTCGATCAAATCAAACGAGCCGCTCAAAGCAATGCTGATGTGGCTACCGATTCTGCTCTACAGTTATGTGTGTCCATGGCGAGAAATAACCAAGGCGGGGGCTGTAGAAAGTTAAGTGATCTGGCACATAACATGGTCATCCATAAAAATAAGATGAATCTTTTCATCCCAAAAAATATATCAGACAATATGTGTTTCAGTATATGTCTAGCACATTTTTTAAACCCACATAGCCCCGACCAGGAATTGTACAGAATAGCCAACGACATACACACAACATTGGGTTACGGGGTGCAAGATAAAATTGCGTTTCATGATGTATATAAATTCGAAATGAAGTTAGACTTGAAAATAGTAATCTTTCACAGATCGTGTTCAGGTAAATTGGATGTGTATAAAAACACAAATGAATCACATCAGAACACCGTGCATTTATATCTGCATGAGGAGCATTACTACGTGATAAAAAATTTGAAAGCGTTCTTAGGATACAGCTATGTCTGCGAGTACTGCTATCAAGGCTTTAACGATCGTAACTTACATTATTGCAAATTTACATGTAACGCGTGTAATACGTCTCAGTGCTACACATACGCTAAGAAATGGTTGCAGTGTGAGGACTGCGTGAAATATTGCAGATCTGACTTCTGTTATCAAATGCATAAACAGCCGCAAACCGACAGTGTGAGATCTAGGTGTGACCTCCTGAAATACTGCGATAAGTGTTGCAGACAATACAGAACAAAATGGTCAGGCGATAAACTATTACCGCATGTGTGCGCGCGTCCAAATGTGCGCATTGCAACGAGATTCTGGTAGATGAAGGTCATCACGCCTGTTATATACAACCCCTAAAACCTGACGAGCATAGTGAAAAGTATATCTATTATGATTTTGAGACGATGCACGAAAATGGTAAACATGTAGCAAATTACGTGTGTGCCATTTCGCAAGACGGTGAGGAGTTTACAGCCAGAGGTGTCGATTGCGTAGACAAACTGGTTAAATATTTCAGACGACCAAAATTTGCAGACTTTACATTTATAGCACACAATGCATCGGGTTTCGATTCTTACATTCTGCTCGAGTATTTTACAAATCAGGGATTGACGCCAAAAATCATACCGCAAGGATGCAGACTCCTTTATATGTATGATCATACCTTTAAACAGAGATACATTGACAGCTACAGCTTCTTGCCTATGAAATTGTCCAAAATGACCTCTGCTCTAAACCTAAACACAGACGAAAAAGGTTTCTTTCCCCATCATTTCAATCGTTTGCAAAATGCAAATTATGTGGGTTTGTATCCGCCTAAAGAAGATTACGGATACAGTACGATGTCTGGCTCTGACCAGATAAAATTCGACGGGTGGTACCAGAGCGTAGCAGGACAGGTGTTTGACTTCAAAAAACAACTCGAAATGTATTGCAAGAACGATGTTGTTTTTTTGCGAGAGGGCTGTATGAAATACAGAAACGAATTTATTGAATGCACAAACGTGGACCCCTTTGGGTGTGTAACGTTTGCCGGTTGTGCTATGAAGGTGTTTAAAACACTTTTTTTTACCCAAAGTCACCGTAGCCTTAACTCACAAAAACATCTTAATCAGTACAAAGCTTATTCTACCCCGTCCATCCAGTGGTTGGAGTACGTTAAAGCAACCAAAAATGTGATATTATGAGAATAACGGAGATAGAATAGCTTTGGAATTCCTGGGATGCTTCTGGCACGGTCATTGTTGCCGTTTCAACCCTAACGAGTTAAATCCTGTATCAAAAATACCTTACGGCGTGCTCAGAAGACAGTCTGATAATAAAATGGAGGTCTTACGTAAGGCTTACAATCTCAAAGTCCGTACTATTTGGGAATGTCAGTGGGAGAAAGCCAAACAAAACGACCCTGATGTTATGGCTTTTATGAGTAATTACGCAGCCCCTGAACGACTGAATCCTCGGGAATCGCTTTTTGGTGGCCGAACCAATGCCCTGAAACTTTATCATAAAACCACAGAGGGCGAACGCGTTTCATATCTGGACTTTACGTCACTGTATCCTTTTGTACAGTCATGTAAAACTTACCCGATCGGTCATCCTGAAATAATTTTAAAAGATTTTGAACCGATCGAGTCGTATTTCGGACTTATTAAATGCACTGTCCTACCTCCGCATAAACTGTTACATCCGCTCATCCCTTTCAAATCATCACAGGGAAAACTATTGTTTGCTCTGTGTCGCACATGCGCAGAGCAGCAACTACAGGAGCGCTGTCAACACAGCGAAGAAGAAAGAGCCTTTTCAGGGGTTTGGACAAGTGTAGAACTCACACGTGCCGTAGTTAAAGGATATAAGGTAGTCAAAATTGTGGAAGTGTGGCATTTTCCGCAGACGTCAGACGCTTTCTTCGCCGATTACGTTAAGACGTTTCTCAAATTCAAACAAGAGGCTTCAGGTTTTCCTCCGCATGTGGTGACAGATGACGAAAAACAGTCCTATGTCAAAGCGTATTTTGAGAAGGAGGGCGTTCATCTGGACACTGACAAAATTGCCCTTAACCCCGCGCGTAGATCTATAAATACATTTTTGTTAAATGCTCTTTGGGGGAGGTTCGGGCTTAGGTGTAATTTACCAATGACAGAGCTTTTAACAGAGCCTGAAGATTTCGCTCGTTATATCTTTGGAAACAGTCACAACATTAAACATTTCTCATTCGTGTCGGACTCCGTAGCCCTAGTACAGTGGTATTATGCACACGCGGACCCCGCCCCTGTGAGCAATGTTAACGTGTTTATCGCCTCATTCACCACCGCGTACGGGCGGTTGGAATTATACGATCTTATGGACAGATTAGGATCTCGCGTTTTTTACGTAGATACAGACAGCGTTATCTTTTCGTCGAAAGAAGGCGAATGGATGCCTCAAACAGGATCCTATCTCGGTGAACTGACTAACAAGCTTGACGTAGATGATTCCATCATGGAATTCGCCGCGACCGGACCAAAATCGTACGGTTTTAAAACTGCAAAAAATAAAGTCACCCTTAAAGCTAAAGGGGTGACGTTGCATTCTTCAAATTCGAAAATCGTTACCTTAGAAAGCATGATCTGTCTGGTACATGGTTATGTGACATCACGTGACATGACCCACCTGCTCACACGGACAGAGACCATTGTACGTGATAAAAGGAAATTCACATTGTATAATAGATCAGTTTTGAAAAAGTTCAAAGTGGTTTATAACAAACAGGTTCTTTTGTCCGACTACACAACTTTACCTTACGGATATTAACAACATGTCTGGATCACACGATGTGTGTGTTGAAGAAGGTTTTGATTTTCGTTTTCAATTTCCTTTTTCCGCAGTGATCTCCGGGCCTTCGGGCTGCGGAAAGACTGTCTTTGTAAAAAATTTGTTGTGTAATGCAGATAAGCTGATTGATGTAAAATTGGATAATATTGTGTTTTTATACGGCTGTTGGCAACCTTTGTATGATGAACTCTTGTCATTGTTTGATATTAAATTTATTGAAGGTATTCCAAAATCTTTAATGGATGAAAATTTATTACCTCCTAATAAGAAATCTATTTTATTTTGTGATGATTTAATGGAATTAGCATATTCAAACGATGAACTTTCACGAGCATTCACAAAATATGTCCATCATAAATCATTTTCCATTAAATTGATAAGTCAGAATCTGTTTTTTCAAGGTAAAACCAGCAGAACTATTACGCTGAACACACACTATATTATTTTGTACAAAAGCCCGAGAGATTCCATGCAAATAATGGTTTTAGGTCGTCAGATTTTTCCAGGGAATACCAAATATTTTATGGAATGTTATCAGGATGCAACCAATCAACCCTTTGGTTTCCTTTTGATCGACTTTAAAGCTAAAACGCCAGACCGCTTTTGTCTCAGATCAGGTCTGTTTTCGGATCGTCAGGTGGTGTACATACAGAAAAGAACACGATAAACTTTGGTGAAAAAAGAAAGAAAATGAGCGACAGACTTTGTAAAAATCTACCTCTTTTAAAACTGCTATATAAAGCTTCACCTAAGCGACGGCGCATCATTTTACATTCGGCATCAGATCAACTGATTTTATCCTTATGTGAGATAGCTCTTAACGTACTCCGCGGTACCATACCTCTAAACACTGCGCAGTTCCGAAGATTAAAAAAGAGAAAAGAGGAGATCAAATACGCAGCGAATAAAAAGATAAGTGTCATAAGAAAAAAGCGACTGATTAATCAAAGAGGAGGTTTTCTCGTACCCCTGTTAAGCGTGGCCATACCATTTATCACAAGTTTAATAACGTCCAGACAACATTAGGAATGGAATATGCTGAAAAGCATTACGTGATTCCTCAGAACCAGTTGGATAAATTAAGATCTGGGAATGTTCGCGAGACAATCCAACATGTTGTGGAGAACAATTTGGACGAGGCTATAAGAAAAATATTACAAAGGACTGATTTAGATCCACACGGGAAAGCTAAACTTTATGCCAATGTTCTGCAGAGGTATTTAACTATAGTAAAACAGGGCGATTTGGAGAGTGGGACTTTAACTCTTACGGTCCCGAAACAGGATACCGTGCATACCGATGCACCTGCTGACGCACCTGTCACACCTACTACTAATGCACCTGTCCCGCCGTCTAATAACGGTGATGGAGAGGATGAAATCGTCGACAAAATCTTAAACAACGTACCACGAAGGAGTTTAAAAAACATCAAATTCATTTTGAATAAAATGTCTAATGCTAAACAGTTGTCTTCATGGACAGAATCTGGAGAGTTTGTGTTTAAAGGACGTGTAATCTCCGGATCGCGCATATTGGACTTGGTTAAAAGTATAACAGCTCCTCATACGATCCGTGATGAATACAGACCTCACGGTTGGAGTGAATTTCTGGACGCCTTTGCCCTTTTAAATATACCGTTTTCAACTATAAGCAATACGCAAGTTAAACGTGCTGTCGAGACCCTGAAAAGAAAATCACCCAGACACACGCACCAGATGTCGCCAAAGACAGTTGAGACAACTGAGAGGTAAAAAGAAGCGTACGGTTACGTCACAACCTAATACCCCCATTGGACCCGCTTTTAATTCGCCAGCTCTTGATGCTAGCACCTGGTTGTCTTTTTAACATCATTCTTTGTAAACATGTTTGAAATGTTTGTATTAAACCTGTGCTGAATTATCAACATGACTGATTACGTATGTCTTTTATTTATACACACACACACGCACACACACACACACACACACACACATTGATACATTTGTGATTACATCTTTTTATTTATTAATCACATCTCCTTTCATTTATACATAGTACGTGTGTTAATACATTGTCTTTTATTTATTAAACATGAAATTATAGAAACGTTCTAGATGCTTTACAGAGATTTACAGATCTGCACACACTGACTACAGTTAAATGTTTCGCATAGTCTAGGTTTCAGTCTCTTTACAAAACGAACAACCATGTCATCATTTTCAATCGAATCATCATAATACATTTTAACAATATTTTCATAATCGAAGCCTTTTGACATGTGATACAGAAAAAACACACAGTGTTGTCCACAAGCGTCTGATGCAATGTTTTGAACCTGTTTGTTAGAATATTGTACGCAAATAGAATTGTTTTTTAAAAAGTCTTGGACGGTCTTTGGAAAACGCTGATCTTTAGGGTTTCCACCGAAGCTGTCAAAAAAACAGCTAACGCGATCGTTGTTTATGTAGATGGCTGCACAGTGTTGACCCAGTTCTGTGGACGGATCTTTGTTAAAAATAAGCATGGCAGGTAAATTCTTTAAAGGTGATTTGGGGAGGTGATCGGACGGAAGCACTCCTAAAAAATACGTGTTGTGTGCGATTTTATCCATGACTGCCGTTAGTTGAACCATATTCATTTCAACGTCTCAGTAATAATCGACCAGCACTTGTCTCTGATTGGATATTTTGACGATTGAATCAAAAATCGCATATACGATGATGGTTATGGATTGTCTGAGAGGTTGTTTGAATCTGGCTTCCAGTCTAATGTTTCCTTAGAAACATTAGACTTGAGAGAGACGTGATTCGAACAATCTTCATCGGGTGCTAAATTAAACCCATAGAGGGTGTATCCGTTGAGAAAATCCTGACAATCTATTGCCAGAGGACGATTTTTAAGATGTCTTCCGGTAGATAATACCAGTTGATAAAAGTCCCTCACGGCAGATCCTCTCTCATACTCCGGTTGCAGGGGTTTGGATGGGATTTGGACACCGTCACGATATAAAGCCAAAAATTCCAGATTAAAATGTTTAAAAGCAAAGGGGTTTTTGTCATACGCTCCTGAAAAAGCAGAATTTTCTGTCATTGCTAAAATGATGGATTTCGGCAGCGTTCCGAGAAAAAGATTTTCTTGATTAGACACACAAGATCCTACAGGGATAGAGAAATTCTTCAGACACACGCGTTCTATAGGGTATTTAGCAGTGGTCGATAAAAGAGCTTGCGCGTGTCCTAGCCGTACACCCGGCGAAACCGAAACTTTTTTCACAAAAAGAGATGCTGATACAATATTGAGTTTATAAGCGGTAGCGTCATCACGCATCAGACAGAACTCATCTTTACCTCGCGTCATCCGTATTTTTATATCTACGCCGTTCAACATTAATTTTTCTTGAAAGAATATGTCGCTATGGATGGGTTACAACTACAACGTTGCTAAATGCGGCTCGCTTCATTAAACCCGCATTCTCTCCAGCAGGGTCTGTAGCGTCCATGTGACCCGCCGTATCTCTGTAAAACAATCCTGCTGAAAAGACGCTTTCAATGGTATCTTTTCCGAAATTTATCAACGCTTTGATCAAACACCTATAAGGATAAGTGCTAGAACTCTGCGTTATCAGACGATCGCCTAGAGAAACGTCCACCTGCGAGAATATACACGTAATTTATTAATCCGACGGGTGCACCGTCTGCAATATCGCTGCCGTCTGGCCTGGTTATTTTGATCCGCGTATATAACAGAGTGTTATTTAGATCGATGTAATCGCCTGTCCCCGCAATAAAAATTCTAGCGGCGATGAATCCGTTATCGCAGATAGCGGTGGTATTTCGACGTATGTATTTTTTTCGATAGACATCTGAGTCATAGGTACGGTAAATAAATCCAACTCGGATTTAATACACTCCTCCGACATGTTGTGGAATAGAGACATGGTTTATAAAATAGTTTTGAGCGGTCTTTTGCGCCGGACAGTTTTCTTTACACGTTTCGCACGGGGACGTCATGAGCGTTTTGCGACCATACGTTTCTTACTAGCGGGTTTACCCTTCTTCACGCGGCCACTCCCCCTACGCATTCGCACTCTGGGCGGTTTAAAAGATACGCGTGACATAACCATTAATCCGTTACCGTTTTGGACGTTGTTGTTATTATCGTTATACAACCTCGATAGAGCTGTGGTTACTACGTCGCTAGCTATATTTCTCGCAGCGGCTTTTAGATGCGGTTTGCTATACTAAAACCTCTTTTCAACAGAGGTAGTGCGGTTCTGAAAAGTGCTTTGAAAATTCCACCTATTCCGCCGCCGTACATGACAGAGCCACCGGCATAGCCGGATAATCCGTTACCCACTTGGTTACGGTAGTAAGCGATGTATCGTTCAGGATCCATAGTCGTATAGTTTCGTTAAACAAACAAAAAAAAACTATTTCACAGGTCTAAAGTGGAGTTTAGCCACAACTTTACCGAAAGTGAAATGGACGTGTTGGTTCTGATCGTCTTTGACTTCGATGCAAATGTCTGTAATATTAGACTTATTCACAGGTGCATAATGCGGCTTATCGAATCTAACACTAACGATGTCGTTAGCCGCACCCTCTATATGTACAGTTCTCAGTAGCGGTACATACGAATCACCGACTGATTGATATTCGATCATGTCTGTGTATATATACATGCTATAAAATCCTCCTCTTATGTCGGCCTGATGCGGTGCATACGTCACGACAGGTGCGTCATCAGTACGATCTTTGCGAGGTTGATTTACAGAACCTAGAGATGTGCCAGGTTTTAAACCTAAAATAATAGCCAACTTTCCATAAAATATCAACGATGTGCTCGTCGGGGCTTTTAGAAATACCCTGTTTTTGACGTGATCGTAACTGAGGGTCACTCTAGGAGGTAGATTTGCGTTTATTTCTCTAACCAGAAACAGCACATCCTCGTAATATCCTGGTTTTAAGGTATTACACACTTTAGATATGTTTTGAAGGTTTTTTCTTTAATATAGATAATCATGCCTTCAGTCTCTTCGTGACGATCCTCATCATACCCCAGTATGCCGGGTGTCGTGTTGATAACAAATGCCGCATCCTCCTCATTAAATGTATACCAGGATATAGGATAATACAATTTGATCAAGCCCGTCTCCCATTGTCCTTTAAGGTTCATACTTCTGGCAAGTCTTGTTTTGTAATTAGAAATACGGTTGTCAGGATACACGTCCATTGACGCGTTGCAAGGAAGTGTAAAGTAAAATCCACCTTCGCTCATGATATAGATTTTCACGAATGATGCTTATGACAGACACGTTGTTACTTTAAGGGGTTCTGTATGTCCAAGATGTCCTGTTCTGGCAACCACAACGAAAATTTAGTCGCCCATCCCCACCATTTCACGAGACAGTACGTCTGTTTCCCCCTCTTTTTTCGATCTAAAATCTTTTCTATTTTAAACGATTTATCTTGATTCACGATAATGTTTTGCAATTCTTTTTCATAAAAACATCCTTCGATAATATCCCCGTCATAGTCTTGTAACCTTTACACCGGCGGGGTCCGGGGTATACGGGCGGCTATAGTGAAAAACTCTTCCGTGTAATTTTGTGCATATCCCTTAGAAAAGACATTTCTGACTTTAGACACTCTAACCACATCGCCGATTTTATACCTAAAGACAGGTGCGTCTTTACGTGTGCTTCCATACAGATTATTAAACACCTCCGCTTCGTTTTCTTTATGAACATGCAGATGCCTCATTTTAATGCTTTTGTGATAACTCGCATTATATCCGTCTATAAGATCTTGTAAGATGTCATAATAACGCTTTGAATTGACGGCTGTTAAAAATCGAGCCATTCTTCCTCGGAGCGTACGATTAAAACGTTCTACCACAGACGCCTTAACGTCACTCGCCGTAGCAAAATTATGTATGTTATACTTTTTCATCAATTGTTGGAAATGTTTGTTAAAAAATTCGGTGCCTTTATCAGTTTGTAATTTTTGCTGCACACGGTTTTCTTTGAGTATAGATTCTAACCCTTTGGTAACCTCCTTCGCCGTCTTATTTTTCAGCGGCCGAGCCCATGCGTACTTACTAAAGATATCTATACACGTTAGTAAAAATTTTATATTATGGTTTTCTTTCAAATAAGCAGACATATCAACCAGGTCCGCTTGAAAAAAAAACACTTTTTTTTACCCTGTCAAAATCAGCTCTGTTATCAGCAAGCCATTTTTTAGTCCATGTTGCTTTAAATGCTAATGAGCTCTGCTGACCCTGCTCCTCTCTTCCATGGGGTGATGAACAGTACTGTTTACATTAACCACGAAACTGGTTAACTAGCACATTATTAGGAAAGTCGATTTGCAAAGATTCATAAAAAACCCTTATACTCACTTGTAGATAAATCATGATCACGAATGATTTGTGCGAACATAGATGCATTTAGGCAGATCGGGGATCGGCACATTCCCTTCAAAACGAAAGTAACGTTAATCCTCTGCGTCTTCAGCGGCACAGATGTCGGGAGTTAATGACGATTGCTATATTCATTATTACATCCAACAACAAAACACCTCAATTGCTTAATCGGAGACATCTTGTCTTCCACTGCACAGTCGACACAATGACGGACAGCTCTCAGTTCACTTAGGGTGGGTCTAAGGTAAGACGGCCTTTTCAGTCAACAATCGTGGGAGTGGCCTGCGCAGAACTACATCATTCTGACAGGAATCTCAGAACAGCCTGATTTGAGAAAGGAGATTTTAAAATAGGGATTTAATAAAAAACACTGGGTGAATTTGTATCATTATAGGATGGATGTGTACACACACTTTCAACACTTATGTTCAACATTCAACATATATTTTCAAACAACTTGTAAAGAGAATTTTGCATCCGATGACCCCTTTAAGGGATCTGTGCTAAGTGCCTTTAGATGACACCCTAGGAAGGTCAATAGAGAGTGCGGTGCTCCATTCTTTCATCGGCTGCTCCTTCTGGTGGGGTCCTGAAGTGCTCTTGCTTTGTCTGGTGAGGAGAACTGAGTGTTGAGGAGGCTGTTGAGAGAGACTTGCTGTAGCCCATCCAGTTCTGAAGACCGGATGCTTGTTTATACGCTCCCCTCAGTTTGTTTGCTTTTAAGAGCTTTAATGAGCCTGGGAATGGCAAAGGTAGTGTATCCTGCCCTCTTCCAGTCCTCACTAGTTAGCTCGGCTCCTAAAGAGATTTTGATCTTAAGACCAGGCTGTTTAGGAGCATCTGAACTGTGGAATGATTTGCAATCACCTGCCCTCTTCCGGGGAGTTGTCGGTGGTTACGGCTGTAGCTGTGGACTGCCTAATTAGCTCTGCTCCCGCAGATCTTTTGGTCTCTCGACCCTGCTGTTTATGGGCATCTGAGCTGCAGAACATTCCATGCCTCTAGTCACTGAAGTTCTTGTTCTCTTGTATGCTGATGGAAAGTGATACAGCCACCATCCAAGACTGAGATGGTCCCTGACAAGAAGAACTGAAGGACCTAAGTCTCTCTTGACTCACTAATTCTGTGTTGAGTTTCACGGCACGGATGGGCAGACATTTGGTCACTAAGCATTGTTCACACTGCAGGCAAATGTGGTCCAAATCCATTTTTTTTCTCACATGTGACTCAGATCTGTTTTTCTCGCGACAGTGTGAACAGCACAAACCACAAGCAATCTGATCTTTTCATTTCCGATTTGTGCTACTTCCATTTGTGGTACTAAATCCAATGCAGGTCAGATGTTTTGCAATGCGACCGCAGTCTGAACAGTCATATCGTAATTCATGCAACTTTTACGTCACTCTAGATTAACATTCGTCAATATTCTGTACTCATGGGAGACACTTCAAAGATTTTAAATACCCAAAGTTATCAAGACAGTTGCGAAAGGGTATACAGGGAATATATGACAACATTACATTCAAGAAAAACATGAGGGCTTGTATCAGAATAGTTTCAAAACTCTTGTCTCTTTTGTCACATACTTATCTTATTTTCACATTGCCTATGCATAATTTCACTGGCTTCTGCAGCAGATCACACAATAAATAAACACTTAATTGGTTACTTTATGTCCTCTGTGTTTACTTCTGTATGACAGAGGAGAATGATGGAGTCTTGGTTCCTTCGACACACTATTTTCCTATTTAATACTGTAATGCTGCTTTGACACAATCTGTATTGTAAAAAGTGCTATCCACCAGAGTCCTAATCCATAATGGTCCCTAGGTCAGAGTCTCCAGCCATCAGGGCCAACATGCTAAAGAATTCCTTTGAGCGAGGGAGGCAGATTTTCAGTGTGGGGAACTCACTGCTTATGTTGCAGTCTCTGCGCTCTGAAGCCCCACAGACTCTAGTCCTGTCATGCAATGTCCAACGGTCCCAGAGGTACTTCCACCATCAGCTGCACTTTCTGTGATGTGGTCTGCATACACTTCTCCTGACCCTCCTGAGGCGGCGGGCCTAGGCCTAAATCCCCCCTCCTTTATCTGCTTCCGCTCCACCTCACTCCTGACCTTTCCATAGTTACCCTTTTTTATCTATAGTAATTAATTACTCACACCTGTTCCCCATCAGCCCCTTGTTTTCCTGAGTATATATATCACTGTGTTTCCTCTGTTCATTGTCTGGTGTTGTCCTCACATGGATGTATTGTGTGAGTCTGTTCAGTGCTATATAGAGACATGTATGTCTCTTTCATGGTTGGTTTTCTTGTTTTTGCCTGTGTGTACCTTGGTCCTTAATTTAATTTTGTTGGTTTTGTTTCATAAATTATCTACCTGCACCTTACTGGGCTTACTTCTACTAGGCATGCACCATTATTAAAATTCTACCAAATACTAATAGGTAAATATGTTTTTCAATGTTATGGTCAATAGCCAATAAATGGGCATTATTTAACTCTATACTATTTGGCGAAATAAAAAACAAACAAACAAAAAAACACTTAATTTAGAGTATTAAAAATACATATTACTTTATCAGTGTTATTAAATTATTAGTGTATTTAATGATTAACTTACATTGAGCATTAGATAATCTAAGGATAGTCTAAATGTACAAATACAGGAAGTGAGTCTGGGCAATTAAATGCATAGACTAATTCCTTATTATCTGATATATATTCAATAGTGACACAGATTAATGTCTATTATTGGCCGACAAGAAATATGGTACCAATATAATATACATGCTGTAACAAACTCCTAAATTAAACATGACAAACACCAGCTGGTCCAAAATGCAACAGCTAGAGTTTTCATTATGACAAGGAAGTATGACCATTTTAGCCCGGCTCTGTCAACACTGCACTGGCTCCGTATTGTACATGGTGTACATTTTAAAATCTCGCTGATTACTTATAAAGCCTGGAATGGGACTGTGATCAGAAATCAAGCGTAGCGTTAGCCCTGGCAGGTCACGTTAGTCAAGCTTGCATCAGCTGACACTCAGCTGATCCCCATCTACCTATAGGAATACGACACCTATCTAAGCATCCATATATAAGGTCCCTCAGTATTTATCAGCAATTTTCACATCAATAGCTAATGAAATGGTGAATTCGGCAGGCAAAACACCATCATCACAAGGAATCGGGAATTTAGTGAGTGGAATTAGTTTCTGCTGTGGACTCACTTCCAATTCATTCAAGTTCGTTAATTTGAACACTGTATTGATCATAAGCTGCCTGATTCGTAAGTGACTGAGTTAGCATTACTTCTTGCATCCCTACATTATTGAAATGGACTCCACGAGTTATGTGACCGCCTCAAGAACAAGTTCAGATGGGAACTTCATCCCCAAGGATATCAACAGATCAAGCATCCTCGCCACAGATGCTATTTTTCACTCTCTCGAATGTCTTCACAAGCTAAGTTCCTTTTAATGCTCTTAGGTTATTGGCAACATGTGTGTTGCTGTGGCTATTCACGTTGCTTAGGCTCATTTAGTTGCTTAGTTGGCAATGGTTTAGTGGGCAAGATGACGGTGCCGGCGGATGCAGCGGCTCGGAGCTCTCTAACTAGGCGCCACTGTATAGTGTTATTTGAGTTTCTACATGTCTTTTTATGTGATATAATTTTTACTTTTCAACTGGGATCCCCTCACATAACATATGACCGACAAAAGACACTGGACATTAGGACAAAACTGGTCAAAACTGTGCGTTATGTCCTCTTTAACCTAGTCAAGTCACCTTTTATTTTTTTTAAGTACTTACAGCACAGATTTAAGCAGCAGAAAATAACGACTATGGTTCAAACGGAATCATTTCTGCTGCGGCGCAGCTCTCAAAGAAAATAGTTAACGGTCGTTGTTCAGTTGAAGTCGTCTGCTCTGAAAACCTTGGCTGCTTTGCTGCTTTTCAGCCAATGACTCCGCAGGAAGCGTTTGTTCATGAAGGTCATGAAACTGATTTCGGACATGATTCTGAGGCAGCTTAACAGTTCAATGATATAGAAAAAAATAGAACAAGCTTTGTTGATAACTAAGCGGATATTTTATTACTTAATAATGATTTATCACTAGAAATATCTTCAGACACCATTTGTATTTTGCTCAACCACACAGGGTTGTGGGTATCAAGGGAGCGAAGGATTAATCTATTCTGTCTTTAATTATTGACCAAATGAAGGTATCTTAAGGCTAACATTGGATTCGACATATCTTGACGCCTTTCTTCCTCAAAATTATTCCAAAGGTAGCATTTTCCAGTTCAGATGCAGCCTTCATTTCAGCGTTGATTCTACTCCGGTATCAGACACACTTGTTCTGTCTAGTCGTATTGGAAACATGCTTGTTCTTAATTATAGTTGTATTGTCGGGAGCACGATTGTCCCGGAGCTATCTGGTTTTTATTGGAACATGCTTGTTCTAAAAGCCGTAGTCGTATTGGGAACATGTTTGTTCTTAGGCTACCTGGTTGTTGTTGGGAACATGCTTGTTCTTAAGTTACAACTGTATTATTGGGAACATGCTTGTTCCAGAGTAATCCAGTCGTTATTTAGAACATGCTTGTTCTTAAAGCTGCAGTTGAATTGGAAACATGTTTTTCTTAAGCCCATCTGGTGTTACTGAGAACATGTTACTTAAGCTTTTAAGGTATTGGCAACATATTCATTAGGTCATCTTTTGAAGGCAACATGCTTGTTTCTACAGGATATGTGACTTTTGCCTGTCAACTGGGAGGAGCTGGGGAGCTAGATACATGGTCCTATTGGGAGGTGGTCGACCACGTCATCTATTTGAAGGAGGTGGAACTGCGGGAGGGTGTCCCCCTCCCAGTCTGGGCTGTCCTTCCAGAACCTCCTCGGATAGTGCTGGCCGCTTTCAGATTCTCGGATTCATTCTTTGGGCGTCCCGGGCTGAGACGCAGCGTGGAGGATCCTCTGCTGATGTCGGTGAGGGAGGCGGTGGCCGCTCACCGTCCACCCGTGGTGGCGGTAGCCGCTTACGATCTTCCCGAGGTGGCAGTGCCCGCTCGCTGTTTTCCCCACCTTGGCCTCCTGCTCTGCCGCTGCCTCCCTGGTGCCCTGGCACAGAGCTGTCTCAGGGCCCTCTGCCGCTGCACGGGCCTGGCCCGCCATCCCTCCCCCTGTTCCACCTCCCTCCGGACTTTTGGGAGTTTTGCTGGAACGTCTGGAAGCCGTTCCTTAAGGGAGGGGTCATGTCATGAGTCCGGGCCCGGCAGTTCTTCCCGTCTCCACCAGAGGTCACCATCTCCCTTCCTCCCGGACTCATCTCCCGTAAACACATACACTTGTCACATTACATACACCTGTCACATCACACACACCTGTCCCACTCATCCCCAGCTGTTCCCCATTGTCATGGACTATTTATACACCACTCTCCCACCACTCTACCTGGTTCCATTAAGTGTTTTTGATATTGTGGATGTACATTTTGTTTCTAGTGTTTGCTCTGGTCTGGGATACATGCACTGTGCTGCCGTTTTGTATCCCAGTCCTTTTCTGTTTTGTTTTTTTGTGCCGTGTTGGCCTTTTTGTTTCTATTAAATACCCTCACCTGCATTTGGACCCAGACTCCGTGTGGGTCCTCTTACCCTCGCAGCGTGCCGTGACAGAAACATGACTGTAGTCCAGCAGCTTGTTACAACAAACCCCTCAGATAAGAAAACCTGTATGGTAATTCCATTACAATTACCTCAGCTCTCCTACAGGAGCTTCCCTCTTTCTGGTCCAGAAATGAAAGGTCCAATAACGGTCAGAACTACTGACTCCACAGTCATGGTGACATGTACTGTATGTCTTCTGTGGCTTTATATAGTCACTCGTGGCGATGGTTGTTGTGTATGATTTGAGTAACGTTGAGATGGTTGCTGAGGTAGAGATGGGCACTAAACATTCAGAGGGCTGTAAATCAAGGCTTCTATCCAAAGCATATAGCTCATTTTTCCACTGCCAGATTGGGCTGATTTTATGTCTGTGTAAAAATTTATTTGTTTTTCCTTTGGAAAACACATTCAGCCAGATTTAAATTTGGGCTGCTGTGGGTTTTGTTAAATGCTTTTCTGTATTTTCTGTCAGCTAAATGAATAAATGTAAATGTAAAATGTAAATGTATTTGATATCAGAAGAGGGGAAAAAGTGGGTGATTCTCATTTATGGTTTATTTATTTTGGATTTACTGTATAAATTATGTATAATTCCTTAAAATGATTAATGGTTAAGTGATTCAGGACAAGCCAAAAACACAGTTTGGAAAATGGGTGCATGGTGTACTTGCGATTATTATATAAATTTTGAACAAAAACGTTATGGACTGCAGCTTTAAGTTTATTGTCTTTGACATTGTACATTTTCTTTGTTAAAGTGTTACTCCACCCCAAAATGAAAATTTTGTCATTAATCACTTACCCCCATGTCGTTCCAAATTAACACGATCAATGTCCAGAAACGTAGCAAGGAGATCGATAAAATAATCCATGTGACATCGAGAATACTTTTTGTATACGGAAAGAAAACAAAAATAACAACTTTATTCAACAATTCATCTCCTCCACATCACCGTAGCATCACTCTCCATTTTGGAGAGTACCCACTGAACGCAAACTGCGTACGCTGTTCTGTGTCAGCTGCGAAATGGGTTTCGTCGTGGCCTAATGGTTAGAGAGTCGGACTCGTAATCCAAAGGTTGCGGGTTCGAGTCTCGGGCCGGCAGGGATTGTAGGTGGGGGGAGTGAATGTCCAGCGCTCTCTCCACCCTCAATACCACGACTGAGGTGCCCTTGAGCAAGGCACCGAACCCCCAACTGCTCCCCGGGCGCCGCAGCATAAATGGCTGCCCACTGCTCTGGGTGTGTGTTCACGGTGTGTTAAATGGGTTGGGATGGGTTAAATGCAGAGCACGAATTCCGAGTATGGGTCACCATACTTGGCAGTATGTCACTTCACTTCACTTCAAATGCGGGTGTTTTCTACGTTGCTTACACTTTGATTTGAGCGAAAACAGCGTATCCATGTGGTGCGGCTGACACAGGACAGCATAAACTGTTTGCGTCCAGCAGATACTCTTCGGATACGTTTCTGGACGTTGATCGTGTTAATTACATTGCTGTCTGTGGGAGGATTAGAGAGCTGTCAGAAAGCATAAAAAATATCTTAATTTGTTATTCCGACGACGAACAAAGCTTTTACGGGTTTGGAACGACATGGGGGTAAGCGATTAATGACACAATTTTCATTTCGGGGTGGAGTTACCCTTCAAATGCAATTCTTATTGAAAGGGAGAAATCCTGTTTCATTCCATCTCTGAAGTGTGTAAAGGGTGGAAGTGACCTCAAAGTGTTTTCCGGGTTGAACATCTACAGCTATTATTCACCCATTTGTCCTTTTGAGGAGATAACAATGAGATCGGTGCTTATTGTGTTTATCATGCAGTGTGTCGTAATGTGTTTGTATATGTAATGTGTGGTAGTGCTGTACTTGCCCTGCTGGTGAAGGTGATGTGGTAGGTGTCGTACTGCACGGCAGGTGGAGTCCAGAACAGAGTGACAGATGACTCAGTGATGTCCCTGGTGTTGAGACGTGAGACGGCCGCCAGTGCTGGACAGAAGACAAAACATTCAAACCCACCTGTTTCTACTTGAAACAATAACTGCAGTGCTGTATGTCTGATTACTGCTGACCCGCTGCTGTATTCACTCACCAAGAGCACTCATAAAGACACAGTGAACACTCAGGGCATTACAAAATGTAACGCTGGATTGTTACCATATGTGTAGATTATTTAAACACCTTCAAATGGAATATAAAGACGCTCTTTAAAATGTCTGTGTCTGTAAAGCTGTTATACCATATGCTCCTTCCCAGTGGAAAAAGCAGATATACAATCTGATACGGATTTGTCACTTTCCATGAATGGCTTCCAAAATAAGGATTGAAACTCCTAAAGGGTCATGAAAGACTAAAACATATTTTTGAGATGTTATCATAAATGTATGTTTTGAAGGAAGTTGAAAATAATTATAAATATACAGTAGCTGCAAGCAGCAATTATCTGTGCCAAGCACCCAAGTGCAAAAATCAGCCAATTGTAATGTGATTTAATTTCTTATCACCTTTGACCAGATAAGATAAGTTCAAAAAAGTAGGTTTTCAAAACATTTCAAAATGGCAGGCAACAAGTTCAGCCAAAAAAGCTGTCTTAAAACTTTTTGCGTACCTTCAAGGCATTGTGCCACATACCGAATTACAATGATATGCCAATATGTAGCATTTTACACCAAAATTCAAAACAACAGACACCCATAATGGCCGATATCAAAGTTTCACTCAATATGCCGGACCAAATTCAGATTCATTAGCCACCATATATAACTAGAAAAACAAAGTGCAGTAAAATGTAAAACTATTTGCACTACAAACCGGCATGCTTTTGATTACAATTAATAAAAATAATATGATAGAAAGTATATCTTGCAATAATCACACAACAACACAACAAGTCTGGTTCAAGTTCTTAAAACAGCCTCACATGCTCATGAATTAATTAGTGTGTTATTTAAGAACAGCTTGACTAATCATCAGGAATTCCATACATCTTTGTTGGTATGGTCTGAAAATGGCTTAATTCGCTTTTTTGTTTGTTTGTTTTTTGGACTCTTCATTAGCCAAAGAATCAGAGGAATTAGCATAAACAAATTTGGACAGCTGGGCAGAAGGTTTCAGTTTGAGAGTCCAAATCTGCTGTGCGTAATGTTCAAACTGTCCTCTGTCTGTGTGCTTTCCTATGTGTGTTTCTATGGGGCATGCTACAATTACAAAGGTAATTACAATTACATGGGACAAGAGTTTGGTGCTTGAGCCCTAATTATTAATTGCAAGGAGAAAATAATAGGGTCTTTTTGCAGTCCTATGCCCTCAGTTCTGGGAACTAGCCAGTAGGTTCGTTCCAAGAAAACCAATTTCTCCCTCGGCCTGTTTTCCTGGTTGCGTTCGCGCCGACAGCACAAACTATGAAACAGCTGACAGAGATGTCTTTATTTGTATTATTTACAAAAGCCAATAACCGGTGAATGGAGGACACTGTGATCAGAGCTGCTTTTGTTTTGTGTCGGGGGGTGAGCGATTTCTGGAAGCCAATGTTGATGTATGAAATCACCAAAACAAACACGCCCCTACCCCAAATGGGTCTCACCCCTATTTTGATAGCTCCGCCCCACACATACCCAGTCTACGCAACCCAGGCAACGATTAGTTCTGTGAAACAAAGCAAAACCAATGTTACACCGTGTCTACACCGGATGAGAGCGTCGCAAAAAAATACTATAGAAGTCATTATAATCAGTGATGCTGTCTACACTGAATGCTGTGCGGTTCGACACGACAAATCCCCAACAGAAAATTGCTGTCGCATTCTATTTATGACATGGTGACATAAATTTCAAATGATTTTCAACTGTTGCTTTGTCACGTCCAGTGTAGACACTTTTGCTGTTGCGGTACGGCCCGTCCGGTGTAGACACGGTGTTACTAACCTGTCGAGGAGAACCAAAGCAACCTCGGCATTCGATTGCAGGCCTTCCGCTCCTTGAGTTCCCTTCAGCGCTGGAAAGCTGATCTGATATTTACACAGGTCCTACGGGGCCTTATCGTTACGCAGACATTTTCCTCTTTTGTTTTTTATCTGCCATCTTTATCTTTCTGTCGCTTGGCTCGGCTCAGTTGATCACTGAACGCTCTCTCCTCCACATCATGAGTAGACACGCCCCTTACTGCTGATTGGCTACAAATTTTTTTTGGTACTTGGCCCCGACTCAGTTTTCTAAAGCGTTTTTGAAAAATTACTTAAACCCACCTTTAAAAGAGCATGAAAATGTGACCAAATCTCCTATGACAACTTGCTGTGTTATCAAGGAAAAGAACAACACTGCAGACCTTTGCTAGAGTGGAGTTAGCAGTGTCTCATAATTATTCATGAGATTGTGTGGACTCCTATGAGAAGAGAGTGTCATAATTACTATGACACCATGAGACATGGTGCTTCAAATGCTAAAGTGCTTCAGTGAGTTGATACCATGCTTAGACTTAAATGTGCAGACTTTTTACGCACATATTATTGCAGTACTCACTAATACAGTAATATATCACGTGCATCACTCACCAGTATCGCAGTTTTCTCCTGTGAACCCAGACTGACACTCGCTGCAGTCGAGCCCCGTGGAACCATGCTGGCACACGCAGCGGCCCCTCACACAGCGGCCCTTGTTACTGCAGTTGTTGGGGCAGGTTTTGGTGGAGCAGTCCTGACCGGAGAATCCCACCTCACAGACACACTTCCCGTTCACACATCTGCCTTTGTTATTGCAGTCATTGGGACAAGTCTCAGACGAGCAGTCTGGTCCAGTAAAACCGCTATCACACAAACAGAGGCCGTCAACGCATCTGCCGTGGTTACTGCAGTCTCCAGGACAAGATCTGGATGAGCAGTCGGGGCCCGTAAAGCCGCTCTCACAGACACACTTGCCGTTTACACACTGTCCAAGATTGTTGCAGTTCTCTGGACATGTTTTGACAGAGCAGTCCAGTCCAGAGAAGCCAGGATCGCACACGCACTGTCCGTTCACACATCGGCCCCTGTCATTACAGTTCCCCGGGCAGGACGTCTCAGAGCAGTCCTGACCAGCGAATCCTGAGTCGCACATGCATTTTCCATTCACACAGCGGCCCCTTTTATTGCAATTAGCCGGACAGCCCCGTGTCCTGCAGTTAGGCCCGGTAAACCCTGCATCACACACACACTGGCCGTTCACACAGCGGCCCCGTTTGTTACAGTTATCCGGACAGCCCTGTGTCCCGCAGTTAGGCCCGGTAAACCCCGCATCACACACACACTGGCCGTTCACGCAGCGGCCCCGCTTGTTACAGTTATTCGGACAGCTCCGTGTCCCGCAGTTAGGCCCAGTAAAGCCTGCATCACACACACACCTGCTGTTCATGCAACGGCCCCTGTCGTTGCAGTTATCAGGACATGTGCTGGAGGAGCAGTCTGGACCGGTAAAGCCTGGGTCACACACACACTGGCTGTTAATACATCGGCCCCGGCTGCTGCAGTCATCAGGGCAGTTGGGCACGCTGCAGTCAGGCCCGCTGAATCCTGGGAAACACACACATTTGCCATCTACACAGCGACCCTGGTCACTGCAGTCATCTGGACACTCGTCGGACGTGGGACGAACGGTGATACAGACTGCACCTATGGAGAAATAAGAACACGTCACAGTCACACTGTGTGTCAGAGTGAATAAAAAAGGTCCTTGTGCCCTGCAGCTCCTCTCCTAGATGGCTCGTCCTGGGCCTAAACTATGCCTTGCCCACGGAGGGCCCAGAGGCAGCCTTACAATATCTTACTCTTTTTAGCTTTATTATTATTATTGTTATTATAATTATTTTCTCTCTATTATTAATATTATTATTATTTTGTTATTAATACTATGATTACTACTATTATTATTATTATTATTATTATTTTCTCTCTATTATTAATATTATTATTATTTTGTTATTAATACTATGATTACTACTATTATTATTATTACTATTTTGTCCTCTTTCTAATCCTCCAACTTTCCCCACATTTATTTATTTATTTTTTAATTAATTACTATCCTCTAATTTTTGTTATTAATGTTACTATTATTATTATTATTATTACTGTTATCATTACTGTTGTACTTTTTTTTTTTTTTTTTCTTTTTTGATTAATTTATTAAATTTTTTGATTATTTTGTTTAGTATACTTCCAAACCCAACACCCAGTCACACACACACACACACACACACACACACACTCATACTCACACAAACCATGTTGGCTGTCATGTATGTTTTGTTGACCCTGGTTACTCTGTATCTGATTTGTCACCTGTAAATAGCATGTTTGTTTGCATAATAAAAAAAAAAAAAAAAAAAAAAAGAGTGAATAAAAAAAACTAAACTAAACTTTCACTTTAGTCTAAAAACAGCTTATACTGAAGCCAGTCTGTCAAAGCAGCCCCACCCACCAATTCTACATCACTGCCTGTTTAGCCCCGCCCACCGATTTACGTCGCTGACTGTTTAGCCTCTTCCACCGATTTACATCTCTCCCTGTTTAGCCCCACCCACCGATTATACATCCCCGTCTGTTTAGCCCCACCCACCGATTCTACATCACTGCCTATTTAGCCCCGCCCACCAATTATACACGGCTGTCTTTTTAGCCTCGCCCACCTATTTACATCGCTCTCTGTTTAGCCCCACCCACCGATTATACATCACTGCCTGTTTAGCCCTGCCCACTGATTCGCGCAAGTTGTACGTAAATGACAAGAGTGGTAAACGCAGGTCTACGCAGAAACCAAATGATAAACTTTATTTGATGAACTTGATTTTTAATGAAGATCTAGACCAGGGGTGCTACTTAGTTCCTGGAGGGCTGTTAGATGCAACCCTAATTAAACACACCTGATCCAGCTAATCAAGTCCTTCAGGCTTATTTGAAAACTAACATGGTCTGTGTGTTGGAGCAGGGTTGGAACAAAACTCTGCAGGGCTGAGTTTGACACCCCTGATCTAGACCATGTTGGTAAGAACTTAGTCCATTGTTTACTTCATTTTACCGCTGATTTGTTTACAAACAAGGCACAATGCAACGCAGGATTTTCAGAAACATTGAAAGTAAAGACAATGCTGTGCGACTATATTGGATCTGGCAGTAATGTCACACAAGTGTGAGTAACTGTTTTATTGCATGGTCACTATTGCTTTGTCTGTTAAACAGATCAATTGATATGAGTATTTATGTGTTTTTGACCTAAATCACAGCAGTGTCCATCTATGAAGGATGTAAGCTACCAATCATATACAACTATTAGCCAATCACAGCAGTGGGCGTTTACTTCAGAGTCTGCAATCCTCCTCAGCTATTCAAACAGAGCGTTCTGATGAGGGGGTTAAAAACAGGACAGAAAATAGCTTATTACTTCTAAATTATGATGTTTTTAATGTAAAAATATTGATAACATTATAAGTGGACCTCAGAGAAAAGTACAGAAAAAAACAGGCTGTTCATGACGCCTTTAAAGTCTCTCATTGTCATTTTTCAGATGAAATGGTTGTTCAGAGTGCTGAAATATCACCTGTTTCAAGGTTTCTGAGCTTTCAATATGTTTTTCAGTCAATGCTGTTAAACTGGAATATAGTTCACAAGTCATATGCACTAATTATATGGTAATTCAGCCCCAGTTTTTTTTTTTCAGAAAACAAACAAACAAAAAAACTACATTCATGTGTTGTACATATTTTTTTCTGTTTATATTTTGCTGTTTGCTTTGTTTAAATTCTTAACTAATCGTAGAAGCAATGGTCATACTGTACATGCAAATTTTGTGTTTACTACAGTATATTGTGTATGTTGTGTTTACTAGCCTATCGACCACAACATTCTTTTAAATGAAGAGGTATCATACCAATCACAAGTGCAGAATGGAGTACCTCAAGGCTCAGTACTTGGCCCCTTACTTTTCACGCTCTGTATGTTACCCTTGGGAGATATCATCAGGAAACATGGTGTTAGCTTTCACTGTTATGCTGATGATACCCAGCTCTATATTTCTTTGCGACCTGATGAAACTTACCAATTTGCAAAACTAACGGAATGTATAGTTGATATCAAAAACTGGATGACTAGCAATTTCTTACTGCGAAATTCTGAAAAAAACAGAGGTGTTAATTATTGGACCAAAAACTTTTGCATGTAATAACCTAGATCACTGTCTAATACTTGATGGCTGCTGTGTAAATTCTTCGTCATCAGTTAGGAACCTAGGCGTACGTTTTGATAGCAATCTTTCCTTCGAAAAACATGTTTCTAGCATTTGTAAAACTGCATTTTTCCATCTTAAAAATATATCTAAATTACAACCTATGCTCTCAATGTCAAATGCAGAAACATTAATTCATGCGTTCATGACCTCGATGCTAGATTATTGTAATGCTTTATTGGGTGGTTGTTCTACGTGTTTAATAAACAAACTCCAGCTGGTTCAAAATGCAGCAGCTAGAGTTCTTACTAGAACCAGGAAGTATGACCACATTAGCCTGGTTCTGTTAACATTGCACTGGCTCCCTATTAAACATCGTATACATTTTAAGATCTTGCTAATTACCTATAAAGCCCTGAATGGTTTGGCACCTCAGTATTTGAGTGAGCTCTTATCGCATTATAGTCCTTCACGTCCGCTGCGATCTCAAAACTCTGGCCGTTTGATAATACCTAGAATATCAAAATCAACTGCAGGCGGGAGATCGTTTTCCTATTTAGCACCCAAACTCTGGAACAATCTACCTAACACTGTTCGGGACAAGACCACAGGAACCAGATGAGTCCTTTGCACAATCTGATTCTGCTTTAGTTTAGATTTAAACTGCTGATTTTGTCTGGCCAGAGGAGAATGACACTATTTCGACACACTATTTCCCCGTCTAAATACTGTAAAACTGATATAAAGCCACCCAGCTCTATATCAAGCCGATGTAAAGCTGCTTTGACACAATTTGCATTGTTAAAAGCGCTATACAAATAATATTGACTTTACTTGACTAGAGCAACTGCAGCCATTCACACTGTTCACACATTCCACTTTGTGTATACATGACTAATAATTATCATTGACATAACATTTTTTACTAGAAGAAAAAACAAATATATTGGTTAAAAACAAGACTGCAGTGTGAAATGTGAAATGAGATTCAGCAAATGTTGCTTTCCCTTAGAGGATTTTACACAAACAGCTGCCTTGTTCACATAAACTATGATGACATATTTTCTCATGGGTTCCTGAATGGACATTTTTTCTATTCTATTCTATTCTATTCTATTATATTCTATTCTATTCTATTCTTATTATATATAATGTAATAATGTATTGGATTGCTTATGGAATTTTGATTATCCAGAACAAATGCTAAAGGATTTAAATGGGATAAATAGGGATGCCCTATGAATCCCCTGAGCATTTTATTATTACTAGATACATTTGGAATCCTATTCTGAAGCAAACAGATAATAATAATAATTTAATTTCAGTTTACCTAGTAGGATCTGATTTGATTAGAACTGAATATTGTTTGGAAATCCTTATGGATTGGTCAGGATAGAGATTCCAGTCATCCTGTACACACATGCTTCAGGATATTTTAGACTACCGCTCTAGATTTGACAAGCTTGAGAAAGCTTGTCTGGAACTGGATGAGCTTTACCTTTGCTCTGTTGGGAGCTGCAGCATCCTTCTGGACCTCCACATTTCTCCCTCAGATCAGACACCTCCTTCTCCAGTCTTTCAATGCGATCACGCAGGGCTGTGAAGTCCAGCTCGCACTGACCACAAGCTGAACCTGACCCTGGCACCAGACGGATCCGATGGGTCAAGACCAGAGGAGAATCGGGATCCAAGTCTAGCTCTCTGTCTTTGGACCCATCTTGTGCACATGTGTCTGAAATAACAAGTTTAATAGGCTGGGGTTTGATGTCTCTAGAGACGCGCTGAGCTCCTGTCTGCAGATGTTGGCTGGACAGGGCAGGACTTGGCAGAAGCAGAAGCAAGAAAGGCAACACTAATGCCATGTTTACAGGGAGGAATACCCCTAAACCAATGGATGATGATTGGTTCTGTAAATGAGAATGTATTTTATTCTACTCCGTTTTCGCAGATACACTGTTGGCTCTCAGATCTGGAGTGATGATAAGCGTTGCAGTGTCCTCTTCTCTTTAAGCGTCTATCCCTCCTGTTCCAAACAAATATGAATTTCAGTCAAGTTTTGTCATGCAGAATTCAATATTAGACATTCACCACACAGAGGATAGATCAACATAAAAACAGCATTTGCAAGCCGTTTTACATCCAAGTTTCAGGGTGCAACAGAAGGTTTGAAGAGTATGAAAAGGTAAGAGGGACTGCTGAAAGTAGTTTCAAAGCTAATTTAATTTTGATAAAATATTTTAAACTTTTTTGATGAATGACACAGAATGAGAGTAAACAGGGTCAGCTCTGATGTCGTGTTGACTTTAAATAACGTTGTCAGTCATGTCCACAAGCTGCAACACAGAGGCTCTGTCTGCCAGATCAAACCAAAGAAAGTAAATGTCATGACCTGAGTAAACATCCTTTCATGCTAAGATGTAATACAATTCATTTAAATGTCTGAAAATACTGCAGAAGAGTCATCTGAGAACACACTCTAAAAAATCCTGGGTTATTTTTTCTACCCAAATGCTGGGTTAAGCCATTTGGGCATTTTTTGGGGGTTATTTTCTCAGTCCTGGGTAGTTTTGGGGTAGTTCTTTGTAACCCAACCGCTGGGTTATTTTCTGGGTCATTTTTACTGAGAGTTGAATCAATACACCCCCTCCCCCACCCAGACGCATCAACCCAGCTTCTTGGGTCAAATCAACTCAGCAGGCTCAGCGCAGCGCGGGCTGACTGAATTCGAGGTGGAGGTGGATGCCACACACACACTGTAATATTTGGAGATAAGGTTCGTATCAATATATTTATACATATAACATGTATTTTTTAACCTATTTATACACATAGCATAATACTGAGGGCTATAAAAAGACAAATGTGCGATAACAGTCAAGTTTACATGGCATTAAATGCGCCGCCAGCTTCGTTCGTTTTGCTTTGCTGGTTTATAATGCCCGCTGGTCTGATAGTAAATAAATTTTAAACTTTTTTTTTTTTTTTTTTTTTATGTTTTAAATGTCCCCTTTCGTCAAATTCTTACGTTTCTTCTTAACTAAGGTCATATGAAGTAATTTACTTCAAAGTCCATTAAGTCAATTAAGTTGAAGGTGTTTAAATGCAACGAGATGTAATGTAAACTTGCATTCCTTGCCTTTTCAGATTATTAAAATGAGATTTCTGTCCATTACAGCTAAATCTTTGGTAATACATTTCTGAAAACCACCTTTTGTACACATACAGTCAAACCTGCCCATCCTCCATCGTACTGCAGTGCTGCTGAGTCAAAACAACCCAATTTTTGGGTCATCTGTCGCGGGCTTTTTGGATCGTCAGCAGGAGGACTTCTAGACGGCACTTTTTCAAACACTGTCTTCAGCGTTTTTTCTGGTGAAATTAAGGTTTGTATTTGTCTTCGTATTATTTAATCGTTTCCGACTGGTAAAATGTGCCGTTCTGTATCTAAAATATCACTTATATGATGGATCATAATCACCTAAAGCCGAGGTAGCTTAGCCCATCTGCATTTTTTTGTGGCCCGCGTCATGCTGAAAGCTTAATGTATTTTTATTACAATTTGCGCTCAAAATATTAGGCAGTTTGATTTTTTTTTAATTAAATGTATAAAATCACAGTAGTAAAAGCTGCTCGATCTCTGCAAGCGCTGTATGTGCAATTAAAAAGCGGCACGCCCCAAAGTGTTGTCCAACAAAAGAGGACAATTAATTACATGATTTTAGTAAACCGCATCAGTGGAGTGTTTGAAATAACTTCCTTTTGTGAGCCTATGTGCGGTTTTGGTCACAGAATGAGGCAGATAATATATTTTACACAATAATGTCAATTAATTATGATTATACTTTATTATTATGAAAATACCAGACATGGCTTGAAGAACACAGATAAACCAAATTGTCGCGTCGTATATTTACTGTCGTATACTGTCTGTTGGATATTTAAATAAATAGCCAAAATCGAGCACAGATTCAATCACCCACGCAATCGTGTTCATAAATTACAGGATTCAACGTCTATTAAAGCCCTAATCACACTCTGTGACATTCAAATCTGCGTTCGCGCTGCCGCTGATCCAGAGAGAGCAGTTAACGTATATGAGACATCTTTACAAAGTCTTTTATATTGTTATTTCTGCATTACAAACATTTAAATAATCACAGAAGTACTGGAATACAAGTTTATAGTTCGGATATAAACACTGCTGTCTATAGAAGCGATCAAAATAGAATAAATCACCATTTTAAAAGTGATGGTGCTTCAAATAAAGATTTTATCAATTACAACGTAGTACCAGCAGGTGGAGACAAGTGACTTAAAATTAGATTCATTCAAAAAACGTTGATTCATTCAGGAATGAAACAAGTGAAATCTTTATGAACAAGTCATTGACCCATTTGTTAATTTTTTTTTCATCAATTCATTAAATATTGTATTTTATAAATAGACTGCAGCCGTTTTTTACTAGAAACTAGTAAATTACATGTTATTTTGTTTAATTGTCTGTTGTTGTTTTCAGAATGATGGTGGGACAATAGTGATATCTATTTTATTTTTAAATATTGATACAATATAAATATGAAAAATAATTCTTGGTTCTAAAGAAATTTGTGAACTATATTTGCTCAAGAATTGTTTTGAATTTTAGCATTTTTAATTTGTTCAGTACTCTGAGTATGAGTGCATTTTTTGCATCAATATAGCAATGCAAACTTTTAATCCAAATTTTTTTTTTTTTCCAGATTTTTATACTCTATAATTATCCTCATTCATATATATATATATATATATATATATATATATATATATATATATATATATACACACACACACACACATTAACCTATTTATTATTATTTTAAATCCAAGTCATTGTCAATCTTAGACTAAAATATATATTGCTTTTGTTCCCTCAGATCTGTGCTCGACCATCCGTGGTGGCAAACCCACAACCTTTCACTTGAGGTGACACTTTATCTCATCTAATTTGAGTTATTGCCACATAGATAATAAAAATGGCATAAATCATTTGAAGATTTAAGATTTGAAGATTTAAAAAAAAATGCATAATCATATGAATTGAAAGTTTAATGACATTTGTAAGCATTTCAATTTCTAGATATGTGAATATATATCAAGTAAAGATTAGTTAAACATTAAATAATGTTTAATGATTTATTAATTAAAATTATAATAAAGTGTTACCCAAAATTGCTGGACTTTCTTTTGTGGGACACTGAAAGGAGAAATGATAATTGAATAATGCATCAAAAATAAAACTGTTTGCTGTAAGTGAAGGTCTGTTTTTTTGTGTTTAAGGTGGTCTGATTATGCATGGATGGATTGCTTTGTACAGGAGAAGTTAACGGAATGGCAGCTTCCAGAACTTGTAAATAGTTTTGAAGGTAAGTTTCCCTGTTATATCCTATATTTGTCCTGTCCTTTCGCCATCCAGCAAAGTCATAGAGGCCATGCACTGTTCTTAATTATACCATACTAACATTATTGCATATGCATTTGTGGTAGTTTATAGGTCTTAACCCATTTTTGTGCTTGGTAATAATTGCTGCTGGGAGGAGCAACATTTTCTCCAATCATCTTCAATTATTTGAAATACCTTTATCTGAACATATCGCTTGTCAAACCACATTGTTTTAAATTTCTGCTGCTCTTGCTAGGTTATATTGGTCATTATGTGTCTATGTTCTTTAATTTGCACATAGTTATTAGATCAACAGCAGAACTTTACACTTCAGTCTATGCTTTTATAGGATTTTGGTCTCATGCTAATTTTCTCTGTTTAGTAAATCTGGCCCTATATTCTATATTAGTTATTATTAAATGACAGCTCGCTACTGTTTTTAGTAGTGTTGATATATGGAAAATTGTTTTCCTACAGATGCAAAGGGAAATCTTGCACTAAAGCTGCTACCTGTTTTGCTTCCACCTCCACCCTACAAAACTGTCCGGCCCAGCGTTGATGAAAGCAAAAAAGCTTTCATCGACATTCAGCCTGTAAGTACGACTACACTACCATTTAAAAGTTTGGGATTATATTATTTTAAAAAACTTGCTATGTGTACTGCGTTAAGCTAACTGAGACTTGTTATAGCACTTGCGCATTGCTCTTTTGTTAATTTTGATTGCTTCCATTGTCCTCATTTGTAAGTCGCTTTGGATAAAAACATCTGCTAAATGACTAAATGTAAATGTAATGTAATGTAAATGGATAATCCTGCCCATGAACAGTTTATAATAAGAAATCTGGTAACACTTTACAATAAGGTCTCACTTGTTAATATTAATGTGTTAACTAACATAAACGAACAATGAGCAATACATTTGTTACAGTATTTATTGAATTTTTGTTACTTTAATAAAACGTTATTGTAAAGTGTTACCGAAACTCTTTTGACTTGCTTTGTATGCCTGTCAGTGGCTCTGTCAAAGTGGGCCATAATAACTTTCAGGTATTTTGCCTCATCCAAAGCTCTGGCCCTTGATTGAATAAACATTTTGGATTAACTACCCAACCCACCACCCATACCCACACCCCGATACCCCCATTCTTTTTCACCTTAATTAATTTGCATTATCTGTCCTTTAGGTTGGAACAAATATGGTGGAGTACCTCCAGCAGGCTGAAGCATCAAGACCTTACCCTTATGTCCTGTCACTTGAAAATGGACTCATTGACTCTCAGGCATTTGTCATCCTTGCAGGAAAAGCTTTGGAGCAAAGCACTCTCATTGGGGCAGTAGATGCATGCTTCAAATCATTTTATGTTTTCGATGTAACCTATCCAAAACAGTGTTTCTATTGTTGGGAGTTTATTCAAAATATTTTTCAGTTGGAGGGAAGTGAATCCCCAACAGTGAAATTTTTACACTCGGCACTACATTCTTGCAAGTAGATGATAAGAAGTTCTTTGAACAAGTAGTGGTTCAAGTATATGAGGTAGCAATTTATTTTTCATTTTATTTGCAGTTAAGTTTTTTTAATATATATATATATATATATATATATTTTTTTTTTTTGCTTGAGGAAGAGTAGTACTTTGTGCACATACTGATGATTATCAATATTTTTGTGAA
Source organism: Barbus barbus (assembly GCF_936440315.1). Taxonomy (NCBI): domain Eukaryota; kingdom Metazoa; phylum Chordata; class Actinopteri; order Cypriniformes; family Cyprinidae; genus Barbus; species Barbus barbus. The sequence goes on from NC_136755.1 coordinate 687,844, forward strand.
AACTGTATTTCAACTGTATATTCTGTATTTCATTGTTTTATTTTTGTGTTCATACTGTAGGCTAAAAACAACAGGTTCGTAGACTAAAAACAATACTGCTTTGTAACAAACAGTTGTTGAGGTATTTCAGAGTTTTTAACTTCATGTGCATATGGATTCATGTGCAAACTGTTTTACTAAACCTTGAGGTTTTTTGTAGTTCATGAATTTTAAAAAATGTTAAAACATTTACAGTTTTTCAACTACAGAGGCAAACCATAAAAATGAAATAAATTGTTTTTGAATGCTGTTTATAAATGGAATTTTATTGTTTTACTTTTGTATGATCTCTTGAATTTTTGGTTGAGTAAAGTGTATTTACAAAGTGTAATGTGCTGAAAAATATTAATGAAAAAATAAAGCTTATACAATGTTGACCTGTTTGTTTATCATGTGGTATATTTAATTTTAAAATATGATTTTAAAAGGAATACAAATAAATTACCTTTCAAAATATAACCCATTTATGAAATCAAATTAACCCATCATTTTAGTAAAAAATAACCAAGTTTTGGGTAGAAAAACAACCCATTTGCTGGGTTAAAATTAATAACCCAACTTCTTGGGTTAGTTTAACCCCATATGGGTTCTGTCCTATATTTACCCAGCAGTTGGGTTAGAAACAACCCAATTTGGGTTGTTTTTAACCCAGTGTTTTTTAGAGTGCAGGCAGTAGTTCTGCTCTGAGCTACTTTAGTGTGAAATAATGTCCAAAAAAACATGACATCAGAAAGTATAGTGTTTTGGACATGCACCATTGTACTAACACTAGCAGTGTTTTTTGTTTGTTTATTTTCTTCTTAATGCCATTCCAGCATCTATATTCATACTCATGGCTATATTCATGGTGAGAACCAGTCAATCCATACACAAGTCTGTTATACACACAATTCTCTCCAGATAGCCCAGCCCCAAATTCAAGCCATTGGTTGATTTCAGTGCTACTTTCCCATAAAAATCAGCAGAACAATAGTTCTAGTGCTTAAAAGCCAGAATCTGACGCATGAAATAGCTGACCATAGTAACTTAGTTGCACATTCATCATTTAAGCCATGATGGTTCAATATTATAACATTAACTGATGCCATTAATATATATATATTTTATTGTTAAAAGCTATTTTGCTCAAGAGCATGATTTGCATAAATCCACATGTCATACAGTACTAAAAAGAAACTGCTTCTAACCACAGGAGTATTACGAAACGCATCAGACAGACTGATTGATGAGGGGTTAAGTGAAAAGACTACAGCTAAAATAACATCAGCTTTAAATGAGATTTGATTGAACTGAGAAGAGATGAGAGAGAAATGTGCAGCGGCAGTTCACTTGTTCCCATAGGACACTGTTTCCAAACCATCGCTGTATAATTTTTCATAAGCATATATACTGTTAACTAAAACTATTAAATAAAAAAATAAAAACATTTTGTAGATGGTTTTATTCAAAGTTAAATTGCATACAAGGTATATTTTATGAGTTCATAAAGTGCCTATAATTGCAATAAAATAAATTAAAAATATTAGATAAAAAAACTTAAAACAATGTAACAACAGTTAGGAAAGAATTAAAATAAGAGGTTTAAGTTGAAGTAAACTAAGTAACTAAAACTGAAATAAAATTACATAATAAAGATAAATCGAAATGTATTTAAAAAATCCAACATCACAAAATGACTAAAACTACACTTTGCATCATTCAGCGTTCCTCGCCTATACAGGTTTTCCTGCCACAGTTGCCTTTATATTTTTTACTGAATGTTTTATGGTTCAAATTTCTGTAAAGCTGCTTTGGAACAATATGTATCATGAAATACACATAAAACTAACTTGAGTATTTCAGCTGCTGTACCCCTCAGCCCGCTACTGATGATTTTTCCTGCTCCTCATCATTTCTCTTCATTAACAAATGTCATCATCACTTTACCGTCACACAAATGAGCCCTGTCTAAACTCGCAGAACCTCTTCTGTGTCAATCTTTTTCTGAAGTGCATAATAACAGGCAGGCCAGACAGACAGACAGACAGACGAGCGTAATATTCTGCACATTCTGATGACAAAACGTTACAGATCACGTGACCAACATTCCGTGACAAGATGAAAACTTGTAAAGATGCAAGCTTTTTTTGAGATTTTTAGCAGAACCTCTTCAGTCCAAACTTCAGAAGAGCAGCACACATGATTACTGTGACAATGAACAGATCTTTAGAGAACTTTCTTTCTTTTTTCTTTTTTTAATCAGAGCATAAATTGAGTATGGTTGTTTGTTGGTGAAAGAGTTATGCTCTAAGTAGCCTGAATATGTGCAACTGTTTTTTGTTTTGTTGTTGTTTGTTTTTTGTTTGCAATGGGCAGACATGCAACTCTCTTTTAAAACATTTCGAAAAAGTCAAAGATGCTGAAGCTTCTGAAGTTTGTGATTTAAGGCCTCAAGCGCTCATGAAGTGATGACAGAGAGGTGTCAGTCTTACCTGTGGAGCCACTGATGCTCGATGCTGCTTCTCTCTCCTCCTGTCAGTGGGTCGCTGCTCTGAACGCTCCTGATTGACGGGGAAGAAAGAGCGAGGGGGCAGAAGAGAGAGAGAGAGGGAGGAGAGCAGTAAAATTTCCTCATTCTTGAGGAATTTTTCCTCTCTCTCCTCACTTCCCCCTCAGATTCTCTCTGATGTAATTCTATGTGCTTTACAGGTCCCTGCTAGGCGGATCGTTTCAATGGAAAACATCTGATTTTTTAGATATTTTGAATGACCAGCTTGAAGGCTTTATGTCTTTGAACTCATCTCTGGATATTTCTCCGTTACATGGCCTTTTTTAAAAGTGATTTGCACATTTAATTTACCAGGCATCTTCACTGAGGCACAGATGAACACACGTTCCTGATTACATCTCAGTTTGCTTTAGGACAGAAACATCTTTCAATATTTAGACTTTCCTCTTAAAATCACAGCTGTGTGAACAAAATAACAAATGGCAAACAAATAAATAATGATCTGCCTGAAAACATAAATTTCTTGCTGCACCACATCAGAATGGCAATCCTGCATAACAATTCATTTAAATCATGACTTCATTGAATCATTACAGATCATTCACTTAAAGCACACGAGGGGTTTTCAATCACCCATTACACTATTATCAAACATTAAGGTTACGCTTTATTTTGATAGTCCACTTTCAAATTCAAATTCAAATTTTATTTGTCACATACATATACATACGTAGTACGACATGTAGTGAAATGTATTGTACGACTGTCCAACAAATTGTCCAACAAAATTAAGAAAAACCTCAAGTTTACAAAAATACAAATAGAAAAAGTACAGTAAACATATATACAGAAATAAACTAGCAATAAAATAAAATTTAAAATAGATATGAGAATAAAAATAGATATGAAGAATAAAAATAGAATATGATTCTAAATAGATTCTATAAAAAGTAAAGTGTATGTCAGTGATAAAGTGTCCGTGTGCTGTGCAGTGCAGTAAAGTGTATAAGTGAGTAAAAGGAATACTAAAGACAAATGGTATGTAAGTCCCACTCATTTATCCTTACGTGACCTTCTACAAATTAGTGCAGATTGTATTTGAAAATGTGCAAAGTGGAAGTGTGGGGTGATGTGCTTAGAGTGGAGAGAGGTTAAGACTCCGAATGGCCTGCGGGAAGAAGCTCCTCCTCATTCTCTCTGTGTTCGCCTTCATGGAGAGGAAGTGCCTCCCTGAACGCAGCAGAGAAAAGAGTCCATTGTTGGGATGGCTGAGGTCATTCACTATCTTCCTGGCCCTGGTCAGGCACCGCTTGCTGTAGATCTCCTGCAGGTCAGGGAGCTCGGTGTGAATGGTACGTTCCGCTGAACGCACCACCCTCTGGAGGGCTCGTCTGTCCTGCATAGTGCAGTTCCCGAACCAGGAAGTGATGCTGCCCGTCAGGACGCTCTCAATGGTGCAGGTGTAAAAAGTCTTAAGCACCCGAGAGGGAAGTCTAAAGTCCTTTAAGCGTCTCAGATGGTACAGACGCTGCCTGGCCTTCTTCACCAGGGTGCTGGTATGACAGGACCAAGTCAAGTCCTGCGTGATGTGAACACCCAGGTATCTGAAGCTGTCCACTCTCTCCACTGGAGTCCCGCTGATCGTGATCGGCTGGTATGACCGCTCCTGCTTCGTACTGAAGTCCACTATCAGCTCCTTAGTTTTGCTGATGTTCAGGTGTAGACTATTCACCTGGCACCAACTCTCCAGGTTCTTAATCTCCTGTATGTAGGCCGTCTCGTCGTTGTCTGAGATCAGGCCCAACACAACAGTGTCATCAGCAAACTTGATGATGGTGGTGGAGTTGGAAGTGGCCACGCAGTCATAAGTGTACAGTGAGTACAGCAGGGGGCTCAGAACACAACCTTGAGGGGCTCCAGTGCTTAGGGTGATGGAGGATGAGGTGTGTTTACCCATCCGTACGGCTTGCTGTCTGTCCTTCAGGAAGCTGGAGATCCATTGGCACAAGTATGTGCTGAGACCAAGGACCTCCAACTTGGAGGTGAGTGTGGAGGGAATTATGGTGTTAAACGCTGAACTGTAGTCCACAAACAGCATTTTTACATAATTCCCTTTTCTGCAGTCCATTAGACATTCTACTAACTATAACTAACTTTGCCGTCAACTAATTCTCATTCATTTGTAACTACATGTCTACTAACTCTCAGTAGGGTAGGTTTAGGGTTAGTAGAATAAGTTGACATGTATTTGTAAAGTTTCTGATACTCAGTATGTTGTGGACCCATCAAAATAAAGTGTTAGAAGATATTAAGCAGACAGTCTACTAATACTCTAACGACTGCTAGTTGACATGTAGTTACAAACTTACTGTTAGTAGAATGTCTAAAGTGGACTATCAAAATAAAGTGTAACCAACATTTGCACAAATGAAGTGTCTTGCAGTGAATTCTCATTTATCAGTCCATGTGTTCTCTGGGAAACACATCTTGACTATTGCTTCAAGAGTGATCAAAGCAGAATATGTATATTTTACTGTTTTACTTCTTTCTCATCCTCATTTTGACCTAATTATATCATCAGCATGTGTCACACAGTCACTTTCTCATTGTCCTCTGTTTATACCGCTTTCTATCAAAGCCTCTTTCTATTCTTTACTCAGTTTCTTTCCTCGAGAGACAGGCATAATTAGCAGCGTACCCAGACCCAATCCCACAGAAACTCCACGCGTTTTCTCAGCGGCAGCATTTCTAATGATGTCTGACGTCAGTCCGTGCGCCGATACTTTGTTCCACCTACAGACAGACAGAAAAGGTCAGTTTTCAATGGTGGCCTTGAGATGCTCGGCGTTCAGAGGTGCAGCTGACGACAGACAGCCGTCTGTAGATCTTGCAGTACTTTCCCCAATCCCTGTGTGATCTGATCAGGCCATCGGCAGGTGACGTCCCTGAGTCTGTTTGAGTGCTCTTACCAAAGGAAATAACTCCCTGTTTATCTTCTGCACAGTGCTTGTACACAGGCCATAACTGTCTACTTTCATATGTTATACCTGCACAGGACAGAAATTATCACAAACAAACATGACTCATTTGTCAAAGACCTGGAAGTAAATCTGATTCTGCATGTTGGATTTTCTATCTACACCTTTTATGATTACAGTAAACTGCAGGATTGTGTGCTCAAGATCACTTTTTTTTCTGTGAATTTGCAGATTTTGGAGCGGTTAACTCTCTGTAGACTTCGTGAAGCTTGAGAATCGTCCTAGAATAGTTCGTGTGGAAACAGAGCTAAGTGTTGCTGATGTTTTACAGTTTGAGCTCTGCAGGGTCTGCAGAGAAGACCATTTTTTTTCCAATTAATACATCAGTATCACGCAGATGGTGTCCGCTAAACATTTCGTCAGCTTGCCTCATTAGCACAGCTTTAACTAGCAGTCGATGCCCTGGTTCTCATATTCCGTGCAGGTGTTGTTGAGCGACCAACAAACCCTGTTTGGTCTCAGCACTGGAGAAGGTCAAATGAGGATGTGGGGGTATTTCACAGAGAGAGCCAGTGCTCTGATGACTGTACCTTATGTGTGAGTTTTCAGAGCTGAAGCAAATCCGTCGTTTCACAGATGTTGACCAGCAGAGAGGATGCCACAAACTGACGCTGAAGTAAAAGTGAAAAAATGTGATAAAGACACAAATGTTTAACGACGGCATTTGCAGCTTTCATCATTTGATGTGTTTATGATTTTCTGCTAGAAAAAAATGCTGGCTGGAGTTTATCTATCAGGATTGAGCTGCATGTGAGTTTGCAGTGGATTATAGGGTATTTACTACTAAGAACTGAAGATCAGATTTATATTTGTTTTGCAGAGACTGTAAACTATAGAGACTGAGACTGAGTGTAAATCACCCTCACAGTAGGATAGCAGACTCAAACATGACTAAATCACTAAGTTGTTTTGACATGCTGGTAATTATTAAAATGAACAAAAATCCCTCATTGCCTTGGTGATGCCAACCAAAATATTATTAGTTTTCATTTTACACATGCATTATTTCTGACATTTGTATGTTTGAACAGGATGAGACAGATGTTGAATAGATGTTATGAACACCATTCCACTGGTCACACCTGAACGGTCACTGAACGCTGTGCCCTGCATTGGTTTCTATGAATATAAACAGTCAAGCATTAATCACAGTTCAGGTGTAATGTGCTCTAATATCTACAGCTCCAGCAAATCGTATCAGTGGGCGTACAGTAGTATTAGTACAGTACAGTAGACTTTACAAGAGAAGGGGATAATGAAAAAGAGGGGCAACAACCACAGTGTTTCTCCTTGCAAGTCCAACAACATTTATTGGACACAGAAGGTAAGTTAAGAAGTTGCAAGAAAACAAAAGAAACAAAACAACCAAACATTATTATAACCACTACAGACCACAGGGTTCCCCAATACGGAATGACAATTACTCTGCAAAAAATGTATACTCAATCACAACACAAAACAAATATCACTACAAGTGCAAAAAACCCAATTCAAACCACTACAAATTGCTCCCCCTCACCTTAACAGAGTTAACCATATATAAGAGAATGGAAACCTCACTGTCGTTTGTTGGTCCAAAACGAAACAAATAAAAAACAAAACAAACTAACACACAAAAACAAAAGCAAAATCTCAAAATGAATTCAAGCCATTTTTTTTACCTTTATTTATATAGCGCTTTTAACAATAAAGATTTTAACAATAAAAGCACTTAACCGTATCAATCTGGAGGATAGAGTGTTAGTAATATATAGAAATAAGATTAAACACTCAATTTTCAGTTAAGGTATTTCATTATTGAGTTCAGAGATGTCTTTTTCTAGCTCAGTTTAGTTTAAATAGTATCTGCGAAATCAAATTGACGATAATCACTAGAAATTAAGTTAAGAAGCCAATTCATCACAATGTAACATTTAAAATAATCTCTTAAGACCCATCATCAAGCCATATTATCAATATTTTCAATAAAAGTAAATGCAATCATGCAAAACAGTAAAACAAAAGAAATCTGTAAAACAAAGAAAATACAATTCATGATTGCCTTGGAATTAACACAATAAAGCATAACAAATTACAATAGAAAAGCTTAAAAAAGTAATTTCACATAGTCCAATAATTTAATTAAGATCAGTATCTGTGTTATTGAATAAATCTACTCAATTCTCCCCAGGCACCCATCAGTATATCTCCAGTAAGCACACTAAGAAAAACAAAAACAAACAAACACACATTAAAACTAAACACACAAACTATAACCAGGATAGTTGTAGTTGTACAAGTAGTTGTTCACATAGTATGAGAGATAAATTGCAGAAGTCTCAAAATAAATTATTAATAAAATGTTTTAAATAAATTGGTTAAAATACTGATATTGTTACTGTTTATCCTCACTTTCATTTAAATAGTGAATGTTTTAAAGGTTAAGGCCTGACTTTTTTATGACAGAAAAAATTTAATCATTTGGTTTCAAGTAATTTGATACATTAGTTTTATATAGTAAGAGAACAGCATACCTAACGACTCTATGGGTAGGAATGATAATATTTGCCCATGCACATTTAAACGTTTGGTGTGCATGGAATAAATTACCAGCATTATTAAAGGATAAAAGAAAATAAATAAAAAAATAAATACATACATACATACATAAAATTGAAATGGGATTGTAAAGTGTAAAGTCCATACATGAGTGCTGAGTAAGATTAATCAGCAGCATGTAATTAATGCATAAAGTAATTTCAGGTTTTCTGTAGTACACATTTAGGGTTTGGTTTAGTGTTAGCTGTCAGAATTTACTGTATGCAAGCTTGTATCTGTTGAAGTTGTGGGCTTGATTCTGCTCGATTGCTTCTGTCTGTCCCTGTCTGTCGTGCTGTTGAGAGGTTTGAGATTGCAGCTCCGTGTAGCTTCGCTTTTCTGTTGAATCTTACTTTCACTCTCTGTTTTTTAAGTGGTAAAATATAACTTAATTCCCACCATATTTCTGATATTATCTATCAAACTAACCTGACTAATTTGATTGTTTGCTTTTAATCTAAAACAGCGAGTGCAGCGCGTTAGCATTTGTTAGCCGATTAGCTTGTCATAAGTGTTTCTACTTGTGTCTATTACTGTTTTCTTTTTTCTCGCTCCGTTTCATTTCTCTCTCTCTCTCTCTCCGTTTTTCACATCCAAACTTTAGTTGAGGACAGTAAGAATGTGAGGGCTGTAGATACTCCTTTGGATGCGACTAGCTCAGGGAGTCCTGTACATTGTTCGGTTCCGGTAGAACCCATGCAGCAGGGCAATTTGGTGACTGTGAGGTGACATAGTAGCGACAAAACACCGTTCTTCTGTTCCGATCAAAACATCAAACAGGTTCTCCCCACTCAGTGATGCACCCACTAAGAAACCTGATGAAAGTGCTCTAGTTATTGGCGATTCTATTGTACTGAACGTGTAAATAGAGACACCAGCCACCATAGTCCAATGTTCACTGGGAGCCAGAGCGCCTGACATCTTGGCAAATTTAAAAGTGATGGCTAATGCTAAATGTAAATTCAGTAAAATTGTTATCCACGTCGGCGATAATGATGTTCGACTTCGCCAGTCAGAGATCACTAAATATAATGTTAAAGAGGTGTGTGAACTTGCAAATACGATGTCAGACACTGTAATATGCTCTGGTCCACTCCCTCCTTACCATGGCGATGATATTCATAGCAGACTGTCATCACTCAATGGCTGGATGTCTAAGTGGTGCCCGCAGAATAACATAGGTTTTATAGACAATTGGACGAGTTTTTGGGGTAGACCTGACCTGTTGAAAAGAGATGGTGTTCATCCCTCCTGGGGTGGTGCCGCTCTTCTCTCTAGAAATATGTCTTAGAGTTCGTACTTGACTAACTGGGGCCCAGGTCAGGAAGCAGACAGACTGGCTAAACCGACCGTCTGCTAGCTGCCTCATGTCACAGAAGTCAGTTAATTCTCAGCACATAGAGACTCTTTCACCTAGATATCACACTATAGAGACTGTGTCTGTTCCCCGAACTAGAAAATACAAAAAACGTCCAAACTAATTTATGAGTAACAACTTAACTGATGTTCAACAAATGAAAAATGTATATAAAACAGAGAAACAAATGATAAAGCTTGGCTTATTGAATATCAGGTTCCTTTCTACGAAAGCGCTTTTTGATCACTAATCATAAACTAGATGTGCTCTGTTTGACAGAAACCTGGCTAAAACCAGATGAATACATTATTTTAAACGAGTCTACCCCCCAAGATTACAGTTATAAAATTGAGCCGTGTCTCAAAGGCAAAGGGGGAGGTGTTGCTACAATTTATAGCAATATTTTCAGTATTTCACAGAAGACAGGCTTTAAGTATAACTCCTTTGAAGTAATGGTGCTTCATATAACATTGTCTAGAGAAAATAGTATTAATGATAAATCCCCTGTGATGTTTGTACTGGCTACTGTATACAGGCCACCATACAGACTTTATTAAAGAATTTGGTGATTTTATATCAGAGTTAGTGCTGGCTGCATCTTAATTGTAGGTGATTTTAATATCCACGCTGACAATGAAAAAGATGCATTAGGATCAGCCTTCATAGAGATTCTGTACTCTATCGGGGTTAGACAACACGTGTCAGGACCTACTCATTGTTGAAATCATACTCTAAATTTAATACTGTCACATGGAATTGATGTTAATGGTGTTGAAATTCTGCAGCAAAGCAATCATATATCAGCTCCTTTACGCTTAAGGAAGATTAAGGAAAAGTGTCCAACACCGTGGTATGAGCACATACCCGCCCTAAAGAGAGCAGCCCAGAAAATGGAGCACAGCTGGAGGAAAACTAAACTAGAGATATCTCGTATTGCTTGGCGGGAAAGTACCCTATCCTACAGAAAAGCATTAAAAACTGCTAGATCTGATTACTTTTCGTCTCTTTTAGAAGAAAACAAACATAACCCCATGTATGTATTCAATACAGTGGCAAAATTAACAAAAAATAAAACATCAACAGGTGTTGACATTTCCCAACAGCACAGCAGTAATGACTATATGAACTATTTTTAGAGATCAAATTGTAACCATGCGGCTATCGGCTACAGTTTTGCATCAGATAGTGCACTATAGATCCCCTGAGGAACGGTTCCACTCATTCTCTGCTATAGGAGAGGAAGAATTGTATAAACTTGTTAAATCATCTAAACCAACAACATGTATGCTAGACCCTATTCCATCTAAACTACTAAAAGAGGTACTTCCAGAAGTCATAGATCCTCTTTTGGCTATTATTAATTTGTCATTGTCATTAGGATATGTCCCCAAAACCTTGAACTTGGCTGTTATTAAGCCTTTCATTAAAAAAACACAACTTGACCCCAACGATCTTGTTAATTACAGACCGATCTTGAATCTCATTTTCTGTCAAAGATACTATAAAAGGTAGTATCCTCACAATTATATTCCTTCTAAGAAGAAAAATGATATCTGTGAGGATTTCCAATCAGGATTTAGACCATTTCATAGTACTGAGACTGCTCTCATTAGAGTTACAAATGACCTGCTCTTATCAGCTGATCGTGGTTTTATCTCTCTATTAGTGCTGCAGGATCTTAGTGCTTCGTTCGACACTATCAATTACAACATTCTTTTGAATAGACAACTTTGTTGGCATTAGTGGAAGTCAAGTCACCTTTATTTATATAGTGTTTTTAACAATGTAAATTGTGTCAAAGCAACTGCACAATATCAAAGAAGGAAAATAGTGTGTCAATAATGTAAAATGAAAAGATAAAAAAAAAGATTTTCAGTTACAGGCATTTCATTATTGAATTCAGTGATGTCATCATTCAGCTCAGTTCAGTTTAAATAGTGTCTTTGCAATCAGGTCGACGATATCGCTGGAAATGAAGTGTCCCCAACTAAGCAAGCCAGAGGCGACAGCGGCAAGGAACCAACTCCATCGGTGACAGAATGGAGAAAAAAACCTTGGAAGAAACCAGGCTCAGTCGGGGGGCCAGTTCTCCTCTGGCCAAACGAACCAGCAGTTCAATTCCAACTGCAGCAAAGTCAGATTGTAAGGGCTCAACTGGTTCCAGTGGTCTTTCCTGATGGCTGTCAAAGTGGCGGGATCCTTACTGGGGATCTGTCTCTAGCGCTCATCTCGGTGTCCTGGTCTCTGCTGACGTTCAGGGCTGTAGAGGTCGTCTCTGGGTGCTGATCCACCATCTGATCTGGATACGGACTGGATCTGGACTAAGTGCATTAGCATGGTTAAAAGCCAGGGCTGGGTCTGCCTCCTCCGGGGGCAGCACTTGCAGGCTCACTACCTGGTCCCTGAAGGGAGTGGTAGGAACCTTGGGCACATAGCCGGGGTCTTAGTACCACGTGGCCGTCACCCGGGCCTGAACTCTAGGCACGATTCGTCGATCGAAAAAACATGCAGGTCCCCTACCCTCTTCATGGAGGTCAATGCAACCAGCAACAAAGTCTTCATAGACAGAATCTTTAAGTCTGCTGACTGCAAAGGCTCAAAGGGAGCAATCTGGAGTGCTCAAAGCACCAGAGCAAGGTCCCAAGAGGGTAAGGAGGGGGGTCGAAGAGGATTTAACCATCTCGCCCCCCTAAGGAACCTGACGACCAGGTCGAGCTTACCAACAGAATTACTATCGATGTGGTCGTGGCATGCGGAAATAGCGGCAGCATGAACTTTGAGGGTGGAGGGAGACAGCCTACGCTCCAACCCTTGCTGCAAGAAAGAAAGCACGACACCGATCGAACATCTTCAGGGGTCTTCTCGGCGAGAAGAACACGACTCGACAAACAGGTTCCACTTCAAGGCGTTATAACCACCGCTCTGACATGCAAAAGTTTAGGTTATAAATCTAATTTTAGGGAGGGTTCAAGGAATGTTCAACCAAATTTTACAAATTAGTGGTGACCCAGGTGGGACAGAAAAACACCCAACAAAGAAAATCAACAAGCTTGAAGACATATATTATTTGTCTATGCAAGTAACAACAGATTGAATATATTGCAGTTCAAAGATAGACATCACAAAACACAGTCGCATAGGTAAAAGAAACAGTAATTCTTATCTGAGGGATTTTGATGTGAAAGAGAAGTGTCCATAGTCCATATAGTCCTAATCCAAAAACTTGCAAGTTGTAAACGACATCCAATAATCCACCACAAAAAAGGCTTGCAAAAACATAACAAACCATCCAAAGTTCATGCTGTTTCTTCCAAAAAGACCAATGTAAATATATAATCCTTGTGAAACATCGTCCACAAACAGAACTTCACACAGGTAGATGTTTTGGTAGCTCCTATAGGCCATGGGCTTCATCCAACACGGGTAGCAACACTAAATGCTCCATGTTACCCTTTAAGCAGTGTTGTTTTTGACAACCATCTTAGATTTAGTCTTAGTCTTTTGGACTAAAATGCTTATTAGTTTTAGTCAAATTTTAGTCACTTCTATATGTGATAGTTTTAGTCCAGTTTTAGTCGACAAAAACTCAAAAAGGTTTTAGTCTAGTTTTAGTCAAAAAAAAGAAAAAAGAAGTAGTCTTTTAACAAATTAATTTAGGTCAATAAGTATTGGAGATTGCTGCTGGGCAGTGTCACACATAAGTTGTGAAAATAGCAGCAGATCTATAAGTTCAACACATTGTGAGCTTGCAGATCAGCTATTTTCACCAATAATTACAATAATAAAGGAATGGTTTTAGACATATAAGGTTTCCACCCAACTGCAAATACTTTCTGATCTAATGATTGTGCATTACACACAGATAAAGTGGTAACAGTGGAATCAATGTTCATTACTCCAAAAAAGCCAAAAACAAAAACATTCTACTTCAGCAATTGTGGCTTTATTTCTCAGAATTTGCTAAAGTACAATGAACATACACATGCCCAAAATATGAGTGATGGATGAGGAACACATATGCTCAACTTGGCCTTGTCTGCCAGTGCAATTAAGATGCATATTATTTGTAAAAACAGACATCATACAACCCCACTCTCTTTAACTTGTGCAAACAATGTAATAAAATAATTAAAGATTCCTGAGGTACAGTGAGGTAGGTTGTAAGTTATACCAGAGAGTTATACATACGTGAAAGTATGAAACAAACATGTTCTTAAGTTTTTGGAACAAAATAAATAAGACCACCCTGTAAATAGTGTAAACACTGTAGTAAATTCAACAAATAAAAACAACAACAACAACAGCAGAGGAGGGTCCGTCTCACAACAAGAACAAACAGAATATCAGAATCACATATCTGTAACTGTACTAATAATAGTAACAGCTTGCTGTTAGCAAAATTAGCCTACTGACCTCGATTTAGTTTCAGAAAAGCGCTTCGCTCTAAAATGGCTCTTGCTCTGTTTCGACGGCCACGAGTGAGGTCACCTGTAATGCTAAACACTCTCTCAGCAAATGCTTGAGATGCTGGCATGGCCAGAAGATCTAAGGCGATAGGTTTTAGGCTTGGATAAACAGAATCTCCCTGTGCAGCCCAAAATTCAAGGGCAGTCTCTTCGTTTGTAGGCTGTGACAGCTGCTCCTTGAATTTCTTTATTTCCTCCTTGACACATGGCTTTGAGCAGCTAGACCTGGATGGCCGGCTTGCTTTTGACAAGAATTTGAATCTGGGCCGCTTTCTTTGTGGTCCCTCTTTTGAAGGGGAGGAGTAAATCTCTTAGAGCAGTCAGCCTCTGCCACTCACTTGGCAGTAGATAGTCCCAGCTCATCCCATCCGCAACTTGAACTACTGAGTCCTTGATTTGAAGAAGCCGTGATATCATCAGATATGTGCTGGACCATCTAGTAGGGCAGTCTTTGACCAGAGTTAGTTGACACAGCTGCAGCAGTCGCTCAGTTGCCACCGATGACTTGCGGAAGAGCTTGACGAGCGCTCTAACTTTGCCCAGCAGTCGGCTGACACTTGCATCTTTCTGGATGATGTTTACCACGAGTTGCAGTGTGTGTACAACACAGGGAGTCCTATCTATGTTTCCAAACCTAGATAGATAAGACAAAAACACAGAGAAAAATACACTTTATTAATCTTTATAATTTAGTAAAATTGCCATGAACAACACCATGCAATACAATAAACAATAGCTATAAGTGACTATAACCTAGCATAACTCAATGTGACTGACATTCTGAAATTGTTAATTAACAGCAAACTGAAATAATTTACCTTTGGTCTTCAACCACCTCAGAGTCTTCAGTGTCGCTTGTCTCGGAGGATTCTTCCTCGGAGCTGGCTGATGCACCCGATTCATTAGGTTTGAACGCTGCAATCATGTTGCTTCCGTTATCTGTTATGACTGTCAGAATTTTGTGTTGTGGTATTCCCCAGTCCTCTGTGCATCGATCAACACTTTTTTATACACTCTGCAGTGTGTGGGTGGGCGATCTGGTCAAGTCTCAACAATATGTGCTTTGCTTTGTTTTCCACAGTGCAAAAAAAGCATGCACTAATTCCCAGAAATGATGCTGTAAGTCCTTTTTTGGTCCATATGTCCAGCCCAATTGTTATTTTGCGTGCTGTGGCAAGCCTCTCTTTGTACTTTTGTTTTTCGTCATCAAACATCTTGTCAACTAAGTTGTTTATTTTTGTTCTTTTGGGTATGGTCAGCCTCTTATCAAAGGTCTCCATCATGAGGATGAAATCTTCATCCTCAACTGTGCAAGCAGGTAGACCAGTACGTCCAATCCAAAGAGCGATCGCCTGTTCTTTGGCACGTTGTTCCAGGGAGTCTGACTTATATTTGGATGCTGTGGCGAAGGCTGCTGGGATAGATGACTGTGCCCTGTTGTTCTTTGGACCACCAGGTTTCTCTTTAGGAGTTCTGGTCTCTGGGATCTGGTTGAGGAAAAAACAAAGAAGGGATACAATTACTCTATCTCTGTATACAACGTACACGTCCTGTAAATGTTTACAGGTGAATACAAAACAATCAAATGTAGGTATACCATAAAAATACTTAAAATACTATGAAAAATACTCAAAATACTACCATGTTAAGAAAATAGAATGGTCTTAACTCTCACTCTCTCTCTTAAGTCTCAAACAAGCAAAACAAAAATACATAGCTTATTAACTGACCCTGTACTAAAGCTTTCTGATCTTTCATTCTGAGCAGCAGCCAAATTATAATGTATCTGTACTGTGTGTGTGTGTGTAACTTTATTGTGAGCGCACAGGTCGTGGTTAGGGCTGCAGAGCGTCACTTGTGGCTTTTAGGCTGAAGCTAGCAGACTCTACGTATAACAATAACTCGACCTGTTTAACATATCAAGTTACACGCTGACAGAACATAGACACACAAAGAGATGACCACACCGTCACTGAATGTAAACATGGCTAAACATGCTGCTAAAGTAACACACACACAATGAACTGACGTTAGCGTAACAAAAGCTAACTTTAGCCTGAAGTTAGCAGCCCATTTGCGGCAGGAGTATGTGGAAAACTTACTAATTTATAAGCTTACTATGAAATTTATCACGAGCCGATTGTCGAGTAACATTGTAACGTTACTTAGGCTATACGATAGGTTAACAGCACTTGTAACTTACCTTCGAAAAAATATCCTTGTGGTGAGCCTTCAGGTGCCGCTTAAGGTTGGTCGTATTTTTTCCGCCTACTTTGTGGCCACATTTGTCACCGTCTTCCTTCACAATACACTCTGTTTTATTATCTGCTGGGTTATATTTAAAATACACCCATATGTCGTCTCTACGTTTGCGACCACCAAGCCCCTGTGTTGAAACTGCCGCCATTGTGGTCCATTGTCTGTGATGAGTGACAACAGTGTGACGTGTTGAGCACGTTGTGCGCTGCATGCCAGGTGATGGGTGTGACCAAACAAGGATAGAATGCAGCAACAGATACTTTTTAGGTTTTAATTGACACGCACAATAAGCAGAAATGTCATGCATTTTAAACGTCTGACAGACCACCCACTAACATTTTCGTCCATTCTCGTCTCGTCAACGAAAACTCACACAAGTCTCGTCATGTTTTAGTCATCAAAGAGCAGTGTTTATCTCGTCACCGTCTCGTTATCGTCATGAAAAAAAGTGGCGTCAACGAAATGATTTCATCATCGTCATTGTTGACGAAAACAACACTGCCTTTAAGCAGGCCTTATCATGTCGAATTAGCGCTTCATGCTAACCCATTAAACAGTAGGCACATGACCTGAGGCCCCTTTACAACAAACAATACAAAGTATTAGCAAACATTCTAAACACATACACAAAAAATCAAATCCCAGAAATAAGAAACAAAGCATTACTCACTTGTACTGGGCAATAAACAAAAGTTCCCCATGAAACAAAATGTGAGACAAGATCAGGTAGGCCAGACCTACCTCTCCCCAGCTAACTCTCTTCCTCTTTGTCTATACAGAGTTATATTCCTAGATACCTATAACTCACCAGCGCCCCTTATGGCAGCAAAGAGGTATTACAGGGAAAACATGTTGACAGTCTCCAAGACTGTTACAGCGTAAGCACGTCTCGTAGACGGTGCACGTGCCGAAGTGATGGTGTTAAGTACCTCAGGGGGTAAGTCACCTAGAAACTCTGCATCCCATCCAGGGACTAGACATGGAGTTTCCAGAGGTCTGGACGCGGGTGCCAAAGGGTGCCCGTCTCTGAGAAAGAAGATCCTTCCTCAGAGGAATTCACCAGGGAGGGTCTGTCGCGAGTAGCGTGAGTTATGGGAACCAGGTCCGGTTGGGTCAATAGGGCGCAACTAGCAGGACCTGCTCCTCATCCTCCCTGACTTTGCACAAGGTCTGTGCAAGTAGGCTCACTGGGGGAAATGCATATTTGCGAAGGCCCTGGGGCCAACTGTACACCAGTGCATCTGTACCGAGTGTTCCCCCGGACAGGGAGTAGAACAACTGACAGTGAGAGGTTTCTGGCGACGCAAACAGGTCTACCTGAGCTTCGCCGAAATAAGCTGGACCACCTGGGGCATACTGCTAGCAACTCGAGGCAGTTGACGTGCCAATGCAGTATGGGGCCCATCCACACCCCTGACACTGCATGCCCGTTGTACGTGGCATCCCAGAGGCATCCGTGAAGACCACCGCATGCCGGGACACCTGCTCTAGGGGCACTCCTGCCCGAAGAAACAAGGGGTCTGACCATGGGCTGAAGGTTTGGTGGCATTCCGGAGTGATTGCCACTCGGTACGTGCCGCGTTTCCACGCCCATCTCGGGACTCGGCCGTGAAGCCAGTGCTGAAGCGGTCTCATATGAAGCAAACCAAGTGGAGTTACTGCCGCTGCAGCTGCCATATGCCCCAGGAGCCTCTGAAAAAGACTGCTGTCCTGCCCCGCTGTCCTGCCCCTTTGCAGGAACTGGAGTCTCGACCGCAACTCCGAGATGGTCATCTTCCCACAATGAGTACATGACTCATCCACAAACGCTGCCTCAGCGTGCGCTAAGCCCAAACACGCGATGCAGCGCTCGTGACCATCCCCCGGCGCCAGGTAACGACCGCATCCAGAAACACACAAGTAGAATGTCATCTTTAAAAAGATGCAAGCTCTACTTGTGTAAACTCTTTTAGGGACTTTGCTCTTTTAATCAGTGCTGAAGCACGCAGGGGAATGGCCGCGGCAACACAGACAGGGATTGTGCAGCCTGTCGTGTGCTCTGTCTCTCGAAGACGCGCGCTCTCTTACCAGTTATAAAAACAGCTTTTACGCGCTCTTTAACCTGTTACCGTTCACCAGAGCGACCTCGCACTGAACGCTCTTTGTTTGCATGTGTCATTGTTTTCTAATAGAATAAATGAAACGGGACAAAGTTAATCTTGACAAACTATATATCATTCTGAGAGTCTAAGCCTCAAGCATCGACGACAGATCGCTGTTTTTCGATGGAAAGCTTATAAGGAATGAGTGGCACAAATTTGCTACATTTGTGTAAGCAGTACACATCCAAACACGCAGAGTAAAAAAGCCGTACGTACCTTTATCATTGTAATAACGAGCCACAAACGCGTCCACTGCTGAAATCCCAGTTTAGTTAGAGAGGTAAGGGTCCACAGAACAACATCCCAGCGAGCACTTTTAGTCCAGCGAAACAATAACGTTGTAATAAGGATGAATATTCCTTTGTTTACGTTTCATTTCTTCAGAGAGTTATTGTTCGCGTCCGTTATGGAATAAATTACGCTCAAAAACAGCGTCTTGGTGGTAAAGAAACAACACGGTGTTACAGCATACGGTTTTACAAACATAATGAGACCGTCTACGGAAAAAAAAGTCTCAGAAAAGCGGAATATAGATTATTTGAATTTGGCGCTCCCTCCTGCCGGCAGTGACGCAACTGTCATCTGAGCGGGGCGTAACTTAGCGATCTGCTTTATCCATAAAAAACTGTTTTTTTTTTTCTTCTACATTTTTTATATGTGTGTGTGTGTATTGTGTGGGGAATGTGGCCGTGTCTGCATGATTATAATATGTATGGACGCACATCAGCGTGTTTATTAGCGACTCTATGACGGCTATCATTGTGATTCATTGATCAGCTATTATTGATTATATGGCCCATCTGTATGATTATTATCTGAATGGAAGCACATCAGCGTGTGTTTACTGACTCTATGACCATGTCTGGCAATATCACTTCACGTCTGGCAGTGATATTTATCATTGTAATAACGAATAACGAAGAATACTTCAGTATACATACTATATACAAAGCATTTTTTTTCTAATTTTTTTCCTTTTTTATTACTCAAATAATTATTTTTGTATTTTTTAGTGCTCAAATAAATCTGTCTATTATTTTATAATTGAAAAACTATGCAGGAACATGTATAATGACTAAAATAGCTTGTATAATTCTGCAATCCATTTGGTGGTTATTTTTCCTCAAACAGGGGGGTGGGGGGACTATAAATAGTTTCAGAAAAAATATTGCAGGAATCTCATTTTTCATGGTATCTTCTTCAAATTGGAAATATGAACTCATGAGACACATGGCTTTCGATCCATTACTTTTCTGGATTGCTCCAGGACTTATTTCATGTATTTGTATATGAAATAAAAAAACATTCAGTGTGGAAAAATATTTTTCAAGGCACGTCAGTGCCTATAACTTTTTATCTTTTTGAGCATTATCAACTCTGGATGATAGATAGTAAAGCCCAGAGTCTCTTCTTTCCAAAGATACCTAATTTGTTTGTGTAAGCACACTTTGTCACAAACTGTTACCATTTTAATTTAGGTAGGTTATTTTCACCTGCGAGGCCACAAATGGGGGTGAAGGTTAACAGGTTAAGCGCACCATTTACCAGCTATGAGAACGTCTTTTCAGCTCTTTCTGCTCAAAAAAGGCATGCCAATATGCATTGGCTCATTTTAGTTACACTCGAAGCAGATTGGCCTCTCTAGTGAGATTCCTATTCGTGCGTCAGTCCGACGTAATGCTGATGATACTCAGCTTTATATTTCTTCGCGGCCCGGTGAAACACACCAAATTCAGAATCAGAATCAGAATCAGAATCAGAATGAGCTTTATTGGCCAAGTATGTTTACACATACAAGGAATTTGTTGTAGTGACAGAAGCTCTACAGTGCAACAGAAAGACAGCAACAGGACAGGACACAGATAGTAAAAGAATAACATACAAAAATCCAAATAGGCAATGTACAAAGCAGAAAAAACACAATATATAATATAGACAACTATGTATGTACAGGTCAAATATGTGCAAATTAGAAATGAGAAAATAAAAATTAAATTAGTGAGTGTGGTGAATGGATAATGTATTATAGTTGTGTGTTCCATGTTTATTGTTGAGTGTTCATGAGATGGATTGCCTGAGGGAAGAAACTGTTCCTGTGTCTGTTTGTTCTGGTGCACAGAGCTCTGTAGCGTCGACCAGACGGTAACAGTTCAAAGAGGGAGTGTGCTGGGTGTGAGGGGTCCAGAGTGATTTTACCAGCCCTTTTGCTCACTCTGGATAAGTACATTTCTTGGAGAGCGGGAAGGGTTGTACCAATGATTCGTCAGCAGTCCAGACTACCCACCGTAGTCTTCTGAGGTCAGATTTGGTACCTGAGCTGAACCAGACAGTTATAGAAGTGCAGAGGATGGATTCAATGATGGCGGAGTAGAACTGTTTCAGCAGCTCCTGTGGCAGGTTGAACTTCCTCAGCTGGCGAAGAAAGCACAACCTCTGCTGGGCCTTCCTGACAATGGAGTCTATGTGAATATCCTACTTCAGGTCCTGGGAGATGGTGGTGCCCAGGAATCTGAATGACTCCACTGCAGTCACAGTGCTGTTCATGATGGTGAGTGGGGGGAGAGCAGGGGGATTTCTCCTGAAGTCCACTATCGTCTCCACAGTTTTGAGCGTGTTAAGCTCCAGGTTGTTAAGACTGCACCAGACAGCCAGCTCCTTAACCTCCTGTCTGTAAGCAGACTCGTCACCGTCCTGGATGAGGCCTATCAGTGTGGTGTCGTCTGCAAACTTCAGGAGCTTGACAGAGGGGTCTTTAGAGGTGCAGTCATTGGTGTAGAGGGAGAAGAGCAGTGGGGAGAGAACGCAGCCCTGAGGAGCTCCAGTGCTGATGGTACGAGTGCTGGATGTGAATTTGCCAAGCTTTACTAGCTGCTGTCTGTCTGTCAGGAAGCTGTGGATCCACTGGCAGACGGAGGTGGGGACGGAGAGCTGGGTTAGTTTATTTTGAAGGGTTTCCGTGATGATGGTGTTTAAAGCAGAGCTGAAGTCCACAAACAGGATCCTCACATAAGTCCCTGGTCTGTCCAGATGCTGCAGGATGAAGTGCAGTCCCATGTTGACTGCATCATCCAAAAACCTGTTTGCTCTGTAGGCAAATTGCAGGGGGTCCAGTAAGGGTCCAGTGATGTCCTTCAGATAAGCCAAAACCAGTCTTTCAAATGATTTCATGGCTACAGACGTTAGGGCCACAGGTCTGTAGTCATTAAGTCCAGTAATTTTGGGTTTCTTTGGGATGGGGATGATGGTGGAGTGTTTGAAGCATGAGGGGACTTCACACAGCTCCAGTGATCTGTTGAGGATCTGTGTGAAGATGGGGGCCAGCTGATCAGCACAGGTTTTTAGGCAGGCTGGTGACACACCGTCTGGGCCTGGTGCTTTCCTTCTTTTGTTCTTCCTGAAGACCTGGCACACATCTTCTTCGCTGATTTGAATCGTAGGTGTGGGGGAGAGAGGGGTTGCTGGGGGTGTGAATGGTTGTGTGGAGGGGTATTCTGGGTGGGTGTGGGGTGATCTTTCAAAACGACAATAGAACTCATTCAAGTCGTCTGCCAGGTGTTGATTCTCCAGAGTGCTGGGGGATGGTGACTTGTAAATGGTGGTATCCTTCAATCCTCTCCACACTAAAGCAGGATCACTGGAAGATATTTTTTTCCTGAGCTTGTCAGAATAATTCCTCTTTGCCACTCTGATCTCCTTTTCCAGTGTGTATTTGGCCTTTTTGTACAAGACTTTATCCCCCTTTCTGTAAGCATCTTCTTTGGCCTGACGGAGCTTTCTGAGTTTTGCAGTGAACCATGGTTTGTCATTGTTGTAGATTAGACGAGTCCTGTTAGGAATGCACATATCCTCACAGAAACTGATATAAGATGTTACAGTCTCTGTGAGCTCGTCCAGATCGGTGGCAGCGGCTTCAAAAACAGTCCAATCAGTAAGGTCGAAACAGGCTTGTAGATCCCGCTCTGTTTCGTTAGTCCATCTTTTAACAGATCTTAATACAGGCTTTGCAGATTTAGGTTTCTGCCTGTAGGATGGTATAAGATTAACCAAACAGTGATCAGAGAGTCCTAAATCTGCTCGTGGAACCGAGTGATATGCGTCCTTTATTGTTGTGTAATAGTGATCCAATATATTACTGTCTCTGGTGGGACATGTGATGTGCTGTCTGTATTTTGGCAGTTCGCGGGAGAGATTTGCTTTATTAAAGTCCCAGAGAATGATTAAAACAGAGTCTGGGTGTTGTTGTTCTGTGTCTGTGATCAGATCAGTGAGTTTCTGTAAAGCTGTGCTCACGTGCGCTTGTGGTGGAATATAGACACTCACGAGAATGAACCAGCAGAACTCCCGTGGCAAGTAGAATGGTTTGCAGTTAATGAAGAGCGTTTCTATATCTGAACAGCACATCTTCTTTAACACAGTTACATCTGTACACCACCTCTCATTGATGTAAAAGCACGTCCCGCCGCCGCGTGATTTCCCCGTTGATTCTGCGTCCCGATCTGCTCTGATCAGCTGATAACTAGGCAGATGTAGCACTCTGTCCAGTATGTTGCCATTCAGCCAGGTTTCTGTGAAACACAGAGCAGCAGAGTTAGAAAAATCCTTGTTTGTCCGGGAGAGCAGAAGGAGTTTGTCCGTTTTGTTGGGTAGAGAGCGGAGATTTGCCAGATGGATGCTAGGCAACGCCGTTCTAAATCCGCGCTGACAAAGTTTCATGAGCGCTCCGGCTCTCTTCACCCGCCTGAGCCTCCTGTAGCGTTTGACCAGAGGTACGGCTCCGCCAACTACAATGTCCAGCAAAACGTCCGAAAAATCTAACTCCAGTAAAAGGTTTTGTGATGTGTTCTGCCGAATGTTCAGCAGGTCATCCCTGGTAAAACTGATCGTATTTGAAAAACAAAAAACAGGAAAAACAAACAAAAAAACAGTACAAACACTGAAGAGCAATGCACAATAGCTGCCATCATCGGTGCCATCTCATGAGAATTGAGAAACTTATTGAATGCAAAGTCGATATAAAAAACTGGATGACGAGTAATTACTGCTAAATTCTGAAAAAACAGAGGTGTAAATTACAGGACCCAAAACCCCTACAAGTAATAACCTGGAACTGTCTAACACTTGATGGCTGCTCTGTCGATTCTTCGTCATCAGTCAGGAACCTAGGTGTGCTATTTGATAGCAATCTCTCCTTTGACAGCCACGTTTCTTGCAGTTGTATAACTGCTTTTTTTCATCTTAAAAATATATCTAAACTGAGACTTATGCTCTCAATGTCAAATGCAGAAATGTCAATTCATGCATTTATGACCTCAAGATTAGATTATTGTAATGCTTTATTTGGCGGTTGTTCTGCACACTTAACCTGTTAACCTTTGCCAGAGCGACGGCGCACTGAACGCTCTTTGTTTGCATGTGTCATTGTTTTCTAATAGAATAAATGAAACGGAACAAAGTTAATCTTGACAAACTATATATCATTCTGAAGGTCTAAGCCTCAAGCATCGACTACAGATCGCTGTTTTTTGATGGAAAGCTTATAAGGAATGTATTGGCTACATTTGTGTAAGCAGTACACATCAAAACATGCAGAATAAAAAAGCAGTACGTACCATTATCATTGTAATAACGAGCCACAAACGCGTCCACTGCTGAAATCCCAGTTTAGTTAGAGAGGTAAGGGTCCACAGAACAACATCCCAGCGAGCACTTTTAGTCCAGCGAAACAATAACGTTGTAATAAGGATGAATATTCCTTTGTTTACATTTCATTTATTCGGGAGAGTTATTGTTCGCGTCCGTTATGGAATAAATTACGCTCAAAAACAGCGTCTTGGTGGTAAAAAACAACACGGTGTTGTAGCATACAGTTTTACAAACAGAATGAGACCGTCCACGGAAAAAAAGGTCTCAGATAAGCGGAATATAGTTTATTTGAATTTGGCGCTCTCTCCTGAAAGCATGACGCACGCTGTGACGCACGCTGTCATCTGAGCGGGGCGTAACTTAGCGATCTGCCTTTTCCATAAAAAAACTTTCTTTTTTTTTTTTCTTCAACATTTTTTATATGTGTGTGTGTGTATTGTGTGGGGAATGTGGCCGTATCTGCATGATTATAATCTGTATGGACGCACATCAGCGTGTTTATTACCGACTCTATGACGGCTATCATTGTGATTCAATGATCAGCTATTATTGATTATATGGCCCATCTGTATGATTATCATCAGAATGGACGCACACCAGCGTGTGATTACTGACTATATGACCATGTCTGCCAATATCACTTCATGTCTGGCAATCAGAATATATACTTCAGTATGCATACTATATACAAAGTATTTTTTTTTCTATTTTTTGTTCCTTTTTTATTACTCAATTATTTTTGTATTTTTTAGTGCTCAAATAAATCACTTATATGATGTCTAAAATTCTGTCTATTATTCTATAATTGAAAAACTATGCAGGAATATGTATAATGACTAAAATAGTTTGTATAATTCTGCAATACATTTGGTGGTTATTTTTCCTCAAACGGGGGGTGGGAGGACTATAAAGTCCTAGTTTCAGAAAAAATATTGCAGGAATCTAATTTTTTCATGGTATCCTCTTCAAATTTGAAATATAAACTCATGAGACATGTGGCTTTCAATCCATTACTTTTCTGGATTGCTCCAGGACTTATTTCATGTATTATCGTGCAACAGCGCACATTCTATCAGCTGCAGTTCTGGCGCTGCCGTCTCTACGTACTGTACAATGCCACATGCATTCATTTCAGTGTTAACTCAATGGTAGAGTTACACTCACGGGACACTGCACTTATTCACAATCACAAAAGCATCTACTTGAAAGCCTTACTGGTTTAACAATTAATTTGTGCTGTTCTGACGAGCGACTTTTTCTAAGCAAATTTCACCCAAAGCGCACTAATTAAAAAGCCCGTCAAACAGCACCTGATTACTGAACTAAGTTATGTTTTGTGCTAATACTGTCAAAACACACAAGGGTTATGTATAGACTCAGTTGGTTATGTCTAAAACGAAAATAATCAGCTGAGAGAAACGGATGTGTGGCTGTATATGAGATGCGTGCAGGTCTTAAAGGGAGAGTAGGCTAAACATGCTTCCGACTGTAATTAAAGGGATGGTTCACCCTAAAATGTTTTTTCACTCACATGTTGTCCCAAACCTGTATTAATTCCTTCCTTGTGCTGAACAAAAAAGAAGATATTTTGAAGAATCTGGGTAACAGTTGCTGGTCAACCTTGACTTTAACCTGTTAACCTTTGCCAGAGCGACGGCGCACTGAACGCTCTTTGTTTGCATGTGTCATTGTTTTCTAATAGAATAAATGAAACGGAACAAAGTTAATCTTGACAAACTATATATCATTCTGAAGGTCTAAGCCTCAAGCATCGACTACAGATCGCTGTTTTTTGATGGAAAGCTTATAAGGAATGTATTGGCTACATTTGTGTAAGCAGTACACATCAAAACATGCAGAATAAAAAAGCAGTACGTACCATTATCATTGTAATAACGAGCCACAAACGCGTCCACTGCTGAAATCCCAGTTTAGTTAGAGAGGTAAGGGTCCACAGAACAACATCCCAGCGAGCACTTTTAGTCCAGCGAAACAATAACGTTGTAATAAGGATGAATATTCCTTTGTTTACATTTCATTTATTCGGGAGAGTTATTGTTCGCGTCCGTTATGGAATAAATTACGCTCAAAAACAGCGTCTTGGTGGTAAAAAACAACACGGTGTTGTAGCATACAGTTTTACAAACAGAATGAGACCGTCCACGGAAAAAAAGGTCTCAGATAAGCGGAATATAGTTTATTTGAATTTGGCGCTCTCTCCTGAAAGCATGACGCACGCTGTGACGCACGCTGTCATCTGAGCGGGGCGTAACTTAGCGATCTGCCTTTTCCATAAAAAAACTTTCTTTTTTTTTTTTCTTCAACATTTTTTATATGTGTGTGTGTGTATTGTGTGGGGAATGTGGCCGTATCTGCATGATTATAATCTGTATGGACGCACATCAGCGTGTTTATTACCGACTCTATGACGGCTATCATTGTGATTCAATGATCAGCTATTATTGATTATATGGCCCATCTGTATGATTATCATCAGAATGGACGCACACCAGCGTGTGATTACTGACTATATGACCATGTCTGCCAATATCACTTCATGTCTGGCAATCAGAATATATACTTCAGTATGCATACTATATACAAAGTATTTTTTTTTCTATTTTTTGTTCCTTTTTTATTACTCAATTATTTTTGTATTTTTTAGTGCTCAAATAAATCACTTATATGATGTCTAAAATTCTGTCTATTATTCTATAATTGAAAAACTATGCAGGAATATGTATAATGACTAAAATAGTTTGTATAATTCTGCAATACATTTGGTGGTTATTTTTCCTCAAACGGGGGGTGGGAGGACTATAAAGTCCTAGTTTCAGAAAAAATATTGCAGGAATCTAATTTTTTCATGGTATCCTCTTCAAATTTGAAATATAAACTCATGAGACATGTGGCTTTCAATCCATTACTTTTCTGGATTGCTCCAGGACTTATTTCATGTATTATCGTGCAACAGCGCACATTCTATCAGCTGCAGTTCTGGCGCTGCCGTCTCTACGTACTGTACAATGCCACATGCATTCATTTCAGTGTTAACTCAATGGTAGAGTTACACTCACGGGACACTGCACTTATTCACAATCACAAAAGCATCTACTTGAAAGCCTTACTGGTTTAACAATTAATTTGTGCTGTTCTGACGAGCGACTTTTTCTAAGCAAATTTCACCCAAAGCGCACTAATTAAAAAGCCCGTCAAACAGCACCTGATTACTGAACTAAGTTATGTTTTGTGCTAATACTGTCAAAACACACAAGGGTTATGTATAGACTCAGTTGGTTATGTCTAAAACGAAAATAATCAGCTGAGAGAAACGGATGTGTGGCTGTATATGAGATGCGTGCAGGTCTTAAAGGGAGAGTAGGCTAAACATGCTTCCGACTGTAATTAAAGGGATGGTTCACCCTAAAATGTTTTTTCACTCACATGTTGTCCCAAACCTGTATTAATTCCTTCCTTGTGCTGAACAAAAAAGAAGATATTTTGAAGAATCTGGGTAACAGTTGCTGGTCAACCTTGACTTTAACAGTAGGAAAAAAAATACTGTGGACCAGCAACTGTTTGGTTTTCCACATTCTTCAAAATAGCATTAATGTTTAGCAGAAAAAGGAAACTCATTTAGGTTTAAAACAACTTTTGAGCGAGTAAATGAAGGTATAAATATAAAACACAAATTTTTGGGTGAATTATTTCCTTTAATGATAATAAAACACCAAACACAAAGAGAAAAATCACTCAATACTCTTGACTGAAAATCTTTAATACTGTTGCTTTAATAGGAATCAATCTATATAGTGTTTTATTTTTTAAATTTGTTCATAAAGTTTCTAGAATGCTCCTGCTAAATACACCTATTGTAGCCTACCTGAAAATAAAACATGGTTTATTTTATT
This sequence comes from Barbus barbus, assembly GCF_936440315.1. Lineage (NCBI taxonomy): Eukaryota > Metazoa > Chordata > Actinopteri > Cypriniformes > Cyprinidae > Barbus > Barbus barbus. The sequence goes on from NC_136755.1 coordinate 715,763, forward strand.
TGTATATTATGTGTATTTGTAATGTGTATCTTTGCTCTCATTTTTTAATAACAAAGATAAAATAATGACAACGATTTTTATCTTCACCCACTTTGGCCTAAATATCCGCCATACTTTTTTATATTTTATTACCTTGAAAGGCTTTGGCTTTATAATAGGGAAATTAGTTGGCTGTAATGCTCAAACAATTTGCAAGAGAGAAAAAACTACATGACAAAGAATCGTGATAAAATCGTGATATTTTTAAAAAAAACTTTTGATATTTTTGCCATATCGCCCAAGGGGGACCAAACCCATACACCCCCTCTCCCCCCAGTCCACGATTGTGCCCTCGTAATGCCATTTCGCCGTTGCCCCTCCGGAGGTCAGTGCACGCCATTGGTCAGCCTGGTTTAGTTTGTTCGGTGTGTTGCACTAATCGCTGAGCGTCTGTCGGGCTAGTTTAGTTTGGTGTGTTCCACTCGTCAGCAAGCGTCTGTCGGGCTAGTTTAGTTTGTTCGGTGTGTTCCACTCATCGCTGAGTGTCTGTTGGGCTAGTTTAGTTTGGTGTGTTCCACTCGTCAGCAAGCGTCTGTCGGGCTAGTTTAGTTTGTTCGGTGTGTTCCACTCATCGGCGAGCGTCTGTCGGTCTAGTTTAGTTTGTTCGGTGTGTTCCACTCATCGGCGAGCGTCTGTCGGGCTAGTTTAGTTTGTTCGGTGTGTTCCACTAATCGGCGAGCGTCTGTCGGGCTGGGTTAGTTTGTTTGGTGTGTTCCACTCGTCGGCGAGGGTCAGCGGCAGTTTGTCTGTTTCAACATGTTGAATCAGCGTTGGGGCCATTAACGAGAGTGAAAACTCTTGTAACATCTGCTTATGATCCTTGATGGTCGCTGGGACTTTATGTCTTATGAGACCCCTTTTAGCCTTTTGATATTTGCTTATAATTCACAGACCTGGCCCCAAATTCAACCTTTATATGGGTGTTAAATTGCCAATGATTGCCCGCCACTGTCAAAAAGATGCTAAACAGACTACTATCTTTTCTCTCCATCGGAATTCAAACACATTCCAGAGAACTAAATGACCCTCAATACCAGACACCAACGGCCTGGCTGACCAGTGGACTACCTCTATGATTACAATACATATAACACACACGCATAGAGACATTTCCTTTATTTATACCATAATTAATCAGTTAAAAAAGGTATCTGGTATACGCATGTGTTGTTTGTATGTTTCCTTATTATATTAGCCAAGTGACCACTCGTTGTTTGTATTAGTAAGCTCTAAACACTCATATTCAGGTGTATGAATGTATCTCTGGTTTAATATCTTTTATATGTCTCTTTCTTGATATCAAAATGATCTGCTCTTTATTTCTCAAACTATGATGTACACTATGTGATCTTGAAATGCATCATACCATTTTTACTGTACTGTGGGAAGAATTACACCGATTGAGCAGAACAGTCATAAAACATGCAAATAAGGTGTCAAGTTGGACAAATAAACACTTTTCCCCTGAAACTATGTGCCTTGTTATTGGTCAAACTAACCAAAATGGGTGTTACAGGGAAACCAGATAAAACTTCTCCCACACCCAAAAAGGGGGGTCTTCTCTTTTACTTTCAGTGCCCTGGAGACACACATATTCACCTTGGAAATCTCACGACTCACCTTTCAGTGGGAGGCCAAGCTTCTGGCAGTTTTAAATCCAGTAACTTTGTTGATTCACTTCGGACCAATCAACCCGAAGAATGATGAAGCTTTCACTCCTAAAGGAATTCATCAGGAATCTACGCATTATACATGCAGCAAGACACTTTACTCAGCATCAACAAACCAGTGTAAGTAACCGCTTGTTAACTATTTAGATGCGCTTCTAGGCTTCGACCCCTTGTAATTAAGGTGATGTGATTCTCTGATGGTTCTTATCAGGTTGTGTTTAGTGATGGGTAAATCCTGCCATTACTCTACTCTCTCTCTCTCTCTCTCTCTCTCTCTTCATGCCTTCCTTGCATTGGCATCTATGTTTAATGTGTGTATGCTTGTGTCTAGTTTAATGTTGCATGTTCCCCTGTAGTGTAGTTTAATAAACATCCATATGTATTCACGCTTGGTTGTCTGTGTCTGCTGCTCACCGAACGAGGTCACTTTAACGTTCCGGTTTTGTTACATGCTCTATGAGCAATGTACTAGTAGAAATTGTAACAGTCACCAATATCAAATGTCACATAAAGAAAATGAAGGGGGATCAATCACCAGTGAATAGCTTATGTGAATATTTCCTTTAGAAGAGCAAAGAACTTCAACATCAAACATTACAAGTGACTGGACCACTTTTCGTGTAGCAGTGCTATCAGTCTGTTCATACTTGGAGGCAAAAACCTTTTCAAGTTCAAGTTCAAGTTCAAGTCAGCTTTATTGTCAATTCTTCCACATGTACAGTACATACATACAGAGAATTGAAATTGCATTACTCTCAGACCCTTGGTGCATACAGTTAACATTAAACACGTTCAGATACAGATAAATACAGTTTAAACATATGTACATACAACTAAACAATTATACAAATGAGGATATTGTAGAAAAAAATAAGAATTAGATCAATAAAGTGGCATAAGGCGCATGGCAGATAGAGTGCAAAACCAGTTAAATAAACAACACTGTGTAGATATATTTGTAGTGCAAAAGAGCTTATCAGTCTGAGGACATTGTAGAAAATAAAAACAAGAGAGATAGATAAAGTGCATAAGGCACATGGCAGAATAGATGGAGTGCAAACCAGTTGAATGTACAAAAAACAAAAACAAAACTGTGCAGATGTTTTGTTTTGTTATGAGTGTAGTGCAAGAAGAGCTTATCAGTCTGTTAAAGTGACAAGTCGAAGTGACTGTTCGGATAGTTTTTGTCAGACTATCCGAAGAGGTAATTTGCAGTCAATGTTGGATGGGTAGTGATCAGCCAATGCTGCACAAGTGACAGGTGCCGGTCACAGTTTGTTGGTCGGTGGGGGGGTTGTCACAGAGTCAGAGTTCCTAGTGTGTTGCTGTGTTAAATGGGGGTGAAAGAGGGGAGGGGGGGCAAGGACGGGAGGGAGTTCAGCTTCCTGACAGCCTGATGTATGAAGCTGTCCTTCAGTCTGCTGGTCCTCGCCTGGAGACTCCGCAGTCTCCTCCCTGATGGCAGCAGACTGAAGAAGCTGTGTGTCGGGTGGGTGGGATCGCCTGCAATGCGGAGGGCTTTGCGGGTGAGACGGGTGCTGTAGATGTCCTGGAGGGAGGGGAGAGAGACACCAACGATCTTCTCAGCTGCTCTCACTATGCGCTGAAGCGACTTGCGGCAGGATGCGTTGCAAGCGCCATACCACACAGTGATGCAGCTAGTCAGGATGCTCTCGATGGTGCCTCTGTAGAAGGTGCACATGATGGGGGCCGGGGCTCTGGCTCTTCTGAGTTTGCGGAGGAAGTAGAGACGCTGCTGTGCTTTCTTGGCCAGTGCTACAGTGTTGTTAGTCCAGGAGAGGTCCTCAGTGATGTGCACACCCAGGAACTTGGTGCTGCTCACTCTCTCCACAGTCGCACCGTTGATCGTCAGAGGGGCATGCTGAGTGTGTACTCTCCTGAAGTCAACAACAATCTCCTTCGTCTTCTTCACGTTCAGAGAGAGATTGTTGTCACTGCACCATCCGGCCAGGCGGCTCACCTCGCTCCTGTAGTTTGTCTCATCTCTGTTGCTGATGAGACCCACCACAGTCGTGTCATCCGCAAACTTAATGAAAAGGTTGGAGTTGTGTGATGGTGCGCAGTCGTGGGTCAGCAGAGTGAAGAGGAGGGGGCTCAGCACACATCCTTGGGGGGCCCCAGTGTTCAGTGTGATGGTGCTGGATGTGTTACTGCCGACCCGTACTGCTTGAGGTCTCCCGGTCATGAAGTCCAACAGCCAGTTGCACAGAGAGGTGCTGAGCCCCAGCTGGACCAGTTTGTGAGTGAGCTGTTGAGGGATGATTGTGTTGAATGCTGAACTGAAGTCTATGAACAGCATCCTGACATATGAGTCTTTTTTCTCCAGATGTGTGAGGGCTGGGTGGAGGGCAGTGGTGATGGCATCATCGGTCGAGCGGTTGGACCTATATGCAAACTGGAAGGGGTCCAGGGAGGGGGGGAGGACAGACTTGATGTGGTGCAAGACTAGCCGTTCAAAGCACTTCATGAGGATGGGAGTGAGTGCTATTGGACGGTAGTCATTGAAGCAGGATGGAGATGACTTCTTAGGGACTGGAATGATGGTGGTAGCTTTGAAGCATGTGGGGACAACAGCCTGATTTAGTGAGATGTTGAAGATGTCTGTGAAGACCTCAGTGAGTTCCACTGCACAGTCTCTCAGTACACGCCCAGGAATGTTGTCAGGACCCGGAGCTTTGCGTGCATTGATCCTGCTGAGGGATCTCCTCACACTGTCCGGGGACAGCGTCATCACCTGGTCGCCGGGAGGAGGTGGAGTCTTCTGTGCAGTGGTGCTGTTTTGTGCCTCAAAGCGAGCAAAGAAGGCATTCAGCTCGTTCAGCAGGGGGATGGTGTTGTCACAGGTCTGTGGTGGGGGCTTGTAATCCGTAATGGTCTGTATCCCCTGCCACAGGCTCCGCGTGTCTCTGCTGTCGCTGAAACGATGGGCTATCCTCCTGGAGTACTGTCTCTTGGCCTCTTTGATGCCGCGGGATAGGTTGGCCCTAGCTGTCTTCAGGCCCTCCTCATCTCCAGCTCTAAATGCAGCGTTGCGAGCCTTCAGAAGTCTGTAGACCTCCCCTGTCATCCACGGCTTCTGGTTGGCCCGGACAGTGATGGACTTTGTGACCGTTACATCATCAATGCACTTGGAGATGTAGGCAGTAACAGTCTCTGAGTACTCTTGGAGGTCTGTAGTATTGTTGTATGTGGCAGCCTGTTTAAACATATTCCAGTCAGTGGTGTCAAAGCAGTCTTGAAGTGCCTCTGACGACCCTTCCGGCCACACTTGAATCTGTTTGTGAACTGGTTTGGTGACTTTAACGAGCGGTCTGTATGCAGGCATTAGCATGACAGTGATGTGGTCTGAGGCTCCGAGGTGGGGGAGGGGGAGGGCCTTGTAAGCTCCTCTCTGGGTGGTGTAAACAAAGTCCAGAGTGTTTTTTCCCCTTGTTGGAAAGTCTATGTGTTGGTGAATTTTTGGGAACACACTCTTTAAGTCTGCGTGATTGAAATCCCCAGCCAAGATAAGAAAAGCATCTGGGTGGGCTGTCTGCTGCTCACTGGTGTGCTGGTACAGATCATTTAGTGCCTCACTCCTGTGGTTGTTGCTGGAGCTGGGAGGGATGTATACAGCAACGAGCAGTATGGCTGAATATTCCCTCGGTAGATAGAACGGCCGGCACTTAATAATCATAAACTCCACCAGGGGTGAGCAGTGTTTGCAGACCACAACAGCGTCGCGACACCACGCATCATTGATGTAAACACAAAGCCCGCCGCCGCGGATCTTACCTCCCTCGACGAGAGCTCTGTCAGCTCGATAGCATGTTAGCTGGTCAAGCTGTATGGCGCAGTCCGGTACGCTGTTGTTAAGCCATGTTTCCGTAAACACAAAAACACAACAGTCTCTTACAGTCCTCTGAGTCGAGCGGAGTAGTCGGATGTAGTCCAGTTTATTGTCCAAAGAGCGTACGTTCGCCAGTACGATGGTGGGGATAGCTGGCTTGTGTGGGTTGGCCGCTAGCCTAGCTCGGATACCTCCGCGCTTACCCCTCTTCTGCTTCCTCTCACGCCGCTTGTAGCGCCTCCGCTGTGGGCGAGATGCAGTAGTGGGGGTCGGTGATGGAGAAGGCCTTCGGAGCAGACCGAGGTCCCGCAGCTCTTCAGTGTGCGCGGAGTTTAACTCTAAAAATGTGGTTCTGCCGACCTCGAGCAGAAACTCACGACTTTTAAAGGTCAAATCAGATTTAAAGTCCTAAGTTACCACCAATATCCTTAGTTCATCACAGCGTTGTAGATGGTAGGATATTACAGGGATAAAGTTCAAGATCATCCACGGCAGTTGTCCATAAAGTAATTCAGAAGAAATTCCAAAGTTGAAGTGAATCGTTAATCAGAAACACTGACCAGCTGAGATGTCCTCAAAATCAGGGGAATACAAAAACCCTCTAGACAAACAATACAACATGAGGTTCAGGAAGCAAAGTACATTTCCCATTATAAAACCTCTGATAATATTAAAGAGACAATAAAGCAACTTACATTGAAAAAACAGCAAATAATCCCAGCTCACGTGCCCTTACTCAAACCTCCCACACCTCTTATTCTCTAATCTAGAAAAAATTGACTAACAATGACTCCCTTGTGCCCCCTCATGACTGGGAGTAAAATTACCACTTAAATCACAGAAGTAAGGTAACAGCTTACTAGATCTGTTACATACCCCCCCCCCCCCCCCCCCTTTCAGAAGACGGCCTGACCTGGCCGTAGAACCTTTTCAAATTTTCTACATGGTAGGTGTCAACCTGCTTGGGGTCGGTTGACATCTCAACTCTGTAATTTACATTATTCAGCTGCTTTAAAACTTTGGCAGACCCTTGCCACCTGGGAGATAACTTGGCTGTAAATGCGTCCCCTGCACGAGACAACAGGTGAGCCCGAACCCAGACAGGTTCCCCTTCTTGGAAAGTTTCTTGCCGTCTCTTACGGTTGTAGTATCTCTGTTGTCTGCTTCTAGCTCTCATGACATTCTCTTTCACTCTCTCCAAGAGTGATTGCTGGCGTTCAATAACCTCATATGCAGATTGGTCAGGATCAGGAGAACGATATTGGAATAGTTTGAGGGGCCCTTTCAACTTACGTCCTAGAGAAATCTCTGCTGGAGTGTAGTTGGTACTCTCGTGCCAAGATGAAATGATTGCAAACCTGAACTCATGGATCCACTGGTCCCAATTCCGATGACTGTCCTTGACGTATGATGCAATCATTATCTTAAGAGTTCTATTCACCCTTTCTGTCAAATTAGTCTGTGGATGGTATTCAGTGGTGAGTTTTTGAATTGCACCCCATTGTCTGCAGGTAGCATGCAGAAGTTGAGATGTAAACTGCGGTCCTCGGTCCGACACCAAATAAGTAGGTACCCCCCATCGAGTAAATATCTCCTTGATAAGAATGTTAGTTATCAAAGGTGTCTTAGCTTAGTTACGATCTGGTGCTTAATGATAGATGTTTGGCCCAACTCGTGTACAGACAGTCGGCCAGTTCAGCAGCAATCCCTCTAAATGCCTCTTCTCTGTCCGGGAAGCATCAGCAAGATCTACTAAATCCTTAATAGCACTAACAGTGTCACTCGATACTTGCACTGTTGGCAGTGCACAATATATGTTAACTGAGGGCAGCTGGTCATAGCAAGAGAAAGGGTGTACTGTTTCCTTCTGTCCAGGCAATGAATATGTGGGGGTGTACTGTTTCCTTCTGTCCAGGCAATGAATATGTGGAGGTGTCAAAATCCAACTTGACTCTGCATGACACAATGAACTCAAGGCCTAAAATGAGTGGAAAAGACAAATCTTCATCTTTCATGATAAACAGTCGCAATGGGTTTGTGCATCCTTGCAGGGTACACTCCCAGGTTACTTCACCTAATGCCCTCTGGATGTGGCCATTGGCCAGGGCAAATGTCTGTCCCTGACAGGACTGCCAAGACTTGGCCTCATCCTTCAATCTTCTCCACAGTGACTCCTGGATTAAAGAGTATGAGCTGCCTGAATCCACAATGGCTTCTCAAGGCTGGTTACACAAAGTTACAGTCAAGGTAAGAAGTTTGACATTACCTCTTGTTAACAATGCCATGCTGTGGTTCCCGGGCTTACCTCTACAGAACTTATCTAGGCCCCCTTTCCTAAAGGATCTTTCTGCCTGCCGTTGCTTCCAGAAGGCCCTTTCCTCAGCAAGGTCTCGTTCCACCAAAGTTCCTGTGCGCACCAGGTCATCAAAGGTAGTTACTGTTAAAATGCTTGCTAGACGGGAATTACAGTTTCTCAAAGTAGCCTGCAGAATCTTTTTTTCAGTCATTGTCGATTTAAGTCTAAGACATAAGGCCCAATACTGGAAGGCAAATGTTCGAATATCCTCATCAATCCCTTGCTTTCTCTCTCGTATCCTCCTTTCTGCTTCCACCTCGTGATCATCGGGTAGGAAGGACCGCAAAAAGGCAGCCTTGAACTGACTTCATGTTTTAACATGTGCCTTTTCGGCCACCCACCAATCCTTGGCTGTATGTGTCAGCACAGATGGCAATGTTGCTAATATCTCAGCATCATTCATGGGACATACAGCTAAATATTCTGCACACTTCTCTAAATAAGTTATTGGGTCTTCATCTACTGTGCTCCCAAACTTAGGGAATTCTATTTTTACAGCCATTTTGTAAAACAGCTGGTGTAGCATGGGAGTTAACTGCATCTGGTGTTGATGTAATAGTTGGTGTAAAAGTAGCTCCAGGCGTAAGACAAAACAAGGACTTGAGATGGTTGTCTCTCCTCTTCATGCAATCCATCACAGCTCTTCCTATCTCTTGCAGTTGGTCTTCTAGAGATTTCTTCAGGAGACTACTTTTCTTTTCTACAAAGTCAGTAAGTTTCTCCTCCAACTGTCAAACTTTGAGTGTCAAGAGATGACTGAGTGGTCATTCGCTTTGCCAAATCTTGCATCTGTCCCTCTACAGCAGTCAAACGACGGTCATACTGCTGAAGATAATTCTGAACATATCTTTACACGTTCCACACTCTCTTTCTCCATCTTGTCCATTCTGAATGCCAACTGACTTACCCTTGTTGCAATGGTCAGACTGATCAAACTTTCCTCATCCTCGTCCGGTGGTGGTGGAGGTGGTAGACAACTTGAGTCATTATCCTCTTCTGGAGTAGTCGCCCCTCCTTCCGATTCTATATACAAACTGCTGAAGGAGTGTATCAGTGCTTGAACTGGCTCATGTCGGGTCATGAAAGGTTCAGAAGTACAGCCTGGATCCATTTTGGGAATAGGCAAGGCAAGGCAAGGCAAGTTTATTTATATAGCACATTTCATACACAGTGGTAATTCAAAGTGCTTTACATAAAAGAAAGTGAAAGACATTTAAAATCAATAAAAACATGGAAATAAAAATAATAAAAACAAAGAATTTTAAAATGATATAGAAAATGATTTAAAATAAATTTAAAGAAAATGATTATACATAAAATGTATTGCAGTCAGTTCGGACATATAGCACAGTGCTCATTCAACAAATGCACAGTTAAACAGATGAGTTTTGAGTCTTGATTTAAATGTGGCTAATGTTTTAGCACATCTGATCTCTTCTGGAAGCTGGTTCCAACTGCGGGCCGCATAATAGCTAAAAGCAGACTCCCCTTGTTTTGTGTGAACCCTTGGTATTTCTAACTGACTCGATCCTAATGATCTGAGTGGTCTGTTTGGTTTATATTCAGTGAGCATATCAGCAATATATTTAGGTCCTAGGCCATTGAGTGACTTATAAACGAGTAAAAGTACTTTAAAATCAATCCTAAATGTAACTGGAAGCCAGTGTAAGGACCTGAGGACTGGTGTGATATGCTCAGATTTTCTGGTTCTAGTCAGAATCCTGGCAGCAGCGTTCTGGATGAGCTGCAGTTGTCTAATGGTCTTCTTGGGAAGGCCGGTGAGGAGACCATTACAGTAATCAGTAATCAGTGAATAGAATCAGTGTTGTCTCATGCAGGAGTTCCTGCCAAGAATAAGACTAAAAAAGATGAAGCAACTATCAATTACAAATGCTTCCACAAATTGTAACCTACCACTTGCGTAAATGTTGTACATGGATATATTGGATAGACATAGCATATGATTGATTCAAAGAGCACACATTCAATTCACTCTTCAGGAAATTTTCTAAAGCGGTAATCAAGGTCCCTGTTTGGGCACCAAATTATGTAACAGTCACCAATATCAAATGTCACATAAAGAAAATTAAGGGGGATCAATCAACAGTGAATAGCTTACTATATTTCTTTAGAAGAGCATAGAACTTCAACATCAAACATTGCAAGTGACTGGACCACCTTTCGTGTAGCAGTGCTATCAGTCTGTTCATACTTGGAGGCAAAAGCATTTTAAAAGCTCTAATCGGATTTAAAGTCCTAAGTTACCACCAATGTCCTTAGTTCATCACAGCGTTGTAGATGGTAGGATATTACAGGGATAAAGTTCAAGATCATCCACGGCAGTAGTCCATAAAGTAATTCAGAAGAAATTCCAAAGTTGAAGTGAATCGTTAATCAGAAACACTGACCAGTTGAGATGTCTTCAAAATCAGGTGAATACAAAAACCTTCTAGACAAACAATACAACATGAGGTTCAGGAAGCAAAGTACATTTCCCATTATAAAACCTCTGATAATATTAAAGAGACAATAAAGCAACTTACATTGAGATATAGAACACAAAGGTTCCTCAATAAGGGTTTGAAAAAGCATGGAGAGCAAATACTCTCAGCTCACATGTGTCCTTACTCAAACCTCCCACGCCTCTTATTCTCTAATCTAGAAAAACTTGACTAACAATGACTCCCTTGTGCCCCCTCATGACTGGGAGTAAAATTACCACTTAAATCACAGAAGTAGGGTAACAGCTTACTAGATCTGTTACAAAATAATTTTCCTTAGAGTCAATAGACGATTAAAACGGTCCATGCTACAGTTAATTCCTGAAGATGTAATATATAACTGATAACAACCTGTTATGATTAATTATGTTCATCTCACTTGAGCTCATTTGTTACACTCTGATTGGATGTTCAGTTTAGCAAACGAGTCAGTGTTCGAGAATTAAAGCGAAAGAGATGAAAACTAGTAAGTAGAGGAAGGTCGCACAGACAAAAGGCTATTTTAATGTTACGTGATTTTTCCCAAGCATTTCAATATGTGAATGTTTTCATGACAGCTTGGGCCGTTTAAAATGATAAAAGTTATCAACATTACTGATATTCAAAATGGTAAGCAAGCACTGCTTTGTTTACGTTTGCTATATCTGCATTTATATCGTATTTCTTTGTTTCATTTTTTTTCCTTTTAAATGACAAATATATACTATTGGTAGCTAATGATATAGTGGTAAGTGCCGTCAGCTTTTGTAACATCTAGTTTGAAGTCTTGGTGTGTCCCAGCCTTAATACGTAAAAATAACACATTAAAATTAAGTGCTACCACACAAATCCCCCTCACCATCTTTGGGATTGCGCCACTGGACCTCTGTCAATCGCTACTCCTCCTAAGAGCAAGGTATCAGTTCTTGAGACTCAAGCTATGGAGAATTCTGTTAAGGAGGCATTAGCTTCAGGCTTCATATGCTCTTCCACATCCCCTGTTGAAGCATCCCATGTTGAAGGATTCTTCTCCGTACAGAATAAAGATGGCGGCCTCATACCCTGCATTGATTACCCTGGCCTCAATTCTGTTACAGTCAAGTACAGATACCCACTGCCATTAGTCCCTTCTACCCTGGAACAACTGTGTGAGGCTTGGATTCTCAACAAATTAGACCTCAGAAGAGCGTACATCCTCCTGTGAATCAGAGAGGCAGATCCTTTTTTACACCACAAGAGGACACTGTAAATACCAGGTCATGCCATGTGGTCTTGCCAATGCACCAGCTGTATTCAAGTCCTTCATAAATGAAATCTTCCATGTCCTCCTAAACCAAGGCACAGCACATTCAGCATGTTAAACCTGTACTCGCTTGGCTACAAGACAACCATTTGTATGCTAAGGCAGAGAAACATTTCATAGCACCATGACCACTTCCCTAGGATACAACATCAGCCACCCAGGGGTAGAAATGGATCTGCCAGAAAACATGGCAGTAAGAGAATGGCCACAACCATCAATAATTACAAACGTTTACAGATAGTTAGGTAGAAAATATAGCACATGAACAGAATTGGCACAAACAGCACTCAGAACGCTCAAAACCAGGTTCACCACAGCTCCCACTATCAAACAGCCTGACTCTAAACTCCCATTTGTTACAGGAGTAAAAAGTAAAGAGTGTAAAGACCATCGACTCTACCGTGCGACTCCACCGGGCTGGGACACCGGCAAAGGATATAAGTATTGCTTTTTATTTTTATTTAATTTATTTTTTTCCTTTATATGTTTACTATTGAAATGTTGTTGTATGCATTTGTCAATTTTATTTAATTTCTGTATTTTCTTAAATGGGTGTGTATAGAGTATTTACAGAGTGTTAACTTTTAGTTTTAGTTACTTTTTCTTTGGTGAAGTCGCTTTGGATAAAAGCGTAAGTCGCTTTGGATAAAAGCGTCTGCTAAATGACTAAAAGTAAAAAGTAAAGAGTGTTGTAGTGAGTGGGGTGGGGCCGAGAGCCGTGGGAACGGAGCGAGGCCGGTGGAGTTAATGATAATGAGCGACACCTGCACCACTCACCGGTCTCGAGTCCCACAGAAGAGTTCCGGAAGGATAAAAGGAGGAGTGACGACAGTGGAAGACGAGAGAGGACCAGGCCTGGATTTTATTTTGTGTTTTGTGTGCAGCAGTCGTCCGTGAGGGGCTGACGCTTTACGTTTGTTTATTTTGATTATTAAATTGTTTGTAAATGTTTGCCGGTTCCCGCCTCCTTCTTCCCGACCTACGAACTTTGTTACAAGTGTAAAGACCATCGACTCTACCGTGCGACTCATCCGGGCTGGGACACCGGCAAAGGATATAAATATCGCTTTTTATTTATTTATTTATTTTTTTCCTTTATATGTTTACTATTGAAATGTTGTTGTATGCATTTGTCAATTTTATTTAATTTCTGTATTTTCTTAAATGAGTGTGTATAGAGTATTTACAGAGTGTTAACTTTTAGTTTTAGTTACTTTTTCTTATTTGTACGTCGCTTTGGATAAAAGCGTCTGCTAAATCACTAAAAGTAAAGTAAAGAAAGTAAAAGAAGTGGCTGCTCCTGACTGTGGAACAGAAGCTGTTCTATCACAGAGCCATGGCATACCAAGAACAATCTATTCCCACGCTTTCTTTTCCAGAAAATTAACCCCTGAAGAGCAAAACTATGATGTGGACAACAAGAGCTTCTCTCCATCAATGTGGCATTAGAGGAGTGGAGACACTAGCTGGAAGGGGCAGCTCACCCATTCCAGGCAATAACGAATCACAATTTGGAGTATATTTAGAGTGCCAAACATCTGAACCCTTGGCAAGCACGATCGTCATTATTCTTTACGAAATTTCAGTTCATAGTCATATATTGACTCTGCAGTAAGAACAGCAAATCAGATGGTCTCTCCAGGAGCTATAACCCTTCACATGCTCCTACCCACCAAGACTCAATCGTACCATCATCAGTCATTACAGCACCCAACCAACACAAAATCATGGCGTGTGAACAACAGAAACAGATCCAACCCCAGCAGCATGCCCTCCTACTAAACAATAGGTACCATTTATGATCGGACATCACCCAGTGGTTTCATATGGTTCTCAGCAGCGGACATTCAAGTATTCAATGCTCCATCATGCTAGTTCATAAGTCATTATGATGGCCAAGTTTAACTCAGGATGTTACTAACTTTGCCAAGTCTTGGACCATTTATGCATGGTCAAATAAATAAATGAATAAATAAAATAAAGCCCAGAGAACTCCCTGCTGGACTACTTGAAATTGTCACTGGTCCCATCTATCTGTGGATTTTGTCACTGATTTCCCTAATTCTAAGAGTTTCACAGCTATTCTGGTTACAATAGACAGTTTTCCAAGAAATTTGGTATCATTTGTAATATTGTTTTGAATAAAAAAAACAATATTGTAATAATTTCCAAGTCATGAAGTCTGGCTCCCCTTAAAGTTCTCTCTACAGCCATGGAAACTGCTAATGGCTTGTTTCATCACATTTTCAGAGTTTACAATATACTAGAGGACAATGGGTCTCATTCACTAAACATGCGTACACACAAATTTTGTGTGAAATGTGCGTACGAACGTTTTCACGAATGAATCATGATTCATCAAAAACTTTCGTACTAAAATTTATTCTAAATGTAAGAAAACAATTCAAGAACAATTTATACCACACGTACGCAATAATCATGTACGCCCGGGGCCTTGTAAGCATGTATAAAGAACCCTACATATAATTAGATATGCTATTTACAGGGTGGGTGAAAAGTAACTAGACATTAAAATTGATAATAAAGTATGATTAGAGGTCCAATTATATATATATGGAACTAGGAAACCAGGAAACCGCTTTGTAGTGTAGACAGGCTAGCAATAATCGGCGGTGAGCAAGAGCAAGTCCCAGGCTTAAATAGTGAGTGGGTGTTGGTGAAATGATAATCAGGTGTGGGCGAGGTAATGGTGAACAGCTGTGCATGTCGTCAGTGCAATGGATTGTGGGAAATGGAGTCCAGTGTGTTGTGAGTGAACGGGTGACCTCTAGTGGTGGTTGACCGGGAGAGCATGGACCAGATTCGTGACATATATACAGGTCCTTCTCAAAAAATTAGCATATTGTGATAAAGTTAATTATTTTCTGTAATGTACTGATAAACATTAGACTTTCATATATTTTAGATTCATTACAACACAACTGAAGTAGTTCAAGCCTTTTATTGTTTTAATATTGATCATTTTGGCATACAGCTCATGAAAACCCAAAATTCCTATCTCAAAAAATTAGCATATTTCATCCGACCAATAAAAGAATGGCCATTAGGTTCATTTATGCACTCAATACTTGGTCGGGAATCCTTTTGCAGAAATGACTGCTTCAATGCGGCGTGGCATGGAGGCAATCAGCCTGTGGCACTGCTGAGGTGTTATGGAGGCCCAGGATGCTTCGATAGCGGCCTTAAGCTCATCCAGAGTGTTGGGTCTTGCGTCTCTCAACTTTCTCTTCACAATATCCCACAGATTCTCTATGGGGTTCAGGTCAGGAGAGTTGGCAGGCCAATTGAGCACAGTAATACCATGGTCAGTAAACCATTTACCAGTGGTTTTGGCACTGTGAGCAGGTGCCAGGTCGTGCTGAAAAATGAAATCTTCATCTCCATAAAGCTTTTCAGCAGATGGAAGCATGAAGTGCTCCAAAATCTCCTGATAGCTAGCTGCATTGACCCTGCCCTTGATAAAACACAGTGGACCAACACCAGCATTACTGACTGTGGGTAATTGACACTGGACTTCAGGCATTTTGGCATTTCCCTCTCCCCAGTCTTCCTCCAGACTCTGGCACCTTGATTTCCGAATGACATGCAAAATTTGCTTTCATCCGAAAAAAGTACTTTGGACCACTGAGCAACAGTCCAGTGCTGCTTCTCTGTAGCCCAGGTCAGGCGCTTCTGCCGTTGTTTCTGGTTCAAAAGTGGCTTGACCTGGGGAATGCGGCACCTGTAGCCCATTTCCTGCACACGCCTGTACACGGTGGCTCTGGATGTTTCTACTCCAGACTCAGTCCACTGCTTCCGCAGGTCCCCCAAGGTCTGGAATCGGTCCTTCTCCACAATCTTCCTCAGGGTCCGGTCACCTCTTCTCGTTGTGCTGCGTTTTCTGCCACACTTTTTCCTTCCCACAGACTTCCCACTGAGGTGCCTTGATACAGCACTCTGGGAACAGCCTATTCGTTCACAAATTTCTTTCTGTGTCTTACCCTCTTGCTTGAGGGTGTCAATGATGGCCTTCTGGACAGCAGTCAGGTCGGCAGTCTTACCCATGATTGCGGTTTTGAGTAATGAACCAGGCTGGGAGTTTTTAAAAGCCTCAGGAATCTTTTGCAGGTGTTTAGAGTTAATTAGTTGATTCAGATGATTAGGTTAATAGCTCGTTTAGAGAACCTTTTCATGATATGCTAATTTTTTGAGATAGGAATTTTGGGTTTTCATGAGCTGTATGCCAAAATCATCAATATTAAAACAATAAAAGGCTTGAACTACTTCAGTTGTGTTGTAATGAATCTAAAATATATGGAAGTCTAATGTTTATCAGTACATTACAGAAAATAATGAACTTTATCACAATATGCAAATTTTTTGAGAAGGACCTGTGTGTATATATATATATATATATATATATATATATATATATATATATAATTAGAGGTCCAAACAACAAATCACCTGATCTAACCTTATATAAACGGTGATTATTGTGTCTCACCTTGTGTTTGGAGGCATGGCACACTTGGTACTGCTTGAAGACAATACGGCGCGTGCTCTAAGGAGAGAGCGCGTCTTTAGAGAGCGCACAGATATGTTTGCTGAGAGTGACGAATGGCTGTTCAGTCGCTTTTAAATAGCAAATTTTTTCTGGCTTCCACCTCCGACAGCAAAACCTCACACTCATTATTGTTAAAGTTCTTTTTCTTTGTCTTTTGTTTCGGTGCCATAATTGTCTTTCTCTAGACGAATGCTGCTTTGCGGAAAGACCTTATATGGAGCTGGTTTGGTAATCTGGTTTGGTAATCTCAAAAAATTTTGAGCCTCGTGCACGCGGGCGTTCATTTAGAACACTCCAAATTCACTAACAGAAGAACGAGTTTAAGAACAAGCTCATATGCGTACGCACGTGTTGTGAATTAGGCGGAAAGTTTTCGTGAGAAGTTCAAATGTCCGTATAAATACGAAAAACGTACGCAATTATTAGTGAATGAGACCCATTGTGTCAGACCGGGTTCCCACATTACTTCATAGGTATGGTAATTGACTTTCTGCAAAAAGCTAAATATTAATGTCAGTCTCACCTCAGGCTATCATCCACAGGCTAATGGAGAGCTGCAGAGGCTCAATCAGGAGATCGGTCACTACCTCAATAATCAGGAAAAATGGAGTAACTTCCTTCAATGGGCTGAATATGCCCAGAATTCCCTTACTCATTTCTTCACTGGACTCACTCCCTTCCAATGTGTTTTGGGCTACCAACTATCCATGTTCCCTTGTTCAAGTGAACCCTCAAAGGTCCAGGAGTGGACGACTGGATCAGGAGGAGTGACAGGGTGTGGGACAGCGCTCAAGTCAGACTCTAACGTACCATCTGGGCCCAACAAATTCAAGCCGACCACAGAAGGACCAACTACCAGCCAGGCCTGAGTGTCTGGTTATGTACAAGGAACCTTCGACTACAGCTACCCTGCAGAAAACTCAGCCCCAGGTACATAGGTTTATTTAGTATCCTAAGACCAATTATAAATGATACGTTGTGTGCGCGAGAGGCTCCGACATGATCACGCACATTGTCCTTACCACTGTGGAAAAAAAAAAAAATATTCTGTCATTTTTGGTCATAAAGAAAGGAGTAAGACATCATTTGCAATGGTAAAGGGTTTACTTTTATTTATGTATACTCACAATAACAACACAACTACACCTTTGCAAGATAAAGAAAACAAACAGATTGCACTTTTAGCCATCTCTGTTTTCTTAAACTTGTGGTGCGGCCATACAAATAAAATGAAACAGAATGTTCCTTTTGTTTTGTAAATTATTTCACTGAAACATATTTCCTGTAGGCTTTTTTGTTTTATTCCTTTCATATGTCATTCTGTTTTACTCCATTGTCTCCTGTTGTTCATGCACATGCAAAACTAAACCACTGAAAAGAAAAACATTTATTTTAATAGGTGACATATTTGATTTAAATCTAATTGAACATTCTAGTTTTTTCAGTTAGCAGATAGGAAATGAACATCGTAATGTTTGAGAATGAGCTCAGTCAGCGAGAGAAGGTGGACTTTAGTGGTTGTTTGAATGCATTCGACCACTGGAGCGTCCACACTACGAGCACAATCTGGTCAAATGCGTTTTCGACTACCGCTGATAGAGGACAAGCTCAAAAAGTTTTAGACACCTGTATTTAGCATTGTCCACTTGTGTTCAGCTCAAAACAGCATCTTAATGTCAGGTGTAAATGGGGCCATTGACATCACTCCATTCCTTCTACAGATACTTCTTGTTTGTTGGTTTAATTTTCTTTAGTTTTTTTTTATTTATTTTGTCTGGTCAGAGGAGAATGACACTATTTTGACAAACTATTTCCCTATTCTAACCTGACTTTGAGTTGATCAAAACAATTCTGTTTTCTGTTTGTTTCAAATCAAACAAATCATGTTTGCTAACTCAGTTCAAATTCAGAAAGTGAATTGGAATTTAAAAGGCTTACTCAGTTTGTGCACAACCCTGTAGCCCTTGTTTTTCTGAGAGGACTGAACAAAGTAATTGAAAGGTTTTCAAGGTGGGAAAGGATACAACCTGTTCTGTTTATCCAACAAACAGAGGCTGCCATAAAGCAGTTACATTAAATGAAGGTTTGTAGGGAAAATTCTGCTTTGTCCATTTTCAGAAGGCAAAGCACAGACTGGAAGAACATCAAGAAACAATTGAGACTGCTGGCTAGCACTCCTCAGGGACAGAGAGTGAGAGAGAGATAAAGATAAAGAGAGATCAGCAGAAAGACAGAGAGAGAGAGAGAGAGAGAACAGAAGGAGAACAAACAGAACGGAGATGAAGTGTACAAAGGTCGACAGGCCGACTTTACAAGACAAGGGATGATTTTTCTTCTTTAGTGTTTCTTTTGCACACCAAATGTGGTGCTCATTTCATAAACCAGTGGAAAACAGGAGGCCTAAACTGAAAAGAAAAGCATGACCTCTGTACGGAGAGGAGAGCGGATGTTCTCATATCACTCAATGTCTCAATACTAACAACAAAAGCTACAAAGCAACTTATCCTGGATCATTTAGTGTGTCAGTCACTGGATCAATCATTTTATTTGAAAACATATCAATAACCCATGACAGATCTTTCAAAACATGTGGTTACACTTTATTTTAAGGTGATGCTGTTACAGTGTAATTAAATATAAAGTATTACATATAAGTACATACATGAACAGCATGCACTTTTTATGGGGTTGGGGTTAGGGTAAGGATTCGGGGTTGGTTTAGGGTTAGTTGCATGTAAATATTAATCATTTATACAGGCTTGTATAAGTCTGATCTTTAATTTCAGCAAAAGCAACAGCTTCTACGAGTCAGAACATGCAAATTAGCTGAAATCCAAAAAAAAAAAAAAATCATTGTACCATTGGAAATTTGAAACTAAGATTCAAGATTCAAGAGTTTTTATTTGTCACATACACAATTATATAGGGTATAACCAGCAGTGAAATGTAGGTCAGGTCCGCTCCAAGGACAGTGCAACTATATAGAATACAAATATTAAGAAGGAGAAGTACAAAACATAAAATAAAATAAAAGAATAAAATAAAATAAGATAAGATAAAAAATATAATATAAATGTGCAGGTCAGTATGTTGTTGACTTAAATAGTAATAAGAGGAATGTGCAAAAATAATGTGCAAAAAGTTGTACAGGGTATTTGAATAGCAGCAATATGAGGTAGAGAAAAAATATGAATAGCTTATTGATATGGTGATATTTACATGGAGTCAAGTGATGTTATGACACAGAGTTAGAGTTTAGGAGCCTGATGGCCTGGGGGAAGAAGCTCCTCCTAAGTCTCTCAGTTTTTGCCATCAGGCTACGGAAGCGCTTACCAGATGGAAGCAAAGTGAATAGACGGTTACCAGGGTGATTTGAGTCCTTGAAGATTTTGACAGCTCTATTTTTGCAGCGTTTGAGGTAGATGTCCTGCAGAGAGGGGAGAGCAGACCCTGAGATGCGCTCAGCTAAGCGCACAACTCTCTGTAGTGCTTTGCAGTCCTGATTGGAGCTGTTTCCATACCACACTGAGATGCACTGAGTCATACACTTTCTATGGTCCCTGAATAGAAAGTTTTCAGGATTGCTGGTGAGACCCTGAATTTCCTCAGCTGTCGCAGATGGTACAGTCTTTGCCTGGCTTTCTTAACCTGTGTTTGGATGTGTGTAGTCCAAGTCAGGTTCTCGGAGATGTTTACACCGAGGTACTTGAAGCTACTCACCCTCTCCACAGGGGTCCCACTGATCATAAGAGGAGTGTAGGGCTGCTGCTGTCTCTTCCTAAAGTCCATGATCAGCTCTTTAGTTTTGCTCACATTCAGAGAGAGACAGTTGTCCTGGCACCATGATGTGAGTCTCTCTACCTCATCCAAGTATGCGGTCTCATCGTTGTTGGAGATGAGGCCCAGAACCACAGTATCATCAGCGAATTTGACAATAGATGTGGAGCTGTGAGAGGACACGCAGTCATGCGTGTAGAGAGAGTAGAGCAGGGGACTCAGGACACAGCCCTGTGGGGCTCCTACGTTCAGAGTGATGGAGTTTGAGGTGAACTGGCCAACTTTCACCACTTGAGGTCTGCCGGTGAGGAAGTCTTGAATCCAGTCACAGAGTGAGGAGTTTAGGCCGAGGTCTGTGAGTTTAGAAGCCAGCTTGATGGGGACTATAGTGTTGAAAGCTGAGCAATAGTCAATGAATAGCAGCCTTACATAATTCCCATTGTTGCTGTCCAAGTGTGTGAGGGAAGAGTGGAGAACGTGAGAAATGGCATCGTCCGTGGATCTATTTGGGCGATAAGCAAACTGAAGAGGGTCCAAAGTATCAGGGATGGAGGAGCAGATGTGGCTCTTTACAAGTCTCTCAAAAACCTTCATGACTATAGATGTGAGGGCAACTGGGCGATAGTCATTCAGGCAAGAGGGTTTATTGTTCTTTGGCACAGGGATAATAATGGATTTTTTGAATTAAGTGGGAACCACGGAGGTAGCAAGGGACTCATTAAAAATGGAAGTAACTAAAAACTAAAAAGCTAATCATATAATGTGACTCAGTAGATTCACAGTATTATATTGGAACCAAGTCACAGGAAGACAGATACGGTTTTCTGAGAATAAACTGTGCTGATATGGGCTGAGGGGATATTCCCTCTCCTCAGTGTGTCTGGAAATGCTGCTGTACAGTCAGATATGAGCACCAGACAAATATCCAGAACCTAAAAGGCCACCATTGTGTCTGAGAAATCCGTCAAAGCTGACCATTCAGGAAAATAACACACAGCCAGAAAAATCCCAGCTACGCTGAGAGAGGGAGTGAGAGAATGGAGCTCCGCAGATACACAGACCTCACAAGTGTGACGTTTATCATACTTTGGGCTCTTTGTATGGAGGTGAAGTTAAATATGGAAGTGGATACTGTGACTTTTTTGCAAAATAAACCTTGGTGGAGTGATCATAAAATCAGAAGCTGACTGTATATGCTATCAAGTTCATAACGTGTATTAGCAAAAATACATGCACAACACTGATTTGAGTGTCACGATTTTACGATTCTGGGACAACAAACACAATTTAGCAGCATTATATTAAAGATTAAACTACCCATATATTTTCTCACTGGCCAGTCAAAATAAAGTATTCTAGACAATAATTCAATAGGTACAACACAAATTCCGGAAAGGTTGGGACGTTTTTTAACTGAGCCTTGCCCCACAGGACACAATGGCGCTTCTGGACAATGTTCACATATGGCTTCCTTTTTGCATGATGAGCTTTAGTTGGCATTTGCAGATGGCACGGCGGATTGTGTTTACCGACAGTGGTTTCACAGTATCCACTGCTCCGGGTGTGTGTTCACGATGTGTGTGTGTTCACTGCTGTGTGTGTGTGTGTGTGTGTTCACTGCTGTGTGTGTGCACGTTGTATGGGTTAAATGCAGAGCACGAATTCCGAGTATGGGTCACCATACTTGGCCGTATGTACTTTTACTTTACTTTACTTTTGTCATTTAGCAGACGCTTTTGTCCAAAGCGACTTACAAATAAGAAAAAGTAACTAAAACTAAAAAGTTACAACTCTATAAATACTATCTACCCACATATTTAAGAAAATAAAGAAATTAAATAAAATTGACACCTGAATATAACAACAACATTTCAATAATAAACATATCAATGAAAAAATTAAATAAAAAGCTACTACTATCCCTTGCCGGTGT
Source organism: Barbus barbus (assembly GCF_936440315.1). Classification (NCBI taxonomy): domain Eukaryota; kingdom Metazoa; phylum Chordata; class Actinopteri; order Cypriniformes; family Cyprinidae; genus Barbus; species Barbus barbus. The sequence continues at coordinate 737,738 of NC_136755.1, forward strand.
CCCTGCCCGGTGGAGTCGCACGGTAGAGTCGATGGTCTTTACACTCTTTGGTCTTCACACTAAGAGGGCTTCACACGACGACTGCTGCGACCGCTGCCGCGGTATAATAACCTTTATTATACCAATCTAACAAATGATCATTTCAATTCAGCTGGACCCACTTTCCTGTTTATCAACTACAAATGGCCAAGCAAGTGCACACACTGACAAGATACACGATACAGTACGAGACCAAACGCGATTTCAGCAACTCTCATCCTAGTAAACAAAATAAGCGTTTCCTAGCAACGGCAAATGCGCTAAACACTGAGACAAGTAAATACACTTACGAGCTGATTTTAAACTTCCGCTGATAGACTGCTTCTCTTAAAGACCACTTCATTACACTGCCTTCTGCTGGCGCTTGAACCCACTTTCCTGTTTATCAACTACAAATGGCCAAGCAAGTGCACACACTGACAAGATACACGATACAGTACGAGACCAAACGTATGTCACGTCACTTTCACTTTCAGGAAGTATTCCTGGGCTCATTTAGTAATGTCAATGACAGAATTGTGCCGATGAGTGATGCAGTATCGTCTGAGGGCCCGAAGACCAAGGGCTTCCAACAAAGGTCCTTGTCCCTTACAGACAGAGATTTCTCCAGTTTCTCTGAATATTTTGATGATGTTATGCACTGTAGATGATTAGATTTGCAAAGCCTTTGCAATTTGATATTGAGGAACGTTGTTTTTAAGGTATTCCACAATCTTTTTTACGCCCTCTTTCACAGATTGGAGAGCCTCTGCCCATATGTCATGAATCTAGCCTACGAACTTCCGTTAACTCACCAACAGAGGTCCCTCGCTCACCACAGGGACTCTTGCACTAGTTTTCATTTTATTCAAATTTAAAAAATGTCCCAACATTTCTGGAATTCGGGTTATAAATAATGAAATTATTAAAGGTAAGCACAATGTGTTGATCTCATTTCAGAAATGGTTTCATGGGAACGTCTGTACATGTAGCAATGAGAGTCCGAGTCAAACAGTGTGTTGTTCAAGGCCGTTTCTGCCTTCCATCATTCTGAGAGAGAACTGACCTTATTCTGAGATTTCTCACAGTGTCAGAGATTGCATTCATTCACATCACAATTCAATCAGGCTGTTTTAGGTTTTTTATTATGGGGTTAATTTGACTTTTTAAATCTAGCCCATATCAGACACTGGCCTAATATGCAACAAGCAACACTCTTAATCTGCTAAATTAGTGCATTTTTACTTTTTGTGTTGACATATTATTATTATTTTTAGATTGAACATACGGAATGGATTGTACTTTATAAAATAGGCAATAGGCATTAGTTACGTGGTGTTTTTCCACCAATACCAAATTGCAATAATTTGTATAGTAAACTATCATGCCAAACAGAGTAGAAAGCTTCTTTTTAAATCAACAAAGCATGTAAATATTTTTCTGTTTGCCCTTTAGATTTTTGTTTATTAGAGTGTGGAGAGAATAGATGTGGTCGGGTGTGTGTTATTTTGGTAAAAAGCTAATTTGTGATTAACTGTATTTAGGATGCTGTGTATTGTAAGGAATATCACCATGCGGCTAATTATTATATTGCAAAAAAGCTTTGCTAGGTTACTGCCCACACAAATGCCACAGCAATTAGTGTGATTGAATCTATTCTCCTTTTTATTTATGAAGAAAAAAGGAGTCAGCACAGTTCTGGAAAACAATGAGAATCCAGTAGAAAGATAGGGTGCAATGTATTTGTAAGAACATGACTGATTCCTCTACTGGATGTCTAGCAGCACGGCTGTCGTTACACTCAATGATTGAATGGCACAGTTGTGTTTTGCTCTGTGTTGTGTGTTTAACCTTTCTCTGATGCGGGTGTCTGCCTGTCTCAGATTAGCAATGCATATTTGACAGCAGCTGTAAAATCCACCACTGCTCAACATCTGGCCCTGGAGGGAAACCCTTTTATAGGGGACACATGACTGCACACTGAGCCCGATCCATCCCAGCAAAACACAGCTGTCAGGTTAACCACTTCCAGGTGAGTGTGTTTCTTTGCGCTTCTGTCTGAAACCCTCTCACACATCCTCCATTCACACTGTACCTCAGCTCTACTGCCCAACAAAGACACAAGGGACACACTGATTCAGCTCACTGAAGAGTTGTAAGAATATGCAGGACAGAACTCTTTTCCAGTTATAATCCCTATAAAATTATGGTTTTCCCTGTTGTCTGTACATCATTTGCTTCACGTCTGGATCACAGTCCACTAAAAATCATAGAGTTCACAGAAATCTCCATTTCAGTCTTATGGGACGCTCTGTAAACACACTGATGCTTGTCAGACCTAGCTACAGTAACAAAGCCAGGGGTCGAGTGAGTCCTCGAAGCATTGACGAGGCACACAGTATGGACAATATCTCAATGTTACTGCATTAGATGAGATACAGTGTTTCAAAGCAAGTGTCGTCTGCAAACAAAGTATGCTTCACAACTTCCTCTACAGGCCTTTTTACTGTAACTCCTGATCTGACCTCACAGGGAAAACAACAGACCGTAGATCAGCACAATAACAGTGAACATGATCCAATAATGCTTCACAACCACACAGTGTAACAATAACTAATTATTATTAATATATTAAAGCGTTCCTGTAGCTCAAATAGTAGAGCATGGTGCTAGCAACGCCAAGATCATGGGTTCGATTCCTAGGGAAAGCAAGAGCTGATAAAATGTAAAAACTGTAACTTGAATGCAATGTAAGTCCCTTTGGATAAAAGAGTCTGCTAAATATGTAAATGTATATTAATTTATTATTAAAATTTCATATATACAGTCAGGTCCATATATATTTGGAGCTTGGACGTCGCCCCCTCACTCGGACTATCCCGCACCCTCACACAAGATGAGTGTGGAAATAGATTTTATTTATGAAATTTTTTTGTTTTGCGCTCTTTGTACTCTGAACCACCGCTCAATCAACTTTGCTGCATTTGACTGAATCTGGGCAGAGAGTATATCTCTACACACTTCAGAATTGATCCGGCTACTTCTGTCTCATCATCACTAAACACCAGTAAAAGAGCCACTGAAGCCATGCAGCTCATGATCACACTGCTCCATGCTTCACAGATGATGCTGTGTGCTTTGATCATGAGCTGCTCCAAGCCTTCTCCAGACTTTTTTTCTTCCTGTCATTCTGGTACAGGTTGATCTTAATTTCAGCCATCCAAAGAATGCATTTCCAGAAGTGCTCTGGCTTTTTTTAGATGTTTTTGGCAAAGTCTAAACTGGCCTTATTTGCAGCTTGTGGTGAAGCCTCTGTATTTGCTCTGGTGACGTCTTCTCTTGATTGTAGACACGTCTGCCTCCTGGAGAGAGTTCTTCTCTTGGCTGGGTATTGTGAAAGGGTTTTTCTTTACCATGGAGAGGATTCTCCGATCATCACCACTGTTGTCCTCCGTGGACGTCCAGGTATTTTTTATGTTTCTGAGCTCACCAGTGCGGTTTTGTTTTCTCAGAATGAACCAAATGTGACCACTCCTAATGTTCCTGCTATTTCTCTGATGGATTTGTTTTGTTTTTGAAGCCTAACTGCATTATGTTCTGCAACATCTAGACAGACCAGGGACTTATGTGAGGATCCTGTTTGTGGACTTCAGCTCGGCCTTTAATTATTATCCCAAACCTCCTCCTGCCCAAACTAACTCAGCTCTCCATGCCCACCTCCATCTGTCAGTGGATCAACAGCTTCTTGACAGACAGGCAGCAGCTAGTGAGGCTAGGAAAATAAACATCCAGCACCCGTACGATCAGCACTGGAGCTCCTCAGGGCTGCGTTCTCTCCCCACTGCTCTTCTCCCTCTACACCAATGACTGCACATCTAAAGACCCCTCTGTCAAGTTTGCAGACGACACCACACTGATCGGCCTCATTCAGGACGGTGACGAGTCTGCTTACAGACTGGAGGTTAAGGAACTGTCTGTCTGGTGCAGTCTCAACAACCTGGAGCTTAACAGGCTCAAAACTGTGGAGATGATCGTGGACTTCAGGAGAAACCCCCCTGCTCTCCCCCCACTCACCATCATGAACAGCACTGTGACTGCAGTGGAGTCATTCAGATTCTTGGGCAGCACCATCTCCCAGGACCTGAAGTGGGACATTCACATAGACTCCATTGTGAAAAAGGCCCAGCAGAGGCTGTATTTCCTTCACCAGCTGAGGAAGTTCAACCTGCCACAGGAGCTGCTGAAACAGTTCTACTCCGCCATCACTGAATCCATCCTCGGCACTTCGATAAAAGACTGGTTCAGCTCAGCTACCAAATCTGTCCTCAGAAGACTACGGAGGGTAGTCCGGATTGCCGAGCAAATCATTGGTACAACCCTCCCCACTCTCCAAGAACTATACTTATCCAGAGTGAGCAAAATCACTCTGGAGGGCTGGCAAAATCACTCTGGACCCCTCACATCCAGCACACTCCCTCTTTGAACTGTTACTGTCTGGTTGACGCTACAGAGCTCTGAGCACCAGAACGACCAGACACAGGAACAGTTTCTTCCCTCAGGCAATCCATCTCATGAACACCTGACAATAATTGTGGAACACACACTATTTATACACTTATTTATCTAACACACATACTTAGTCTACATTTCGAATTTGCACATAATATACCTGTACATACTTTTGTCAATTTGCATATTGTTATTCCCTATTTACTAGTTCTATTTTATCCTTTTTAATATCTGTGTTTTTGTCTTGTCACTGTTATTCTGTTGCACTGTGGAAGCTTCTGTCACAAAAACAAATTCCTCATATGTATAAACATACCTGGCAATCAGTGGTGTGAAGTAACTAATTACAAATACTCACGTTACAGTAATTAAGTAGTTTTTATCAGTAATTGTACTTTTTTGAGTAGTTTAAAAATTGTGGACTTTTACTTTTACTTGAGTACATTTTAAGTGATGTATCGTACTTTTACTCTGCTATTTTCCTCCGTTTGTGGTCATTACATGCTTATTTTAATTTTATTTTTATCCATTAATATGATTGGATAGGGAGATAGTGTCTCGTGACTTTCGTCAAATCAAATTGTGCATAGAAAACTTTAACCGCCAACTGCTGTGTAGCCTATCATGGCTGCTGGAAGTGCATTCTTCAAGCATCAATGCAGTCACATCTTCCTCTAATATGTTAAGGTAAATTTTGGATTTCTGCTTACTAAATTATTTGTATATATATGCTTGCCTATCTACACGACCTGAAATTTGGTGTGAGGTTGCGGGTATTGCGTACAGTGTTAAATCCCGCAAGTGCCACGTTCAGTAAATTCCCTCTCACTTAAGAGCCGCGCGATTTGCGCTGCTTCGTTTCTCTCACGCGCGTTCAGCTGCAGTCACTTGGATAAGTTTTTGCTTGTTGAACTTGTTGACTTTTGATGACTTTGAGCGTGTGATGTGCGCTGTGAAAAAGTGTGTTGGAAACACTGTAAAACGATTTGCAATATTGTAATCAAATTGAGGACCAATCTGCACCTTATTGATGATATTATAGATTGAATACTGCATCTGTGTCAGCGCGTGATGTAATAAAACTGCAGCTCATTAATAAACTTTTTTAATTTCTTTTTTTTTATCAATTTTATTCAATCCGCCTTCATTTAGCATGTGCACTCGCATTCAGTTGTGGATGCTGCTGATTCACCGAGACCGCCGCGGCTCAGCAAGAGACGTGCGTTTGTGTTTTCTTTTGAAAAAGTTTCCCCAGAAATACTTTATTTAATGCATTTTTCCTTACAAATTGTTTTATCTACATAACAATTTGAGTAATGTATATGTACATGTAATGTACATGATGCCATACTTCTAGAACAATGTGCATTTGTTAAAATTGTAACAAATTATCAAGTTTAGTTATTCTTATTTCTTTATTGCAAAACGCTAAAACTGGCACCGTTTTGGAGAGAAATGGGCTCTCATTTTAACCCATATCATGGTGTGTGATGCTGAACTATGAGTTTCTGTTTGTATTTGCACTGTTCTAAACATTAATATTTTATGTGCAACAACAGCATGCTCTCAGTGGCCTTACGCATGATTTTAAATCTATTTTTCAAACTTTATGATTTAAATGGTGATAATTGTACTGAGAATAACTTTCATCTTTTCTTCAACTGAATACTGTTTCCGTGCTGTTTTGATGAGTTTTAAAGAGTTGGCAGTCAAAATCAATCAAAACGGCTGGATATAGGTTAATCATTCTTTATGACAAACAAGATAATGTGAATTCCAGAATGTACAACGTTTTTTAAAGGTGACCCTGGACCACAAAACCATAAGTGTCAATTTTTCACAACTGAGATCTATACATCATCTATACAAAGCTGAGTAAATAATCTTTCCATTGATGTATGGTTTGTTATGATAGGACAATATTTGGCTGAGATACAACTATTTGAAAATCTGGAATCTGAGGGAGCAAAAAAATCTAAATATTGAGAAAATCGCCTTTAAAGTTGTCCAAATTAAGTTCTTAGCAATGCATATTACTAATCAAAAATGAAGTTGAGATATATTTATGGTAGGAAATTTACTAAATATCTTCATGGAACATGATCTTTACTTAATATCCTAATGATTTTTGTCATAAAAGAAAATTCAATAATTTTGACCCATTCAATGTATATTTTTGGCTATTGCTACAAATATACCCCAGCGACTTATTATGAAGGGGTAGAATCCACAGCTCAGTACTCACTACTCAATACTCATGAGTACTTTTAAATAGGCTACTCTTTTACTCTTACTCAAGTAGTTTTTTTGGACAAGTACTTTTACTCTACTCAAACTACATTTTTTGGAAGGTAATGATACTTTTACTTGAGTATATATTTTCAGTACTCTTTCCACCACTGCTGGCAATAAAGCTCATTCTGATTCTGATTCTGAACTGTTGTCTGTTTCACTTGTATTGAGAGAGCCTTTGACTGCATGATGTGGTTCACAGCAACAGCTTCCAAATGCAAATAGCACTCCAGACCTTTTACCTGCTTAATTGATGTAGAAATAAGTAAGAAATAGCCCACATCTGTCCATGAAATGACTTTTGAGTCAACTGTCCAATTACTTATGGTCCCTTGAAAAAAGTGGGAGGTATATATTAAAGACCTGTAATTTCTTAAACTTTTCTCCAATTTTGATCAGAATACCCTCACAATTAAAACTCGGAGTGTGCACTCTAAGCCCATATTTGTTGTTATATACAGGTACATCTAAAAAAATTAGAATATCATGAAAAACTGAATTTTTTTGTAACTTATTTCAAAAAGTGAAACTTTCATATATATTTTAGATTCATAACATGTAAAGTAAGATATTTCAAAAGTTTTTTGTTTTAATTTTGATGATTAGAGCTTACAGCTCATGAAAGTCAAAATCCAGTATCTCAAAATAGAATATTTCCTAAGATCAATCAAAAAAAGGATTTGCAAAGCTGGAAAGTTCAAGTTCTTTAAAGTATGTTCATTTCTGCACTCAATACTTTGTCGGGGCTCCTTTAGCACAAACTCCAGCATCAGTGAGAAATGGCATGGAAGTGATCAGCGAGGAACTATTGAGTCTTCAGCTATTCTGTATTGTTGGATCGACTGTTTCTTATCTTTCTCTTGAAAATATACCATAGATTCCATATGGGGTTCAGGTCAAGCACAGTAATATCTTGGTCAGCAAACCACTTGGAAGTGTTTTTGGCACTGCGAGCAGGTACTAAAGTCCTGCTGGAAAAGGAAATCAGCATCTCCATAAAGCTTGTCAGCAGATGGAAGCATAAAGTGTTCCAAAATCTTCTGGTAGACGGCTGAATTGACTCTTGTCTTGTTAAAACACAATGGACCAACACCAGCAGACGTCACGGCACCCCAAATCATCACTGACTGTGGAAACTTCAAACAGCTTGGGTTCTGTGCCTCTCCAGTCTCCAGACATTGATTTCCAAATTAAATGCAAAATTTACTTTTATCTGAAAAGAGGACTTTGGACCACTGAGCAACAGCAAAATTCTTTTTCTCCTTAGCCCAGGCAAGATGCTTCTGACGTTGTTTCTGTTTCAGAAGTTGCTTGGTAGCCCTTTTCCTGAAGACATCTGAGATGGGTAACTCTTGATGCACTGACTCCAGCTTCAGTCCACTCCTTGTGAAGCTCTCCCAAGTGTTTGAATCAGCTTTGCTTGACAGTTTTCTCAAGCGTGCGGTCATCCCTGTTGCTTGTGTACCTTTTCCTACCCAATTTCTTCCTTCCAGTCAACTTTGCATTTAGTATGCTTTGATACAGCACTCTGTAAACAGCCACACCTTTCAGTAAGAACCTTCTGTCACTTACCCTCTTTGTGGAGGGTGTCAATGATTGTTTTCTGGACCATTGCCAAGTCAGCAGTCTTCCCCATTATTGTGGTTTCAAAGAACAAGAGATACCCTGAATATATACTGTAGATATGGTCGTTTAATGAAACTCAAATATAAATATTTTAATATATTGAGATACTGGATTTTGACTTTCATGAGCTGTAAGCTCTAATCATCAAAATTAAAACAAAAAACTTTTGAAATGTCTTACTTTACATGTTATGAATGTAAAATATATATGAAAGTTTCACTTTTTGAAGATGTACCTCTATATATCCCAGGTGAAAAACAAGTGCACTTCCATAATGTACTTAAAGTGCTCTATTTTCGCGCACTAATTTTGTACTTAATACACTAAAAATTATCCTTTAGTACTCCTTAAGATAAACTTAAGATCATCTAAGTGTACTCAACTGTGCTATTTTGAGACACCATGAATATGAACTAAAATGCACTTTTAGCATACTATCTTTGTATTTCAAAAATGTATTTAGCTACCACTTGTAGTACACTTGAACCCATCTTTCATACACTAGAACACTCAAGTGTACTGCAAGTGTTTTTTTTTTACTGAAGTCAGCAGCCATTGGCAGGTTTGGCAAAATGTCCGTTTCTGGCACTGTCTACATGTATTTGAGCGAACAGATATACTATATTAGTACTATTTCAAAGCTCTGCTTTATAGGAGTAGATGTAACGTATTCAAACCCAAACATAGAAATGGAAATATAAATGAAATATAAACTACTGTAAGTGGTGGTGAAGACCGGTGCTGAACTTTCCATTCAGTAGCACTCAAACTAGATCAGCTGAGCATCACAGCATGCATATTCCGTTATTCAGAGGAGACAGTGGCACATGTTACTGTGTTTCAGTATGCACCGGAATTCCTCAGAGGCTCATTTGACCTCTATTACCTGTTACCCCTTTTGCTCTTTGACCTGGACTTCTCTATTTGTAGTAATGCGATGACCATATAAGAACCAGTTTGTAGTGGTCTGAGAACGTGTGGATTGGTCTGTATGCATCTCATATGAAGCTAAGGATTTAGCTGAAGAGTTTCTCAGGCCATCAGAGCATAGCACAGGGACTGGACTGCAGCAGGCTGAGCACTCGGAGGTCACAGGGTGAGACACGGAGCCATTGCAGCAGCTCATGCGACTGAAGTTCAGCTCTCCCGTTCTGAAGAGGTGAGGAAAGATCAGTTCTCTCCCCAGGACTCAGAGTTATGGAAGCTCACATGATCTGGACAAACTACTCAGCTCCTGTTTTCATCGACCCAGCGAGTACGTCGGATCTGGGATCAGTTTTCCATCTGTGGTGGGGCAGAGATCAAGGCCTGGGGAAAAAGGATCAGTGTTTGAGAGCAGGCCAGGGTCTAACCTGTAATGTGTTCTGCAGCCCACATTAATGAGCATCAGAGGAGAGCGTAACGTTTAGCTGCTCGGGATGGGTTTCCCTACACAACCAGACAAACACTGGCATAAGAGCGAAACCCATCGCTTCAGCAGTACACTACAACTGATGGTTGCACCGGTTTGTACAGAAAGAGCTGCTCTAGACCAATTTCAGCATGAACCAGTCTGGAGTGTTTCCAGCAAGGATGACACCCACGATCCATTTCTGCCAAACACTAAACGATCATAAATCATACGGGGAACATACGGTTCCACTTGCAGTTGTTTTTTCTTCATTATTTGTCTCCATTGGTCCTGTACTGGTCTTCTGTCATACAGTCTGGTTGTTTTGCTCTGTCTCTGTGATCTCTTGAGTGTTTATTGGGCTTCGCTCACACATTTCCCCTGTCCTTTTGTCTCTCTTTTCCATCACACAGAAATCACGGTGACTAAAGTCAGAATCTGTGGACGTGGTGTTCAGTTTCCAACAGGTTTGCAGCAGCTCAAAGTCTCTCAGATGAAGTATGTCCCTGATGTGACTCGAGGTAATGATGCTCTGAGCCAAGAAGACGAGAATGAAGCGACCTGCAGCAGTGAAGATGCAAGCACTAAGTGTTGCTGAGTAGGGCTGGGTAAAAAATATCGATTCTCCGATTTTAATCGATCTTCAGTTTAACGCAACGATATCGATTCGGGAAATCCCTGAATCGATTCTTAATGCGCGTGCTTCAAGTAAGAGGATATGAATATTCACCTCTGTCCTGAAGGTGTCACCATCTATAGATATACTTACCTGGCAGGGGAGACACCATGATCAAGAAGGCGGTTCACCCAGAGCCGGCTTGGCCACGGTGTGTGTGTTCACTGCTGTGTGTGTGTGTGTGTGTGTTCACTGCTGTGTGTGTGCACGTTGGATGGGTTAAATGCAGAGCACGAATTCCGAGTATGGGTCACCATACTTGGCTGAATGTCACTTCACTTATCTTTCGAATTGCTCCACTAAAAAAAACAACTGTGTGCACCCTATTATTAATGTAGATGTGTATTTCAGTAATAAACTTAAGTAGGAGAGTTTCAGTTACCAGCATTTATATCAAAATATGGATCCCATGTCTGCAAAACTAACATTTTAAATGAAATATTGATAGCTAATCGATATCGAATCGAATCGAATCGAAATTGAATCGAATCGAAACCATAAAAATAAGAATCAAATCGAATCGCAGAATTGGTCACAATACCCAGCCCTATTGCTGAGCATGTCACTAGCAAACACTTCTTGGAAATGTTCAGATCCCCTTATCAAGTGCACACTAACTACTCTCTGGCTGTTTCTTAATTATTAGAGAGTAAAGTGCAGACTTGTGTTCTTCTGGAGGCCGTTCTTTCAAGAATGAACTCTGGAGGATGCAAGGACATAGAGCATACATTATCTTTTTATTTATTTATTCTCTTTTTATTTGACTTTTTGTTTTATTTTATTAGTAGTTGTGTAAATAAGTATGCATGTTTAATGTTAATGTCAAGGTTAAGATTTATTTTAGTATGCCAATAAAAAGCATGCAGGTTTTCTTAAGGTCTTTAACATTTAAAAAATGCATGCCAAAAAACAACAAATGTTTACTTTCTCAAGCCGTCACATATTATTGAGCTGGCAGTGGGAATCAGAGAGAATAAGTTTAAAGCTTACAGGCTTCTGTACGTCATTCACTCACAATGACTTCTGGGATCTCTAATGGGATGAGTCTACATTCAGTGCATCCTCAATATCAAGAACACATCTGGGAGCTTTTCATGTGTCTTCTGTACTTGAGTACAGGAATTCAACTTCAACAGGTGATGAAGATGTTAAACAAGAATTCAAGGTTGCATTAGAATCTGACCTTAGTAACTGCTACTTTAGCACAGACAAACTCTACTCATGTTGTTTTCAAAAAAACTAGCTAAGCTACTTGTGTTAAACTTTATTTTGATAGTCCACCCTAGTGAAAAATAGAAACACTAAAATGTATTTGAAATATATTTATTTCATGCTAAGTATATTACAAATACGTTTTTATATTTATGTACTTGATAAAATACCCTACAATTGTATTTTTAGTTTCACGAGTTCACACTTACATATAATAATAACGGAGCAAGTTTATGCGTATTTGGCGTGCTGTCCAGGGGGAGGGCTCCGAGCTCGGTAATCATTCCCGAGCCCGGGGTACTCCCCTCGACCGGGGAGAGGGTACGAGCTCGGCGTTTAGCCCGGACCCAAAGCGCTCCCCCCCTGAGTGTTCCTCCCCGTGCTGGGGTAGGACCGGCTGTGGTGAGGAGTCGGGGTGGTGGAGGGATGTCGGAAGACGAGAGATAATGACGGTAAGACTGCTTGGTTATTTATAGGGATTCTCTCTCGTGCTGATTGGATAAGTGGTGTGATTGCTGATGATGAATTGGCCGTGTTAATTATCTGCGCGTGCTCCTCCCGAAATTTGTTAATAAAACATCACTTCACGAGTTCACACTTACATATAATAATAACGGAGCAAGTTTATGCGTATTTGGCGTGCTGTCCAGGGGGAGGGCTCCGAGCTCGGTAATCATTCCCGAGCCCGGGGTACTCCCCTCGACCGGGGAGAGGGTACGAGCTCAGCGTTTAGCCCGGACCCAAAGCGCTCCCCCAAATGCTATTATTGCAGGACAGCAGCCGAAGAGGGGCTTGATAACCCCCCAAAAACTTCCATGGCTTAGGCTGAAGGGATGCTGGATACTGCTGTGGTAGTGGTATTTCTGTGGAATCTGAAAATAGAGATGAGAGGGAGGTAGAGATGCAGGCTCCTGCGGGAGCAGTCACTGCAGCGGCAGTGGAGAAATATAGAAAAGGCTCCTGCGGGAGCAGACACTGCTGCGGCAGTGGAGAAATACAGATAGGGCTCCTGCGGGAGCGGTCACTGCTGCGGCAGTGGAGAATATAGAAAAGGCTCCTGCGGGAGCAGACACTGCTGCGGCAGTGGAGAATTATAGAAAAGGCTCCTGCGGGAGCAGTCACTGCTGCGGCAGTGGAGAAATACAGATAGGGCTCCTGCGGGAGCGGTCACTGCTGCGGCAGTGGAGAATATAGAAAAAAGGCTCCTGCGGGAGCAGACACTGCTGCGGCAGTGGAGAAATACAGATAAGGCTCCTGCGGGAGCAGTCACTGCTGCGGCAGTGGAGAATTATAGAAAAGGCTCCTGCGGGAGCAGTCACTGCTGCGGCAGTGGAGAAATACAGATAGGCTCCTGCGGGAGCAGACACTGCTGCGGCAGTGGGGAAATACAGATAGGCTCCTGCGGGAGCAGTCACTGCTGCGGCAGTGGGGAAATACAGATAGGCTCCTGCGGGAGCATTCACTGCTGCGGCAGTGGAGAAATATAGAAAAGGCTCCTGCGGGAGCAGTCACTGCTGCGGCAGTGGAGAAATATAGAAAAAGGCTCCTGCGGGAGCAGTCACTGCTGCGGCAGTGGAGAAATATAGAAAAAGGCTCCTGCGGGAGCAGTCACTGCTGCGGCAGTGGAGAGATATAGAAAAGGCTCCTGCGGGAGCAGTCACTGCGGCGGCAGTGGGGGAGTATGGACAAGGCTGAATGTAGTGGTGTTGAAATGAATGGGGTGGGGATGGGCCGTTGAAGGTGGATAGGTGATGTTAAGAGGGGTTGGCTATGGAGGGTCTGATTTTCGGGTTCTCATGGATGTATATCATTAGAGGGGTAGGCTGATTAGTGTTTGGTGAGCTTCCTTGATGTGGGAGCGGTCTGAACGAATGTAGCTTTTGAAAGCTTCTGACGACCAGCGACCAAGCGCTTGAATCTGCTGCTGGGAAAGGCCTTTATGGGCCGCTGTGGTTGCTGCACCTATTCGGAACGAGTGGCTGGAAAAGTTTTCGGCTGGGGTACCAGAAAGGAGCAGGACTGACTTAAGGTGCTTTTGGAACCAGAAGCGAGTGACGGGGCGGTTGGAGTCGTCTGTAAACAGGGGGTCGGATGGGAGTTTGGCCTGTGATTTCCTGAGGAGGAGGAAAGCTAGGAGGGCTTGGTATGGTGATATGGGCGATAGGAGGTTGAAGATGTAAATGAAGTGGCCTTTCTTTGACTGGTCTGTTTTACTTCGCTTAATGAAGTAAGAGATAGTTTCATCGTCCAGCACCGCTAGATCAGAAATGGTGGGGTGAATGATTGGGTTAAAGCTAGATGTGATAGCGAGCTCAGAGCATCTGAGAAAGCCGAAAAAAGCCAGGATAAACATGGCGTCGAGCGTGTGGATGGAATGGTAACCTCTGCGGAGGGTGGAAATACATTCAGTCAAAATCTTTAAGGTTATGGGTTGCCTGGAGTCTGGGCGGGTGGGATGGGTTTTTTGGATGCCTTTGATGAGTAGGGAGGTTTGAGAATTGGCTATTTGGGGGGAAGGGGAACCATATAAAAGTTTGTGGAAAAATTGAATTCCGCTTAGATAACCTTTAATAGAGCTGATTTGGAGCTTTTTGTTGACGTTAAGGTGGGAAATGAAGGAGGTGATGGAGAGCAGGGAAAAGTTGGGGAACAGCAGGTTGTAAGCTGAGTGAAAATTTTTGAAGCATTTCCATGCTGTTAGGTAAGACTGTAGGGTCCTGGGGGATACTGCTTGAAGAATCGAATTGAGGGATGCTTCGAGGAGAGGTTTCAGAGGATGATTTACGGGAATATCAGCTCTGAATAGGGAGGTACCGGGGTTGGGAGCAGGTCCGCCTCTGGCGCCAACGTCCTGAATTTCTGGAAGGCAAAGCGAGAGAGAGAGTCGGCTATTAGATTTTTGGACCCGGGAATATGTTTTGCAATTATGATGAATTGCTCGCGAGCTGAAATCCAAATCAGGCGTCTTAGCAAGGGCATTAGCGCAGGTGAATGGGAACGACCTTTGTTAATGCAGTGCACTGTAGCCTCGTTGTCGCAGTGGATAATTATGCTAGTGGCAGACCACTCTTTGCCCCACAGAAGGGCTGCGACGACTAAGGGATATAGCTCGAATAATGCTGAGGACATTAAAGGCTGAGGTAGAATTAGCAGCTGCGGGGGCCATGTAGATGCGAACCAGCGGCCTTGATAAAAACCTCCGAAACCGACGGAAGGTGCGGCGTCTGTAAATAATTGGATGTCGACTGGGGAAGAAATCAGGTTATTGTAAAAGAAAGATAAGCCGTTCCACTGTTTGAGAAAGGATATCCATAAGCTGAGCTCGTTGCAGCATGAGTCGGTTAGAGCTATTTGATCCTCAAGTGCGTGGGCGGATGAAGCGACAAAAAGGAGATGGGAGATGAAGGGGCGGCCTTGCGGGATGATTCGCATCGCAAAATTTAAATGCCCGAGAATGGATAGCAGTTCGCGTTTGGAACAGCTTGGGTTGGCTAAGAGAGCGGATGCTACTAGAATCGTCCTGTCAATTTTCTCTTTAGGTAGGGAAGCCTGGAATTTTTGTGAATCCAAATTGATACCTAAAAATTCGATTGAAGTGCTAGGGCCCGCGGTTTTATCTTGGGCGAGGGGGATCCCGAGCTCTGAAAAAACCGTTTGGGTTGTCAGAAGATGCGCGGCTGGGATGGATTCGGGGGGTGAGATGATTAGAAAATCGTCTAAGAGATGTACTAGATAAGGTACGTCGTAATTGTTCGAGAGGATCCAACAGATAGCTTCTGACAACATGTCGAAGATTTTGGGGCTGCTTCTGCAGCCGAAAGTGAGGCGGACGGAAAAATAAAAATTTTCCTGCCAGCGAATGCCAAATAAATGCCAAAAGTCTGAGTGGATGGGCATTACTTTAAAGGCGGAAGTGATGTCGACTTTGGCCAGCCAAGCGCCACCACCCGCAATTTTGATCAGGGTAATGGCTTGGTCAATGTCGTGGTAGTGGAGGGAAAATTCTTCGAGCGGAATGAGGCTGTTAATGCTCGGGAACGGGGAATTGTGTGGTGATGATAAATCAATTATGAGGCGTTTTTTACCTGAAAATTTTCTGGTGGCTATGCCAATGGGGCTAACTCTGAAAATGTTGAAGGGGGGAACGGAAAAGGGGCCGATCATGAAGTTTGCGTCTATTTCTTTTTTGATTAGGATATCGACGGTTTCGGGTTCGGTAAGAGCGGACTGGAGATTGGGGCAGATGAGGCTTTGGGTGGGGAGATTTTCGATTCCGGGGTGGAAACCGTGTGAGAGACCTGATATGACATAATCGAAAAAATAAGGGTCGGGGTGATGAAGTAGTTCTGTGGATAAACGAGAAACATTTACAGGAGTCAATAAATATTTTTTTGTATTTTTATTTGCAGCTTTTTTCACTGGACAAATCAAGCGGGCGTGAGCACCACCACAAAAATCACAAACGTGCATAAACCGGCAGCGCTGTCTTGAGCATCTACCCGTATTGAAGCTGATGCAGATCTGGCTGTCGGAGGAAAATGGGCGGTGGCGAAGTAGAGGAGATGGGTTGTTTGAAAAGCTTGGCACGTGGCTGGTGGATTTGGGCTGGGATGGTTCTGGGCAGGGGGGAATGGATGGGTTGATGAAGGGGCATAAGGTAGTGGAGTGGGAAATGGATCGGCAAACGGCGCATGTGATGTTACGGCAGCCTAAAAATATCCTGTTGTGAAGTTCGGTGTCCAGGGCTCCCCAGTAAGGGGCTTGGTTCCACTGGGCCACGCGAATGGCGCATTTGGCTGCAAAGAGTTTGTGGTATGTATAGAAATGGGAGCCTCCGTATGATAATGCGAGTTCGGCGACTATCGCGAGATAGTCGCCGAGCTTGCGTCTTCTGTGGGGAAATTCAGTGCAAATGACTTCTGTGTAGCGGTTGAAAGCGATCGTGAATTCTGTGAATGATAATATGCGTGACGGGTTGTTGACTGTGATTTTTAAAGTGACTGAAAATTCGCCGCAGTCGATTTGGCGATCGGCGGACGGAGGTGAAATTGGTGACAAAAGGGAAAAAAGGTCTATATCTGCACCTGACAAGATCTGTGTCCTGATGGAGTTGGCTACGGGGGCTGGTTCCAGTGCGAGCGCGTTTGGCGGGATGGGTAGGGGAGTGGCTGAAGAAAGTGAAAATGGGCCTCGGGCTGAGGAAGGGGGAAAGGTGGCCGGCGGGGCATTTCGAGGGTCGGAGGAAAGGGAGGGGAAGAGAGGGGGAATGGTGGGCGCTGGGGCTTGCGCTGATAGCGGCTGCATGCTCGCGCTTGGGTAAGCTCGGTGAGCAGAGGAAAGGGAGGGGAAGAGAGGGGGAATGGCAGGTGCCGGGGCTTGCACCGTGGTTAGCGGAGGCATGCTTGCGCTTGGGTAAGCTCGGTGGGCAGAGGAAAGGGAGGGGAAGAGAGGGGGAATGGCAGGCGCCGGGGCTTGCGCCGATTGCAGAGGCATGCTCGCGCTGTACGTGAGTGGTGGGGCTGCTGGCCATGGGTAGGGGAGGGGGTTGGGAGTGGGGTGGGGCCAGGGCTTTGGGTGGCTCCTTGCCGCTAGCGGAGGTGTGCTCGCTCGGACGCGGCGGCTTGTGGAGGTGAAGGCCAGCTCTTCGCCAGGGTGGATTAAAAGTTCGGTGGCTCGAGGAGGAGGGTGGCTGCTGGTGGCGGTGGCATCCGGGGTGCGGCCTAGGCTTTCTGAAGGCCTTCTGGTGCGGCTTTGTGGCTGGAGGCCTGTCCCCGAAGGAGTGGTAAATTGTCCTTGGCGTGAGTAAGGAACGCCGCGGCCCTGACTTGTTTTAGCCACTGCTTTAGATGGAGGTGAAGGATTTGAAGGCTCCCCGGACTGGAGAGAAGCGTAGAGGGCGAGGAGATCCGGCTTGGTAGAACGGCTTGGGATGATGACGCCGGCGCTGGTGAGAACCTGGCGAAGTCCTGCCACGGTCCAATTTTCCGCGGCTGGGGCGTAGGAAACGGCTGATGTGAAGGATGATGCTGGAGAAGGTGGCTGACGCCTTGGAGAGGAAGATGACGGCGTGCTTCGACGCCTGGATGTGTGAGCAGGTGCTGCACGGGAAGTTGTAGCCGTGTTGCAGCCGTGGGCTGAAAGGTGATGTCCTGCGGAGCGCTGGTACAGAGGACGGCAGCTGGTGATGCAGGAAGATCCGTCGTTTCGTTCGTATCCTCAATTGCGAACATTTCGATCTCTGCCATGATTTCTTCGAATGGTTTGCCAATGTCGGAAGACGAGAGATAATGACGGTAAGACTGCTTGGTTATTTATAGGGATTCTCTCTCGTGCTGATTGGATAAGTGGTGTGATTGCTGATGATGAATTGGCCGTGTTAATTATCTGCGCGTGCTCCTCCCGAAATTTGTTAATAAAACATCACATATTTAAGTGGTATTCGTAAAGTCTGCTAAATTGGAACTCATTTTGTACTTAATGCACTTTAATTGTGCTGAAGTAGGCTACTGCTGAGGTGCATCTGGAAGGACATCGTTAACAGAGAGAGGAGACCATATATCGGTGGAAGAAGTCAGAAAGGCCAGATCTTTTGAAACGGTCAGATGTGAGAGCAATGGTGCTTTGTTCACTCACGGGATGACAGTAAAGATGAGAGCACAAACACACACATCAGCTCCACAGAATCCACTCACGGTGCAGAAACAATGCTCAGTGACATCACTGAAACACTTCACCGCCTATAATGATGATGATAAAGTATACGACTTTCCATTAATGTGTTTCCCACGCGTGATTACAGGCCTCCTGGGTTTAATAGCAGAATGAGCTGCTCGTTTGTGGTTTTTAATCAGGACATGATTAGACTGCTGATGGCCATTCAGCTCTCTTAGTTATCTCACTAAACCACAATCCACTCATTTGGCTTTATATACTTCAGAATGGGAACAAAACTTTGTTTAAAAATGCAGAAACACTGAGCTGCAGTGTTTCCACAGGCTGAGCACACATGTGGAGATGTTTAGTGTCCATTTTAACGGGCTTCTGTCTCAAACTGCTCTAACTGAAGAGGAAGAGCGCGAGGGAGGCAGTCGTTAACAGTCATTATAGTTCGCACTGCACTTCTTACTCACAGATTTCCTTCTGTTTATGACACACACTCACACAAACATTTGTTTTTGTGAAAAATGGGGACTCTCCATAGGCGTAATGGTTTTTATACTGAACAAACTGTGTATGCTATTACCCTACACCAACCCTACACCTAAACTTAGCCCTCACAGGAGACTCACTCTGTATGATTTATAAGTGTTTGAAAAGTGGGCACATGGGGCAATGTCCTCATAAGTCACCTTCACCTTGTAACACTCTCTCAGTCACACTCACACACTCACAGTCTCGCACACGCACATGCACACCCACACTCACACACACACAGTCACAGTCTCGCACACGCACATGCACACGCACACGCACACTCACTCACACACACACTCTCGCACACGCACATGCACACCCACACTCACACACACACACTCACAGTCTCGCGCACGCACATGCACACGCACACTCACTCACTCACACACACACTCTCGCACACGCACACTCACTCACACACACACTCTCGCACACGCACACTCACTCACACACACACACACTCTCGCACACGCACATGCACACTCACTCACACACACACACACACACTCTCGCACACGCACATGCACACGCACACTCACTCACACACACACACACACACTCTCGCACATGCACACGCACACTCACACACTCACAGTCTCGCACACGCACACTCACTCACACACACTCTCGCACACTCACACACACACTCACAGTCTCGCACACACACACTCACTCACACACACACTCTCGCACACTCACTCACACACACACTCTCGCACATGCACACGCACACTCACAGTCTCGCACATGCACACGCACACTCACTCACACTCACACACACACTCTCGCACACGCACATGCACACTCACACACCCACTCACAGTCTCGCACACGCACATGCACACACACACTCACTCACACACACACTCTCGCACACGCACACTCACACACACACACACACACTCTCTCTCTCTCTCTCTCTCTCTCTCTCACACACACACACACACACTCACACACACTCTCTCACTCTCTCTCTCAATTCAATTCCAATGAGCTTTATTGGAATGACCTGTACAGTATTGCCAAAGCATTGTCCATTACCTGAATAAGGAACAAACAATTATATAATATATAGAACAAGAATAGATCTGTAAAATAATTAAGTAAATATGTACATGTATACTTTCTTTTTTTTTCACAAACAAGAAAAATATTTAAGACGTTAAAAAAAATTTAAATAAAATAATAATAATAATAATAAAAATAAAAAAACACCTTTGTCCAACATGTAAGAAATGATCTTGCTTCAGTTTTGTCCACTGGCTGATAGTCTTAGTTTGTGGCAAGCTGATACATATCTTGCTGCTGTTGTGATCATTTTGGAATTTTCTCCTAAAATGTGACTTAATTTTTCTGCATTTGGTAATGCCATAAAATGTGGTGTAATTAGTTTTAATTTGTTGAAATATGCAGCTCTAATGTTGTGATAGTAATCACAGTGCAGTAAGAAATGTTGCTCTGTTTCCAGCTCTTTCTGCGAGCACAGTGAACACAGTCTCTGTTCTCGTGGCTGTCGTCCTCTCTCTATAGCCAGACAGTGATCACTCAGTCTGTACTTCGTTAGTGTCTTTCTTCATTTGTGATCTTTTACACAGATCAGGTATTCTGCTGGTTTGTAGTCTCTTTTCAGGTGTAGATACAGCTCCATCTTCTTCTGTATTTTAGTGGCATCTCTCCAGTAGGTGATGTAGTTGTGTTTCTGTAACTGTGTGATTTGGTTGGGTCTGATTGTGCTGTGCTGGTTTGGGTGTAGTGTGAGTACCAGCTGTAAAAGTGCACTCTTCTGCAGGGCTTCAGTCTGGTAAGAGCTCGGATCACTGGATTTCAGCTGCTGCTGGAATTTCACAGCTCTCTTTTCAATATTAATTAATAGTGGATATTGTCCTAATTCAGCTCTGCACGAGTTGTTTGGGGTCGCTCTGTTAACTTTTAAGATGTTTTTACAAATTTGGGTGTGCATAATTTAAATTTCTTCTTTTTCCCATTTAGAGAAATCTTGGGTTTTTAGAGGTCCCCATATCTCACTGCTATAGTGCAATTGGTTCGATTATTGCTTTTAGGATTTTTAGCCAGGTTTGAAGTGGAATTTGATTCTGAATTGTATTTTTGATCATATAGAAGACTCTCAGTGCCTTTGCTTTCAGTGCATTCACAGCCAGATTGAAGTTTCCTGTTGAGCTAATATTTAGTCCCAGATAGGTGTATTCATGGGTGTGTTGGAGGACCTGGTTTCCTGCTCTGAAAGTGGATTTATTTTCCTTACACCTGGTTCTTTTGTTTTTGACAGAATGACTAAATCATCTGAAAAGAGGAGACATTTGATTTCTGCTTCAGTTAGGGTTGGGCCGGGGGCAGTCCAATTGTTTAATTCTTTGGCTAATTCATTTATATAAATGTTAAACAGAGTGGGGCTCAATGGGCAACCTTGTCTAACTCCTCGTCGTTGAGAGAAATTCTGTTCGGTTGTTCCCTATTTTTACAGCACATGTATTGTTTTTATACATGGTACTGATTAGATCGAATGTTTTCCCTCCAATCCCGTTCTCCAGTAGTTTTAGGGTGTATTCACACCTGTCTTGTTTGGTTCGATTAAAACGAACTCTGGTTTGTTTCCCCCTTTGGTGCGGATCTTTTGGGCAGGTGTGAATACAGCAATCGCACTCTGGTGTGCACCAAACAACCGAACCGAGACCCAGCTGAAGAGGTGGTCTCGGTTCGGTTCCAGACAAACCAAATATGGTGAAAAAGCACTGTGTGCCTAAGCAGAGTGCAACATGATTTTTACTATGTAATTAGGGGTGATGAAATGCCTACACATATTAGTATGCAATAATAATAGCAGTGATTGTAATTGTATGAACAATTTACATTTCTAGGAGCCACAAATCACGTTGAGCAGGGGGTGGTGTTTTCGGGCAATCGTGCAGTTAGCTTACACGTGTGAAAGCCTGCAATTGCTCTCCTATGCGCGTTTTTTTTTAGGTTGCACTTTCGCTTTCTTTATACCTGATCCGTGTTCTGCACAGTGCTACTGTCAGTATGCCATGGTAGGCGCACATAAAAGCATGCTCTCTCCGTCGGAACCGTCTTGCAGCACTTCTTCGTCTTCGCAAAATCCTTGTTACAACATGGTATAGATTACATTGTCTCATCTGATGTTCATAGGTGTCTGCATATTGCGTTTGTAGCTGATACAAGAAAATCAGTAAAATAACAATTGCACTATGAAAAATCTCCATGATTAGCCTGTTTTCGAACTTCCTGCTTTTCCCTGCTCGAGAATTTCTGTCCAATGAATTGATGACCTTAGCACACGTGTGGTTTTGTTTATAATTATTGGTTCACTTGAAAAAAGGACAGTGTGAAAGCGAACCGCACCAAACAAACAAAAAAAAAACATTCTATTTGGTCCGGACCAAAGCAAGTGAACTAACGGACTTTCCTGGTGTGAATACACCCTTAGAAAGAGTCCTTCATGCCAGATTGAATCAAAAGCTTTCTCAAAGTCAATAAAGCAAGCAAAGATTTTGGTTTTGTTTCGGTGTATGTGCTTTTCAATGATAGTGTGGAGGGTATAAATGTGGTCAGATGTTCTGTGTTTGGGCAGAAATCCAATTGTACTTTTCTCCAAGATTTTGTGGGTTTTAAGAGTTTTGTAATCGTATATTAATAATTGAACAGAATATTTTCCCCAGGTTGCTATTGACACATATCCCTCTGTAATTGCTTGGCTCGAACTTGTCTCCTTGTTTAAAGATGGGTGTAATTAGGCCTTGATTCCAGGTGTCTGGGAAATATCGTTCACTCAAAACAATGTTGAATAATTTGGTTATTGCAGTTTTGAATTTGTCATTTGTGTATTTGATCATTTCATGTAATATTCCATCAATGCCACATGCCTTGTTGTGTTTCAGTGCATGTAGTCTGTCTGTTAGCTCATTTACTGTGATCGGGAAATTCAGGGGATTCTGATTGGCTTTCATTTTTTCTTTCAGGATTTCTAATTTGGTTTTTGTTTCATTTCGAGCAGGATTTGTTTCAATTGTTTTGTACAGATTGTCAAAGTGTGTCCTCCATATGTTCTCATTTTGAATGGCCAGTTCTTCCTTTTGCGGTCTATAGAGAGTGGTCCAGCTGTTCCAGAAGTTATTGGTATTTATTGATTCCTCCATTGTTTGAAATAATTGTTCTGTATGCTCTTCCTTTTTTTCTTTTAGAGTTTGTTTGTACAGTTTAAGAGCTTCATGATATTGAAGGAGTTCTTGGTTGTCAGGATCTCTGTGTTTTTTATTTGATAGATTGCGTATGTCCTTCTAATTATTTTACACTCATCGTCAAACCACTTTTCATTGGAGTTTTTTGGTTCTTTTTGATGATTTTTTTCAGATTGCACATGGATGCTGATTGGTGGAATATATCTGTAATGTCCTTTAGTGCCAGATTTACGCCTACTTTATTTTGTGGATATGTTTTAATTATAAATTTGTCCAATAATCAAATTCAAATTAAAATTAAAATTTTATTTGTCACATACATATACATACATAGTACGACATGTAGTGAAATGTATTGTACGACTGTCCAACAAATTGTCCAACAAAATTAAGAAAAACCTCAAGTTTACAAAAATACAAATAGAAAAAGTACAGTAAACATATATACAGAAATAAACTAGCAATAAAATAAAATAACAAATAGATATGAGAATAAAAATAGATATGAAGAATAAAAATAGAATATGATTCTAAATAGATTCTATAAAAAGTAAAGTGTATGTCAGTGATAAAGTGTCCGTGTGCTGTGCAGTGCAGTAAAGTGTATAAGTGAGTAAAAGGAATACTAAAGACAAAGACAAATGGTATGTAAGTCCCACTCATTTATCCTTACGTAACCTTCTACAAATTAGTGCAGATTGTATTTGAAAATGTGCAAAGTGGAAGTGTGGGGTGATGTGATTAGAGTGGAGAGTGGTTAAGACTCCGAATGGCCTGCGGGAAGAAGCTCCTCCTCATTCTCTCTGTGTTCGCCTTCATGGAGAGGAAGCGCCTCCCTGAACGCAGCAGAGAAAAGAGTCCATTGTTGGGATGGCTGAGGTCCTTCACTATCTTCCTGGCCCTGGTCAGGCACCGCTTGCTGTAGATCTCCTGCAGGTCAGGGAGCTCGGTGTGAATGGTACGTTCCGCTGAACGCACCACCCTCTGGAGGGCTCGTCTGTCCTGCATAGTGCAGTTCCCGAACCAGAAAGTGATGCTGCCCGTCAGGACGCTCTCGATGGTGCAGGTGTAAAAAGTCTTAAGCACCCGAGAGGGAAGTCTAAAGTCCTTTAAGCGTCTCAGATGGTACAGACGCTGCCTGGCCTTCTTCACCAGGGTGCTGGTATGACAGGACCAAGTCAAGTCCTGCGTGATGTGAACACCCAGGTATCTGAAGCTGTCCACTCTCTCCACTGGAGTCCCGCTGATCGTGATCGGCTGGTATGACCGCTCCTGCTTCGTACTGAAGTCCACTATCAGCTCTTTAGTTTTGCTGATGTTCAGGTGTAGACTATTCACCTGGCACCAACTCTCCAGGTTCTTAATCTCCTGTATGTAGGCCGTCTCGTCGTTGTCTGAGATCAGGCCCAACACAACAGTGTCATCAGCAAACTTGATGATGGTGGTGGAGTTGGAAGTGGCCACACAGTCATAAGTGTACAGTGAGTACAGCAGGGGGCTCAGAACACAACCTTGAGGGGCTCCAGTGCTTAGGGTGATGGAGGATGAGGTGTGTTTACCCATCCGTACGGCTTGCTGTCTGTCCTTCAGGAAGCTGGAGATCCATTGGCACAAGTATGTGCTGAGACTAAGGACCTCCAACTTGGAGGTGAGTGTGGAGGGAATTATGGTGTTAAACGCTGAACTGTAGTCCACAAACAGCATTTTTACATAATTCCCTTTTCTGCAGTCCAGGTGACTTGTTGTGGTGTGGAGGAGGTGTGAGATGGCATCCTCCGTGGAGCGGTTATGCCTGTATGCAAACTGTAGTGGATCCAGTGTGTCTGGTAGTGATGCAATGATGAAGTCTCTGACCAGTCTCTCAAAGCACTTCATCACCACTGATGTGAGGGCTACAGGGCGATAGTCGTTTAGGCAGGTGGGCTGCGGTGTCTTGGGGACAGGAACAATGGTGGACTGCTTAAAGCATGAGGGGACTATGGACTGTTCCAGGGAGAGGTTGAAGATCTCGGTGAACACCGGTGCTAGCTGGTCAGCACAGGCCTTCAGAACCCGACCTGTGATGCCATCTGGTCCTGCTGCCTTCCTGATGTTCACTCTCCTGAATGCCCTCCTCACGTCATGCTCCGTGATGGTGAATACGTTGTCCTCACCGGCTTCCTCAGCGTGCATGCAGTTAGCACTGCTAGCGCCGCTAGCGTGATTAGCTGCAGCCTCGAAGCGAGCATAAAAAGTGTTCAGCTCGTCAGCCAGAGAAGCGTCCGCATTCCCCGATCTGGAGGGTGGTGTTTTATAGTCCGTGATGGTTCTAAGTCCCTGCCACAGGCTCCTAGAGCCGCCATGTTGAAATTGCGACTCTAGTTTCCTCCCGTAGCGCTGCTTCGCCTCCTTCACCGCTCTGCGCACGCTGTAAGATGCAGCCTTGTAGTCATCCATGTTCCCGGTGATGAGCCCTGTGTGGTAGGCAGCGGAGCGGGATCTCAGGGCGTCGCGGATGGTTTTATCCACCCACGGCTTCTGGTTGGGAAACGTCCTGATTATGGTTTTCTGCACCGTATCATCCATTAGTTTCTCTATAAATCCCACAACCGCTTCCGTAAACAAGCTGACGTCATCAGAGCTGCGCCGGAACATGTCCCAGTCTGCGTCATCTAGCGCGTCCTGCAGAGCGG
Source organism: Barbus barbus (assembly GCF_936440315.1). Lineage (NCBI taxonomy): Eukaryota > Metazoa > Chordata > Actinopteri > Cypriniformes > Cyprinidae > Barbus > Barbus barbus. Next base: position 763,541 of record NC_136755.1, read on the forward strand.
CCACCGATTGGTCCGTCCAGCGTTGGACCTCCCTCTGCACCGGGGCTTCCTGTTTCAGCCTCTGTTTGTAAACAGGCATGAGGAAGATGGCGGCGTGGTCCGATTTCCCAAACGGTGGTTGTGACTGTGCCTTGTAGCTGTTCTTGTATGGGGTGTAACAGTGATCTAATGTCCTTTCGCCCCTGGTGGGGCAGCTGATGTGCTGATGGAAGTTCGGCAGTGCACGCTTGAGGTTGGCACTGTTGAAATCTCCCAAAACAATGAATGCGGCGTCCCGGTGCTGTGTCTGGTGAAGGTGTAGTGTTTCATGTAAATCCCATATCGCAGTGTCCGTGTCCGCTTGAGGTGGAATATAAACGGCACTGACGATGACCGAGCTAAATTCCCGAGGGAGATAAAAAGGGCGACATTTGATGGTCAGAAGTTCAAGATTCGGTGTGCAGGAGCGTGAGAGGGGTACAATGCTCGCGCTGTCGCACCAGTGTTTGTTCACCATCAGACATACTCCACCTCCCCTAGTCTTCCCCGAGTCCAGCGTTCTGTCCATGCGGTAAACCGAGAAGAACTCGGCCGGCTGGATGGCGTGGTCTGGTACCGCTGGGTTCAGCCATGTCTCGGTGAAGCAGAGAAGGTTGCAGTCCCGAATGTCCCTCTGGAACCTGACTCTTGCCCTGAGGTCATCGAGTTTGTTATCCAGCGACTGGACATTGGCGAGCAGGACACTTGGTAAGGGAGCGCGGTGTGCGCGTGCCCTCAGCCTGTTCCTGACGCCGGCTCGTTTCCCTCGAGGACGCCGGTACGGGTCGCGTCCTTTGTTCCTCCTCAGGATCTCGCTTGGCCAGGATGGGTCCGGGTTCAAAAGGCGAAAGGTTAGTGCATTGTGCACCAATAGAAATAAGAGTGGCCCTGTCGTATGTAAGAATGGCCATCTTACAAAAAGAAACCGGTGTTTATAGTTAACAATACGAAAAAATAACAAAAGAAGACAAAGTTTGGTCGGAGCAGTCGTGACGGCAGCCGATCTCACCGGCGCCGTCACGACTGATAAAACTGATAAAATCTAATAATTTGATAGTTTGACTTTCTAGTGCACTTTGATAGTTTTCTGTGCTGTTTTTTGGAGGATTGATGTAGTCTTAGTAAATGAGAGGGCTGTCTGCATATTTGATTGTTTTGAGTTTGTTTTAGATCGAGGGTAATTTTACAGCGGTCTGACAGGTGTTTGAGGACTGACTGTGAATGCTCTGAGATGCACTTGATCATTGTCTGTGATGAAATAATCTACAGTACTGTTACCAAGAAAAGAATGAAAGGTATAACCACCAAAAGCGTCTCCTCGTATGCGACCGTTCACTATATACAGGCCCAGTGATGGACAGAGCTGTAGTAGGCTTCTCCCATTTCTGTTTGTGAAGTTGTCTTCATTTTTTCTGAGGTGATATGAGGGCAGAGAGTGGCAGGTGTTTGTAATATATTTGTCTCCTTGTGTGTTGACAAAATCGGGTTCATTTCCAGTTCTGACATTTAAGTGGCCACATATTAAACATGTCCTTTTGTCTGGAAATGGCAGATCTGGTCTTGCAGGATAGAAAAGGTTTCTTCATTGTAATAGGGAGATTCAGCCGGGGGTAAGTATGTGGCACACAAGAATATGTGACGGTCTGTGGACACAATGTCCTTTTCGATTTTTAGCCAAATGTATGATTTTCTGATTTTTATAGATTTGATTGAGTCTATGAGTTGTGTTCTGTACCATATCAGCATCCCCCTGAGTCTCTGCCCTGCATCACCCCTCTCAGTGTGGGTGATGGTAAAATGACTTCTCTAAACCCAGTTGGGCAACCAGTGGACAAATCTCTTACATTCCATGTTTCTTGTAGTATTATGATGTCAGAATTCAGAATTTCTCTTTTGAAATCTGAATGTTGGCTCTTAACACCAAAAATGGAGGACCTAAATCCTTGAATATTCCAACAGGAGATTTTTAAGGAATATGAGTCCATTAATCACCTTTATTATTTCAAAAACAAGACAAACATCAGTATGATGAACTGACAGATCAAGTAGAATATTTTAAATATTATGATACATATCTGAGAATATATCCATATATATATATATATATATATATATATATATATATATATATATATATATATATATATATATATATATATATATTAGTGGTGTCAAAATTAGCGCGTTAACGCATGCTATTAATTATTTTCAGATTAACGCGTTAAAAATATTTAACAATTAACGCAGGGGCGGGGCTAGGGTTGGCCACCCCATTCTCAACTGCTGTCTCTGTCTCTTTTTTTCTTGCAAAGGATTGCGTTTATTTATTCTGTATCTAAATAAACGCAATCCTTTACAAGAAAAAAACAGAATGTAACAGAATGTCTTTATGACCACATCAAACAGGAGAAGTTTCAGACACGTGTTCTATACGTCGCCTCCACACCAGACGCGAGTCAAACAAGCGCGTAAAAGATATATACTGTGCTCGTAGCGCGCACTCTTCAAATACACGCACAAAGGTGCCGGTGCGCGCTGTAGCCTATATCATTTCATATCATACAGCGAAAGAAACTACGTGCATGCAATGTCGTAGTTATGCCGTCAGTTAAGGCATGAAGTTACCAAAAAGGCGATTAAAGCTGCCTTAAACTGTATGCATGCATGCAATATGTTATATATGCGTCACATTTAAGTACATGTCTCTGAAATGGTTTTAAAAACTGTCCTGAGGCACCCTAGCACTGTCCCCCTCATCTAAAATACCCAATTCAACTCATCCGCTCATTAGTTGAGACTTTCAGACCTGAAGTGAGTCAGAAAATGTAAAGAGATTTGAGAGAAAATAAAATGCATGTCAGATCCCCATCACCTTCAGCAGCAGCAGCTTTTAAAGCAATAGCAGGCAAACAAGTTAATAACCAGCTGCTGTGATGTCTATTAATCCAAGAACAAAAGAAAAAAGAGCAAATCAATAACTTTTATAGTTATAAGGTGTTCATCTATATTTAATTTAGAATTTAGTGTTTGGTAAGTATTCATTTTCTGTATATTTCTGCTGAAGGGCACAGCTAGCTAAATATGTCATTTATTATAATCGGTTCATGTGAAGATTGTTTTAAGTTCACTTAAATTAGACATTAAGTCTAATAAATGTTAAAATTGATAGCTCTCAATTATACTGTAATGCTGAATGGCTACAGTCAATGGTTAAATATTCAGGGGGCAAAAAATTTTTTTTTATAGAGACATCAGTAGTATTGATATCAGTGATGCTGGCCTTCAATCATGAAAAAGATACCATTAAAGAAATATAAAAAATATACTGTCTTTATGTTGTTTGTACAGTGTACATTTGAAGATTGTTTATTTAAAAACTTGAATGTTAGGTGGGGTTAAGCGTAATTAATCACGATTAATTTTAGAAAAATGTGTGATTAATTAGTTATTTTTTTTAATTGATTGACAGCACTAATATATATATATATATATATATATAATTTTTTTTTTTTTTTTTTTTTTTTTTAATATATAAATAAAACACACACAGACACACAAACACACACACACACATACAGTACATATGGGCAACGTTTAAATACACATGTATAGATACATATGTACACTGTAAAAAAAAATCTGTCAAATTCACGGTAAAATACTGGCAGCTGTGGTTGCCAGAATTCTACCGTATAAAATACAGTAGCAACGTTTTAGGTTTTGCGGTTTTAACTTAAATTTACAGTTAAATACCGTAATTTCTTTAACTGATATAATCTTAATATACCAACCTATTAAAGTACTGAAATCTGTTTTGTTCTTTTGAAATACACTGATTACCACCAAATGCAGGTGATGATGAGAAAGTCACATGATGAACCAAAGCCCATCACAAGCAACTTTTAAACAATAGCATTTACAGAAGGTGCAGATGCAGTGTCATTCATACAAGCACTAAACACCATCATGGTGAGACTCCTTAAAATGAAATATGCTATAAACATTAATTTAACAACATTAGATGTAACATACAACCCTAATAAACATAACTGATAAGACAAAACTAAGAAGAAACATAGTTATTTCAAAGAAAAAACGTCAAATTCAAACAGAATTTGAAATGGAACGCAGGGAATTCTGGGAACATCAGTTTACGGTTTTTCCCTGTAAATTTTACAGGAAGTTTCCGTTAACCATGTAACAGGTTTTTACCGTAGCATTTTCACAGTTTTTTACCGTTAAATCACGATCATTTTTTACAGTGTACACACATACATTTCTTTTTTCCACTAAGTCACTGACCCATTAGGTGAGAGCACAGCAGAGTCAGCATGTGCTGGATGTTTCGACTCGGTTGGCTGTGGATTGTGCTGGTGCTGGGGTTTATCAGTGATCTGCTGGCTGCTTCGGCGTAGCTCTGGCTGTCTGGGTGCTGCTCCTGCTGATGTTCATGTGAATGATGGGGTGAAGGAGCTGCAGGTCTGGTGATGCTGTGTGTTCCAGGGTGACGCATAGAGCCTGCCGTGGGGTTCCTCCGGTGGAGGGAGCGGTGATTTGAAGGGTGTCTCTGTAGTGACTCTATGGGGTGTCCATGGGGTTGCTGCAGTGCGCTGGAGCTGCGGCTCAGTGCGATGTCCTTTAGGGTCTTGGCAAAGATGGGAACTGCCCTTCTGTGGAGATGGACATGGTCGTAAAGTCTGTTGAGATTCAGGGTGGGGTGTTGAGCCAGGTAAACATTGGGCTTTAGGGCACAGTCTCTAGACACTCTTGCGTTTATATGCCTGATGGTGTCTGGGTGGAAATCAGAGCGCAACAGCAGGATGATTTTGGAGTTGGGGAAGTTGGAGGATGCTTTCTCTGCTACATTAACGAGAGCTGTAGCTACTCTCTCTTGTTGGGCTCTCAGGTCGTTGGTGCCGGTGTGGATGATAATATGGCTGGGGGAACCCAGCTGCTCTTCACACAAGAGCTCCAGGGCCTTCTGTGTGTTTGGGCACCATATTTTCATGGCGTTTCTTCTCGGGAACAGTTTCTTTTCATCAACAAATTTGCCATTGGAGTCCATCAGGAGTACGATCTGGGGCTGTGTTTGACTATAGGAGTCAGGTGGAGGAGCGCTGCCAGGGTTGATGGCTGTGGTTGTTGGAGGAGGAGTCTGCTCTAAACTTTGCAGTTCTTCTCTTGTCTGTGTCAGTTGCTCCTTCAGAGCTGGCAGTTGTTTTCCATTTTCACTTGTTTTCCTTCTGTCTTCTCTTAGCTCTCTCAATTCTTCTCTCATTACAGACAGTTGTTTGTTGTACTCCTCTCTCTGATTTTTCAGTTCCTGAATTTCTTCCTTTAGCATTGCTATTTCTTTCCTGTAATCCTCTTCTTTCTGTGTTGGATCAGTCTGCTGCACTGCTCCATGCACTTCTTCTCTCAGCTGCACCAGTTCCAGCTCCATCTCTCTGAACTTTTCTTTCATGTCTCTGATGAAGCTGTGTAGAAGGGAGATCTCCTCACTGTCATCCCTGGATTGTTCATTTGTAGCTTGATGGTATGTCACTTCACTTAACTTTTTTTGAATATACAGATATCCACTATAGTTAGCCCTTATACTGTCCAAAAAATTTTTTTTATTTTTTTTTTTTTTTTTTTTGTTCAAATCTTTTTCCAAAATAAAGGTAGTTGACTGCAGACCTCAGTATATCTTCTTTGACCTGCAGTTTCCATCCGTTACTGATGCCCTTTCTGATTACTGTGGGGTAATGCTGTCTAATCGCTGAGTGCCAGGCTTCTGGGTCTTCTGTGTAAAATATGATGTTGCTGACCTCTCCGTTCTTATATAAATCCGAGTACAGTGTTTCTGGTCTGTCCTTGAGGAGCTTTTCCTTATGTTTTTTCTTTAAGATCTCATTTGTAGCTTTGTATGGGTAAGTTATGGGGATTGATTCTGTCATTGTTCAAATATTCTGACAGTTGCTGGCAGTTTGTTGTTGTTGCTGTGGGAAGTTGTGGCCTCATGGTTAGAGAGTCGGACTTGTAATCCAAAGGTTGTGGGTTCGAGTCTCGGGCCGGCAGGGATTGTAGGTGGGGGAGTGAATGTCCAGCGCTCTCTCCACCCTCAATACCACGACTGAGGTGCCCTTGAGCAAGGCACCGAACCCCCGACTGCTCCCCGGGCGCTGCAGCATAAATGCTGCCCACTGCTCTGGGTGTGTGTTCACGGTGTGTGTGCACTTTTTGATTGGGTTAAATGCAGAGCACATATTCCGAGTATGGGTCACCATACTTGGCCGTATGTCACTTCACTTAACTTTTTTTGAATATACAGATATCCACTATAGTTAGCCCTTATACTGTAGTTTAATTTGTCCAAAAAACTTTTTTTTTTGTTCAAATCTTTCTCCAAAATAAAGGTAGTTGACTGCAGATGTCACGAATCCTGGCCATGAACCTCCATTTGTTCACCACCAGAGGTCACCTGCTCACCACATGGACTTTCACACTACACAGCACATTGGACTCCATTGCACTGACGACACACACAGCTGATTACACTAATCACACTCACAGCTGAGAACTATCACTCAATCACACACGCTTTATAAGACTTGGACTTCCTCTCTGTCACGGCCGAGTATTGTTTAGCATTTGTCACTGTCAATAGTTACTCTACCAAGCCATTCCTAGTCTTGCCTAGCCTGTTTTCCTGTGTTTTGATTCCTGCCCACATCTCCTGGATTAACCCCTTTTCCTTGCCGTTTGGACTCTGTTTGCCCCTCGTTTGGATCTTTGCTTGTGTACCTGGATTATCTCTCTGCCTCGCCCTATTGGATATTGTTCACCGATCGTCAACCCACGCTTGCCCTAGGATTACTCTGTGTCTTGCCCATGCTATACCTGTCTGCCGTCGTTTGACCCTGCCTATGTTTATAAATAAAAGTTTGCATATGGATCCGCACGTCTCACGTCTTGTTCGCCCCGAAACAGCAGACCTCAGTATATCTGTACTCACTGTACTCAGAGTTTTCTTTCTTCTCTTTCTTTTGAGGCAGTTGTATGACCTTTTGGCCCACTCTCAGCTAGCTGTCCTCTTCTTGTTTTTCTTGGTTAATTTAAAATCTTCTTTCAACTAATGTAGATTGTAGGAAGTCTTTCTACTCTACAATTCATCAAAACTGAATGTCTGTCTTATCTTAAAACAACATTAAAAATAAAACAATCAGGAGCTCATTTTCTTGCTGTTGCTCTCTCAGAATTCTCTCTCTCTCTCTCACACACACACACACACACACAGTATCAGCTGCAGGCCTTTCACACTCTTAGGCATGCTGCATTCTTCAGCTGTAAACACACACATGAACCGACTCATACACACTCCACGCATGCATTCACTGCAGTAAACCACACACATCTGCACACACATCATGCATGCACACAGCACGCTACATAAATTACACATACTCTTCCACACATGTAAATCGCTCACATGGGTGCACTTTCATCACACCTACACACATGTCCTACTGGAGTGTGTCAAAAAGCACTCTAAAATTCAGCTAATTCCATTTAATATAAACTCAAAGTAATATTTTTTTTTTCCATTAACATGCAATTAAGCACCCTGTAACACTACATGCAGTTTGCACTTATGAATATTATTTTAAAGTATATTATTTCTGCAATAAGACATCTTTTTAAAAGTATGTTAAAGTGCACTTCTTTTACTGAAGACTCTAACAAGCTTTTAATTCGCTATGTTTGACTCCATTATTTGTTTAAAGGGATAGTTCACATATGTAGATCAAAGCGTAAACAGCGTATCTGCATACATACATTGCATACATTGTTTAAGTATGTGATACTCTCCAAAATGACACTATAGGGTGACGCTGAGAAGACAAATTGTTGAATAAAGTCATTATTTTTATTTTCTTTGCGCACAAAAAGTATTCTCGTAGCTTCGTAAAATTACGGTTGAACCTTTAATGTCACATAGATTATTTTAAAGATGTCCTTACTATATTACTGAGCCTTGATCGTGTTAGGATCCTTGCTATGAGAGTCAGAGCTCTCGGAATTCATCAAAAATATCTTAATTTGTGTTCCGAAGATGAACGAAGGTCTTATGGGTTTGGAACGACATGAGGGTATAATGACAGAATTTTCATTTTTTGGATGAACTATCCCTTTAAAATGAGCAAACTTCTTTTTCCTCACCAACGGCCATCACACACACACACACACACTACTGCTAGTGGTTCTGATGGCCGGCTCTCAGCACATTAGCACTGGCTAATGAAAACAGCATGCTAATGTGGCAGAACAGAGCCAGGAAATCAGTCACACCTGAACAGATCATCAGTGCCCAATTTCCTCACAATCTATAAACCAAGCTCTGCAGTTGCTGGAGAATGAGTGTGTTTTCTGTCTCACTCTCTCCCACATTAGATCCAAGGACAACTATAAGGTCTTAAATTGTGATTAGTAAATATTTATGTTTATTGTCAGTGGTGTAGAAGTATGAAGCACAGCTCACGCTAAATTAACTTTTTAAAGCGAGCAGCTGTGTTGGTCAGAAGTGTAGAGGCGGCACAGCTGACAGCTCCTCCACGAGCGACCCACTAATCTCCAGACCACTCTAGAACATCATGTGTGCAGACGTTATACCATCAAACACACACACACACGTCACGATAAACGCTGCGACCACAGAAAAACTCCTCACAAACTCTGCCAGTCGGACATCGGTCAGCAACACAGACTCCCAGATGTGAAAATCCTGTCCTCATTTACTCACACTCATGTCACTCCAAACCCATAACACTTTCATTCATCTTCAACACAAATGAAGGTAATAGTCTCATCATTTCTGTCCATCCACTGAAAGCACACAACCAAAATTTGCACGCTTCAAAAATAATATGTGAAAGTAATCCACATGAATCTTGCAGATCAGACTAAGTTTTCTGAAGAGGTGCAGATGCTTTAAATGATGAGCACATTTTAAAATGTCTTTCATTCACATATAAACACTGATTAACACAAACATAAAGCAGCTTTACATCGGCTTGATATAAAGCTGGGTGGCTTTATATCAGCTTTACAGTATTTAGAAGTATTTCAGAAGTGAGGGGGACAGAAATGTCAAATGTAATGATAACAATAATAATAATATTAAAAATTATAATATTTATTTATGTATGTATAATTGACAAAACATTTATTATCTATTACTTGTAATTGGCTAAGAAATAAAATACACTGCTGGACAATAACCAATAATTAGTCTTCTATAATATTTTTGATAATTATTTTACGATATTTTGACAATTTTATGGTTATCATTGTACAATCAGTATATATACTACAAACACTTTTTCCATTTTTATCACAGAACAAGGCAGAAAATATATTTTATAGCTTCTGTACTGCAATTAATGCTGTCAATTACCACTGTATCATTCATATTTATTACCTGAAGGAGACTTGAAAAACACACAAACCATATTGTCTTCACATTTCACCAGTTAAGTTTTATGCTTATTATTCAGCTTAGCAACAACGATAGCTGGATGCCTGTCAAAAGCTATTATTACTTCTCATATGAGTCCGTTTTGTACTTTCTGTGCGAGAGCGCCCTCTGGCTTCGAGTATACAGCGCGTGAGAGAGTTGACACCTCCCCCGCGTATTGCACACCCACGCTACAGGAAGCCACCGCAGAGAGATGAAAGAGGGGTTGTCGACCCCTGGTCTAGGCTAAATCAGAGTCAGATTGTGCAAAGGACTCATCTGGTCCCTGTGGTCTTGTCCCGATGGCCATCTTGGAGACAGGGTCTTCACTGGAGGTCAGTCTCTGGGGCTCATCTAGGTGTCCTGGCTGTAGAGGTCATCTCTAGGTGCTGATCCACCATCTGATCTGGATACAGACTGGATCTGGGTGGCTACGGTGACCTCAGAATAAGAAAGAAACAGACTAATATTAGCATAGATGCCATTCTTCTAACAATGTAACAAGTACATCAGGTGTTTTGGGAAGTGTTCCCAGTTCCGGTTGACCTAATTAATGCAGCCTAACAATCCGTTAACAGATTTGAATTATAGAAATGCGATAGTGTATTGTGTAAGCCAGGTTAAAGAGATGGGTCTTTAATCTAGATTTAAACTGACAGAGTGTCTGCTTCCCGAACAGTGTTAGGTAGATTGTTCCAGAGTTTGGGTGCTAAATAGGAAACCGATCTCCCGCCCCCAGTTGATTTTGATATTCTAGGTATTATCAAATGGCCAGAGTTTTGAGATCGCAGCGGACGTGAAGGACTATAATGTGATAAGAGCTCACTCAAATACTGAGGTGCCAAACCATTCAGGGCTTTATAGGTAATTAGCAAGATCTTAAAATGTATACGATGTTTAATAGGGAGCCAGTGCAGTGTTGACAGAACCAGGCTAATGTGGTCATACTTCCTGGTTCTAGTAAGTAAGTTTCTAGCTGCTGCATTTTGAACCAGCTGGAGCTTGTTTATTAAACACGTAAAGCAACTACGCAATAAAGCATTACAATAATCTAGCCTCGAGGTCATGAACACATGAATTAATGTTTCTGCATTTGACATTGAGAGCATAGGTTGTAATTTAGATATATTTTTAAGATGGTAAAATGCAGTTTTACAAATGCTATAAACATTGTTTTTCGAAGGAAAGATTGCTATCAAAAAGTACGCCTAGGTTCCTAACTGAAGACGAAGAATTTACAGAGCAGCCATCAAGTATTAGACACTGATCTAGGTTATTACATGCAAAAGTTTTTGGTCCAATAATTAACACCTCTGTTTTTTTCAGAATTTAGCAGTAAGAAATTGCTAGTCATCCAGTTTTTGACATCAACTATACATTCTGTTAGTTTTGCAAATTGGTAAGTTTCATCAGGTCGCGAAGAAATATAGAGCTGAGTATCAGCAGCATAACAGTGAAAGCTAACACCATGTTTCCTAATGATATTTCTCAAGGGTAACATGTAAAGCATGAAAATTAAGGGGCAAAGTACTGAGCCTTGAGGTACTCCATACTGCACTTGTGATTGGTATGAGACCTCTTCATTTGCTGCCACGAATTGATGGCGGTCAGATAAGTACGATTTGAACCATGCCAGTGCACTTCCTCTAATGCCAACATAATTTTCTAGTCTATTTAAAAGAATGTTGTGGTCGATAGTGTCAAACATGGCGCTAAGATCCATTAGCACTAATAGAAATATACAACCATGATCCGATGATAAAAGCAGGTCGTTTGTAGCTCTAATGAGAGCAGTCTCAGTACTATGATATTGTCAGGGAATGAGAACTCGGAATCCAGTTGCAAGTGAAGTGCAGTTTATTAGAATAACAGTGACAATAAGGCAAGGTAAGTTGTCAGATGATATCAAGCAGACGAGCAGGTCTCAGAGGCACGGAGACTGCGAGGCACTGACCCGATCCAATACAGCAGGAAATCTGAGGCAAAAAACACATTTCTCCACCTTGACAAAAAGCCCATTCTCTAGCAGCCTCTGAAGCACTACCCTGACGTGCTGAACATGTTAAAAATCAATATGTCATCCAGGTAGACATATATGAACTGATCGACCATGTCTCTCTGCACATCATTGACCAGTGCCTGGAAGACCGTGGGAGCGTTGGATAGCCCAAACGGCATAACAAGATACTCAGTGCCCCCTGGGGGTATTAAAAGCGGTCTTCCACTCATCCCCCTCCCTTATGGGAACCAAATAATAGGCATTAAGAAGATCCAACTTTGTAAAAAAGGAAGCACCCTGCAGACTCTCGAAGGCTGAAGACATCAACGGCAAAGAAGAACCCCACACCTGCAGGAGAAGAGGAAGGACGGATGATCTTGGCTGCCAGAGAATCAGAAATATATTTCTCCATGGCCTCCCTCCCTCCCTGGAGCGGAAAGCGAGTATAACCTGACCTTAGGCGGAGACATACCTGACAATAAATCTATTGCACAGTCATAAGGATGATGCGGAGGAAGAGAAGCAGCCCGAGACTTGCTGAACACTCTCTTCAGGTCAAGATACTCAGTGGGCATGTTTGACAGATCCATATGTTCATCCTGTAACACAGAACAAGACATAGAAGAACATGCAGTCAACAAGCATGAAGCATGACAAAATTCACTCCAGGAAGGAACAGTGTTCTGGTGCCAGTTTATGTTGGGATTGTGGTGTGAGAGCCAGGGGGGAACCAAGACCGCAGGAGCTAAAGGGGAGTCAGTCAAGAGGAAGGAAATGGTCTCAGTGTGGTTGCCATAAGTGATGAGACTCACAGACTCAGTGACATGGGTGATGGGTGGGAGAGACTGACCGCAGAGAGCACTGACAAAGATAGGCGGGTTGAGAGGAACCACAGGAACTCCTAACTGAAGCGTTGTCTTGCGATCCAAAAATTTACCCTCTGCTCCAGAGTCTATTAAGGCTTTACACATGAATGTAGCACGATCCACCGGTAGTTGAACAGGGAGAAGAGAAGCAGCAGAAGAGGATTTCTCGAAGGCGAATCCCCCCCTCAGTAGCCTCCTATCTACTGACGGGCTTTGGCTTTTACCGGGCACTGCGCCGCAATGTGACCCGCAACACCGCAGTATAAACACAGTCCCTGGTTCCTGCATCTCTCCTTCTCCTCCCGTGAAAGATGAGCTCTGCCCACCTGCATGGACTCAGAATCGAAAAAATGACCGACCGTATCCTTAGCCATACCGGAGAATTGGTCTTCAGTATTAACAACCGGAATCTGTAGAGCTCGTTGATCACGACGTCGCAATCTAGCGTCCACTCAGATCGCTAGATCAATCAACCCGTCAAGAGAGGTGGGTAATTCTTGAGTATAAATTTCATTTATGATACGGTCGGCCAGCCCATGCCTAAACATGTCCCACTGCGCTTCATAGTTCCACTTACATTCCTTCACCAAAGTGCGAAACTTGGAGTAATCCGTCACCGATCGATTTCCTTAATGTAACTCAGCCAACTCCCGCACCACCTCCCTGTCAGATGCAGCCTAATCGAACACCTTCTTGAGTTCCTCCGAGAAGGACTGGAACGAAGAACAACAGTGGTGCTTTTGCTCCCATACCGCCGTTCCCCAGATAGCCGTTCGTCCAGTTAACAGAGTGATCACAAAAGCCACTTTGGACTCCTCTGTGGGAAAAAAAGACGAAGGAGAGGGGTGGTGATGGCGCAGTGGATAAGACACATGCCTTTGGTGTGAGAGACCCGGGTTCGAATCCACTGTGAGACACCAATGTGTCCCTGAGCAAGACACTTAACCCCTAGTTGCTCCAGAGGTGTGCGACCTCTGACATATATAGCAATTGTAAGTCGCTTTGGATAAAAGCGTCAGCTAAATGAATAAATGTAAATGTGGAGAGCAATGTGAAGAGAACATGTAGCCAGAAATGAACGACATAACAGGGGCTCACCGGAGTAGACCGTTGGTGGCAGTAGACGGGGTTCGGCACGCCAGCTGGTGTAATCCACAGGTGGAACAGTCAGGGGATTGAACGCAGTGGGCTGTTGAGCAGATTCTGTTCTTAGCTATCTGAGAACTGAACTGAGTGGTTAGATCCGATACCTGTGTTACTAGTGCCTGAACGGCATGACTGGTAGCCATGATCTGTACCTCTTGCTGTTCCATACGAGTATTGCTGCTCGTAAGAATGTCTCTAAGTTGCTGGATCCATCCTTGGTCAGATTGTTCTGTCAGGTAATGAGAACTCGGAATTCAGTTGCAAGTGAAGTGCAGTTTATTAGAATAACAGTGAAAATAAGGCAAGGTAAGTGGTCAGATGATATCAAGCAGATGAGCAGGTCTCAGAGGCACGGAGACTTCGAGGCACTGACCCGATCCAATACAGCAGGAAATCCAAGGCAGGAAACAACCAGGAAACAGAAGCACTGGAGAGAACGACAGGCATGAGCAAACAACGATCTGAGAAAATGCACAGCAAACGTGAGACAGATAAAGGCAGCGGAAAATGCACTATCGGTGCGACCGCGCTGATTAGCTCGTCAGCACCAAGGTTGCCGGAGCAACGCTGATAAGCAATCAGACAGGTGACAACAACACACAGACACACAGGAATGAACACACAGGCCCGTGAACCGTGACAGATATGGTCTAAAAAACCTGTCTAAAATCCTCACATATATCATTTTTCTCTTAGAAGGAATATAGTTGTGAGGATTTTCTAATATCTTTGACAGAAAAGGGAGATTCGAGATCGGTCTGTAATTAATTCATTCTTTGGGATCAAGTTCTGTTTTTTTAATGAGAGGCTTAATAACAGCCAGTTTGAAGGTTTTTGGGACATATCCTGATGACAATGATGAGTTAATAATATGCATAAATGGAACAGGGTCTAACATACTGTTGGTATGTTAGACCCTGAACATCTAAAACAGCAGGTTGTTGGTTTAGATGATTTAACAAGTTTATACAATTCTTCATTTCCAATAGAAGTGAATGAGTGGAATTGTTCCTCAGGGGATCTATAGTGCACTATCTGATGCGATACTGTGGCTGGAAGCTGCATGGTTACAATTTTATCGCTAATAGTTTTGATCTTGGAAGTAAAGTAGTTCATAAAGTCATTACTACTGTGCTGCCGGTAATGTCTGCACCTGCTGATGTTATATTTTTTGTTAATTTAGCCACTGTATTAAATAAATACTTGGGGTTGTGTTTGTTTTCTTCTAAAAGAGGCGTAAAGTAAGCAGATCTAGCAGTTTTTAAGGCTTTCCTGTAGGAGAGAGTATTTTCCCGCCAAGCAATACGAAATACCTCTAGTTTTGTTTTTCTCCAGCTGCGCTCCATTTTCCGGGCTGCTCTCTTTAGGGCCCGAGTGTGCTCATTATACCACAGTGTTGGACTCTTTTCCTTAATCTTCCTTAAGTGTAAAGGAGTAACCGTATCTAAAGTGCTAGAAAAGAGAGAGTCCATAGTTTCCGTTACATCATCAAGTTGTTCACTCACACTCACACACACACACACACACCCACACACACTCTCTCTCTCTCTCACACACACACACACACACACACACAGTCTCTCTCTCTCTCTCTCTCTCTCTCACACACGCACAAACAGTTAGCGGTGGTTTTAATAAGACTTTGCTGTTCTAGATGGTTGATTTTATTGGTGCCTCGACTTTAAAGCTCTTTATAAAGATACATGCTCTCTCACATTGCTGGATTCCTTCTGCTCATATAAAACACCTCAACACTTTAACATCAACACCATCCTGAAGACCATGATCCAAGTCCTCAGCTCCTTGCTGGATGCCTCTACAGAAGATTTGTCCTTCCCTCTCTACATGGAATCAGACATCTATATGTCTTGCATGATAGAAAAATTATAAAAGGGACTGAAAAGTCTGACGGGATGATGTTGCCTATGCAAGAAGCCGCACAGAGGAGCAGTGCCAGCAGAGTAATGAGATCTTCCAAATGTGAGTCCTGACATCAGCCCTCATCACGTGAAATGATCTCATGAGCTTTTAATCTGTCACAAGCGATCGGCTCAGAGTCTGCAGAGGCTCTTCGCTGTGCTTCATCTCAAATAATAGCTTATCACTTCATTCCAAGTGTCAAACGTTTGCAGTGGTTCTGCTGAAGCTCAGCTCATTGAGAAGTCCTGTGTTCTGAAACATTTATGTTGTGTGGAACAGTAAGGGCTGGTAACTAAAGGTCACAGGTTTGAATCCTGCAAGCAACCCTCCTACCAGAGTCCAGGTTGCTCCAGAGGAACTGTGCCTGTAATAAAAAGGGCAATGGAAATGGTTTTGGGTGCAAAGCACATGCTCAATGAATATTCTATTATTATATATTAACAGTTTAAAATTAATTCATTTAAAATGAGTCTAACAGGTGATGTTTTTCAGCTGCAAACTGTGCCAAAGTTATTACACAAAATGACATAGCTCTTGGAGTACGGTGTCAATTTAACTTCATACTTCACAATCACTCATTTTCATATGAAGTATATTTATACAGTAGTAGACATTATGTTTCTAAAGGTTCATAAACAGGTTAGCTGGCCATGTGATATTTGTTGTTTCCACACATCACAGTCACACACACACACACACACGTTTACTTAGCTATCTAAATGGGGACTCTCCATAGGCGTAATGGTTTTTATTCTGAACAAACTGTGTGTGCTATTGCCCTACACCAACCCTGCACCTAAACTTAGCCCTCACAGGAGACTTTGTACATTTTTAGATTTTCAAACAAACACCATTTAGTATGTTTTTTAAGCCTTTTGAATTACGGGGACATAGGCAGTGTCCTCATAAACCACCTTCATATTGTAATACCTCTGTCATACCCATGTCATTATACACATTTGTGTCCTCATAAACCACATAAACATGCACACACACACACACACACACACACACTTTCTCACACACACACTCTCTCTCTCTCTCTCTCTCTCACACGCACACTCTCAATTCAATTCAATTCAATTCATTTGCTTTATTGGCATGACATACTTAGATACATATTGCCAAAGCATTATACATAGCAGAGTAAAAACAAAAATATATAATATAAATCCATAAATAAACAAAACAAAACAAATGTAAAATACATCCATATATATATTTATATAAACATTAATGGTACTACTAATGCAGATGTGTTCACTCTGTACTTCTTAGTTTGTGGCATTTATAAATATGTTGTGCTACCAAAGAGGAAGCAGGTCCTTCAGCGAGTAATATTCTTAATTTGTCATTTTGATGAAGTGACTGGAACTCAGGAATAATCTGCTGTATTTGACTGTACAGTGCGTCTCTTAAGGACGTGTATTTGTCTCAGTGGAGGAGAAAGTGTTCCTCCGTCTCAACTGATCCAGATCTACATTCCTTACAGATTCGCTCTTCTTTAGGTAACCACGTCTTTCTATGTGGTCCTCTTTCTATGGCCAGCTGGTGGTCACTCAGTCTGTACTTCGTCAGTAAATGTCTGAGTTATATTCCTGACTGAGATCAGATAATCAGCCAGACTGTGCTCTCTGTTGAGTTTCAGATAGCATTGGAGACCACTTTGGTCTTTGGTTTGTTCTTTCCAGTGCTGTATGTATGTCTCCTTCTCTTCATTCATCATTTCTTTGATTCTTCCAGGTTTTTCAGGGTTGGTGATATTGAGTGCTTTGTTAGTCAGATCTGACACCAGTACACAAAGATGACTTTTTTGGGCACTCATTTTTTGTGTTTGTAGTGCTTTAAAATGAAGAGAATCTTCAGAACTAGAGTTTAAGTGGATCCAGAACTTTAAAACTCTTTTTTGAATGATTATATTTATGGGGAGACGGCGTTATTAGGTGTGTTTCTGTGCACATGAAGGATGCTTCTGCAGAACTCTACATGCAGAGCTTCTAAAGGGTGTTTGTGCCAATCTTTATGGCTGTAGTTACTCGTTGGGCCCCAGATCTCGCTTCCATACAGGGCAATAGGCAGTATGACACTATCAGACATCTTTGTCCAGATTCTGATGGGGATGTCTATTTTGAATAGTTTTGTTCGTATGGCATGCAGTGCCCTGCGGGCTTTTACAAGTAATGCTTTTATTGCCAAATTGAAATGTCCAGTGGGAGTTAAAACCAGACCAAGATAATTATATTGTGAAGCATGCTGAAGTGTGGCATTGTTTAAAGTAAATATATGTTTATGCTCTAGATTTCTGGGGTTTTTCTGAAATATCATTATCTTAGTTTGTTGGATGTTGACTTCTAAGTTCCAATCAAGGCAGTATTCAGTTAAAATGTCAAGGTTGTTCTGGAGACCTTCTGGTGTTTTAGATAGAATTAGCAAGTCGTCTGCATACAGTAAATATTTGACTTCTGTGAGGAATAATTGTAGTCCTGGACTGTCTGATTGGTCCAGTAGATCGGTCAGTTCATTGATATATATGTTGAATAAAGTGGGGCTGAGGCAGAAGCCCTGTCTCACTCCTCGCTGTTGAGAAAAATAGTCTGTCCTTTGCTGTCCAATGTTTACTGCACATTTATTTTGGTTATACATGTTTTTAATTAAGTCATAAATTTTACCCCCTATGCCACTTTGAATGATTTTATAAAACAATCCATTATGCCAAATGGAGTCAAAAGCCTTCTTAAAATCTATGAAGCATGCAGATATTTTTCCCTCTTTCTTTAGGTGAACATGTTGATTTATTAATGTGTGTAGTGTGTGAATATGGTCAGTGGTTCGATGTTTAGGGAATTTGAGATTTGCTGATGATATTGTGCTGCTTTAAGAAAGATGAAATCCGAGAGTTGATTATAGAGCAAAATACTTTTGCCAGATTACTGGTTACACATATCCCTCTGTAGTTATTAGGATCTGTTTTGTCTCCACTTTTAAAGATAGGAGAGATGAGTGCTGTGTTCCAGACCTCAGGAGAAACGCCTGAACTCAGAGTCAGATTGAAGAGTTTGAGTAATGCAGTCTGAAGTTCAGGAGAGCTGTTTTTAAGCATCTCATTGTTTATGTTGTCAGGGCCACAGGATTTCTTACATTTGAGGGATTTCAGTTTTCCACTAAGTTCTTGTTGGGTTATTGGATAATCAAGAGGATTTTGGTTGTTTTTGATACATGATTCAAGAGCGTTCAGTTTTTCAAGGACTTTTAACTGGTTGGGATTATTCAGAGAGTCAGTTTGATGTGTATAGAGCTTCTCAAAATAATCTTTCCAAATTTGACCATCTTGTATGGCTAGTTCTTGTGGCTTTGTATTGTTTAGACTGTTCCAAGTGCTCCAGAACTGACCTGATCTTCTGAAGTGTGTTGTTATAATAATGTAATTTCTTCTGTCTCAGTGTGTTCTTGTATTGTTTCAGAAGTTCTGAGTGCTTTAAGCGTAATTCTGAGTTGACTGGATCTTTGTGTTTTTGATTTGAGATTAATCGTAGCGCTTGTCTTATTGTTTTACAATCACGGTCAAACCACTTTTCAGAAGGTTTTTGTTTAGCTCTGTTTTTGAGTTTATATGTGGTAGTTTTATTTAAATGAGCCTTTTTTGCTATATTGTCAAAAATATCATTAATATGTTTAATTGCTAAATGTATTCCTTTCCAGTTATTATCATATGTTGAATTGTTAAACAGTGTTATGGAATTGACTATTTCATTTGACTTCAGTACTTTAATATATGTTTCAGCAGCATTACGAGTCCATCTATATGGTGTTTTGAGCTTATGTAGATGAATTGGCTTTTTCTGGATCTCTCTTGATTTGATGTTTTCACCTGAAGAGATTGATCTGGCTGTGATCAGACGGGGGGGACTGAGCTTGGACGGTAAGTGCACTGAAATGGGAGGGGCTTATATTTGATATGGCATAATCTACAACACTGTTGCCGAGGTTTGAGCTATAGGTACATTGTCCACAGGAACATTCTACCATTGAGGATATAAAGTCCTAAAGTTTGACAAAGGTGGGCTACCTCTTTCCCATGCCTATTGACTCCAGTATCCTGGTTATTTCTTCCAGGTAGAGTACTGAAGAGATCTCGGGGTAAATGTGTGAACAGATGTTTATCTCCCGAGTTATCAATATAGTCTAATTCTGAACCGGTTCGAGCATTTAGATCTCCACATAGTAACATTTTCCCCAGAGATTGATACTGATTAATTTCTTCCTGTAAAGTGTAAAACACTTGATTGTCGTAGTATGGGGAATCTGATGGAGGAATATAGACACAGATAAAAAGGTCTTTATCTAGAATTCCAAAGCTTTTATCCAATTTTAACCAAATATGATTTTTGCCTTGCTGTACTGGTGATGTAAAAGGGGCAATGTCATTTTTCATCCATATGACTAAACCTCCAGAATCTCTACCACGATGTATTGAGTTGAGTTTCCAGGAGGGCACATGATTTCAGAGTAGCTTGCAGGACACTGAGTGGACACATCTGATCTACACCATGCTTCTGTTAGAATTAGGATGTCAACATTTGTGATGCTATTTAAAAAATCTGTGTTTGTGCTTTATAATCCAAATGTTTTAGAGCACAAACCCTGAATATTCCAAAAGCTAATATTTGACATTTTTATATGATCGGCGATTAAGTAGTACTGCTGTTTATCTGGAGGCAAAACCCAACCCCCCCCCCCCCCCCCAAAAGAAATAATACAAAAAAATAAATAAATAAATAAATAATAATAAAAAATAAATAAATATATATATATATATATATATATATATATATATATATATATACATAAAATAAATATTTAAACAAAACAAAATAACAAAGTAATAGTAATAACAGAACAAGTAAAAAGGTAGTCAAACCGATTAAAATAAATCATTGTGAATAATGACTAAAATTAATAATAATAATAATAATAATAATAATATAGTAAAAATAACAATAACAACAATCGATAATAAAAATAATCACAATGATAATAATCGATGTGTTGTGATCAATCATTGTAGATTTCAGTTGAGCATGTTGCTGCAGAGAAGGCTTAGCAGTCGTTTGATTTCTCCCACATCACTAATGGAGAGTTCCTGAGCCGCTGCTGCTGAGGGGGTCTGCTGTGATAGTACCTGGGCGTAGCTTCTCTCTGCTGGGACGCCTGCCTCTCTTGCTCTCTGTGAGACCAGCCTGAAGTCATGGATTGTCTGTGAAGGTCTTGTGGTGGTCCTCAGCGAGATGAAGGTCCAGATGGCTCAAACGGTTGCGTTCTCATATTTATTTTTGCTCCTTTATAGCCGGTTGTTGGGAAGCGTCCAAGGGCAACATCTTTGATAGCTTTGGCAAAAATCCTGACTCCATCCTGATTCAGGTGGAGCCCGTCATACAGGTGCCACGGTCT
The DNA here is from genome assembly GCF_936440315.1 of Barbus barbus. Classification (NCBI taxonomy): domain Eukaryota; kingdom Metazoa; phylum Chordata; class Actinopteri; order Cypriniformes; family Cyprinidae; genus Barbus; species Barbus barbus. The sequence goes on from NC_136755.1 coordinate 784,434, forward strand.
TATAGAGCTGTGATAGACTAGGTGCACGTTGGGCAGACTGGAACAGGAGTGACGGACCTCTTCGTTGATCTTATCAATCACAGAGGGTGGGACGTCGAGCCGTGGGAGCAAGCTGGAGACCAGTACACGTGAACTGGGGAATGTCTGTGAGGCTTTCTCTGCCATCTCATGCATTGCCTTGGCTGTACCTTCATTTAAACTATGGAGGTCATTCGTACCTGTATGAATGATAATACATTGCGGGCTGCTGAGATGATCACTAGTGAGCAGTTCATGAACACGTTTTGTGTTTCTGCAGTGGAGCGCTAGAACCCGCTGTCTGGGGAAGAGTTTCTTGGGTTCGATGTTCTTTCCTATTGAGTCCATCAGAAGAACTACTGAGGCCTGAGTCGCTGGTGTTCTGTGGGATGGTGGCGGTGTGTGAGTGCGCTTCTTCTCATGGCCATTCACTGTGTCTGGAGCTGTGGACTCTCTCTCGCTCTCTCTCACACGCACACACACACACTCTCTCTCTCTCTCACACACACACACACACTCTCTCTCTCTCTCTCGCTCTCTCTCACACGCACACACACACACACACAGAGAGAGAGCAGTACTAATATGCTCATTTCAGGAGTGATGGACTAATGCTCAAACCTGGCTAGTGTCTAAAATAGAAATACTCACCTATTACGATCTCTGGCGCCCTCTTGCTGTAGGAAATCTCATATTTGTTGTACTTGTTTTAAAAGGTAATTTGCATATGCAAACCTGGTAGACAGGGAAGACTACAAGAAAAAACACACCGAAACAACACTGAAAAACTGTCAGACAGTAAAGAGAGAAACTCTTCTTGGACTGCACAATGTTATATAGATGTGTAAAATATCTCATCAATTCTGAACCATTTTCATATTTCTGGTTATAGGATGGGCAAAAAGAAGAACAGCTGAAGAGGCAAAGAAAAGGAAGACAACAGATTCCCACCTTTCTGTGCAGATTCTGAGATTATCTGTGAGAAATGTGTAAAATTCAGATTATAACACTCTAAAATCTGACTGCAGCTTTTGTACTGTGTGTAAACCAGTAAAGTAGACAAAGTGTGATATATGTGACCCTGCAGCACAGAAGCAGTCATCAGTAACACAGGTATATCTGTAGCAATAGACAACAATACATTGTATGGATCAAAATTATACATTTCTCTTTTATGTCAAAAATCATTAGGCAAGGCAAGGCAAGGCAAGTTTATTTATATAGCACATTTCATACACAGTGGTAATTCAAAGTGCTTTACATAAAAGAAAGTGAAATAGACATTAAAATCAATAAAAACATGGAAATAAGAATAATAAAAACAAGGAATTTTAAAATGATATAGAAAATGATTTAAAATAAATTTAAAGAAAATGATTATACATAAAATTCATTGCAGTCAGTTCGGACATATAGCACAGTGCTCATTCAACAAATGCACAGTTAAACAGATGAGTTTTGAGTCTTGATTTAAATGTGGCTAATGTTTTAGCACATCTGATCTCTTCTGGAAGCTGGTTCCAGCTGCGGGCCGCATAATAGCTAAAAGCAGACTCCCCTTGTTTTGTGTGAACTCTTGGTATTTCTAACTGACTCGATCCTAATGATCTGAGTGGTCTGTTTGGTTTATATTCAGTGAGCATATCAGCAATATATTTAGGTCCTAGGCCATTGAGTGACTTATAAACGAGTAAAAGTACTTTAAAATCAATCCTAAATGTAACTGGAAGCCAGTGTAAGGACCTGAGGACTGGTGTGATATGCTCAGATGTTCTGGTTCTAGTCAGAATCCTGGCAGCAGCGTTCTGGATGAGCTGCAGCTGTCTAATGGTCTTCTTGGGAAGGCCGGTGAGGAGACCATTACAGTAATCCACCCTGCTGGTGATAAAGGCATGAACAAGTTTCTCCAAGTCTTGATTGGAGACAAAACATCTAATTCTTGCAATATTTTTGAGATGATAGTATGCTGATTTAGTTATTGCTTTGACATGACTACTGAAACTAAGGTCTGTCTCCAGAATCACCCCAAGATTTCTGACTTGATTTTTCGTTGTTTGACCCCTAGAGTCAAGATATGCATTCACCTTGAGAACTTCATCTTTGTTTCCAAATGCAATGATTTCAGTTTTCTCCTTGTTTAACTGAAGAAAGTTCTGGCACATCCAACTGTTAATTTCATCAATGCATTGGCAGAGGGAGTCAATGGGGCTGTAGTCATTTGGAGATAAGGCTAGGTAAATCTGGGTATCATCAGCATAGCTGTGATAGGAAATTTGGTTCTTCCTCATTATCTGACTTAGTGGGAGCATATACAGGTTAAACAAGAGCGGTGCAAGAATTGAGCCTTGTGGGACTCCACATGTCATGGCCGTCCACTTAGACTTATGCTCTCCTATACTCACATAATAACCTCTCCCTTCTAAGTATGACCTGAACCATTTGAGTGCCATCCCAGAAAGCCCGACCCAGTTTTCCAGTCTCTCTAAAAGTATGTTATGATCGACAGTGTCAAACGCAGCACTAAGATCTAGTAGTACCAGCACTGATATTTTGCCAGAATCAGAATTGACGCGAATATCATTTATTATCTTAATGAGTGCTGTCTCTGTGCTGTGATGTGCTCGGAAACCAGATTGAAAATTGTCCAGGTATCCATTTGAGTTTAAGTAGTTGTTCAGCTGATTAAAAACTACCTTTTCAATAATCTTACCTATGAAAGGAAGATTTGATATGGGTCTATAGTTGCTCAACATGGTGTTATCAAGATTGCGCTTTTTCAGAAGGGGCTTAACAACTGCAGTTTTAAGGGAGTTTGGAAAAGTCCCAGAAAGAAGTGAGGCGTTCACCACTTCTAAGAGATCAGCTTCTAAACAGTTAAGCACATTTTTGAAAAAGGATGTGGGAAGTGTGTCAAGATAGCAGGTTGAAGATTTAAGGTGCTGTACTATTTCTTCCAAAATTTTGTTATCAATTTCTTTAAAAACACACATAGTCACTTCTTTTTGAAATTGCGGTTGAATCTGTGTGACCTCTGCATAACTTGAGGATGTGCCAATCTCCTTTCTGATATTATTGATCTTCTCAGAAAAGAAGGAAGCAAACTCATTGCATTTGCTGTCGGAGAGCATTTCACTGGGAATCTGACTTGGGGGGTTTGTCAGTCTCTCAACAGTCGCAAAAAGAGTGCGGGTGTTGTTTAAGTTACTGTTTATAAGGTTTGAAAAGAAAGTCTGTCTAGCTGTGGCTAGTTCCACATTGAAAGCATGAAGGCTGTCTTTATAGATGCTATAGTGAATTTCGAGTTTCGTCTTCCGCCACATCCGCTCAGCTTTTCTGCATTGTCTTTTCATGCTCTGAACTGCTGTTGATTTTCTCCAAATTGATTTCTGTTTCCCCGTCTTCTTGCTGACCTTTATCGGGGCAATATCATCAATAACATTCTTAATTTTTGAGTTAAATGACTCCAGGAGAAGATCAACAGAGTCTGCAGAAATGCTTGGTGTTAATGATATTGCCTCCATAAATAGCGCACTAGTGTTCTCGTTAATGCATCTCTTTCTGATAGAGACAGATCTAGATTCAGTGGTGACCGAGATCAATATATCAAAGAAAATACAGAAGTGATCAGATAGTGCTACATCCTTGATTACAATGGATGAGATGTGTAGACCTCTACTGATGAGTAAATCTAAGGTGTGTCCACGATTGTGTGTGGGTCCGTGCACATGTTGACTCAGGTCAAAAGTGTTTAAAACAGTTATAATTTCTTTTGTAGTTTTGATTTCTGCATTATCTATGTGAATATTAAAATCCCCTGCAATAGCAAAACAGTCAAACTCTGAGGAAATCATTGATAACAGTTCAGTGAAATCATCAACAAAGGCTGGAGAATATTTTGGAGGCCTGTAAATAATGATAAACAGGGTGCGTGGAGCACCTTTCAGCACAATACCTAGGTATTCAAAAGATGAATACTGACCAAATGACATTTGCTTGCACTGATAAACATCTTTAAACAGAGCAGCTACACCTCCACCTCTCCTAACAGTCCTGCAGACACTTATAAAATTAAAGTTAGGAGGGGCTGTTTCATGAAGGACTGTTGCACTGCAGCTGTCTTCTAACCATGTTTCATTTAAAAACATAAAATCCAGGTTGTTTGTGGTTATTAAATCGTTGATCAGAAATGATTTATTTTTAAGTGAGCGAATGTTTAAAAATGCTAACTTGATGGAATTACATTTTGTCTCTACAGCAATCTTAGATTGATGCATTATAGGCCGCAGGTTAGATGGGTCAGCCGTACGGCTTGAGAAGGCCTTAGACTTTCTATTGCTTAATAAAACAGAAATAGAGGAGGCTACAGGCACACTGGGTTCCCGCTTGTTCTGTAAACATTTGTGAATGTTGCTGCTAATATAGCGGGGACCCGACACATATCACTGAGAGCTGTTATCAGTTGTTTTTGGTTCACCTACACCAGATGGAGAGGGGTTTGGGCCCTGACGTTGTGGCAGCGGCCGGAGAGCTCTCGCAGGAGGAGGAGGGTGAGCTGGGCCTGCAGTCTTTGGTGGTTGTGGGGCCCGCCGTTTTTTAGTTGATATCTGGGGGCTTGAAGCGAAAGAGTGTGAGAGTTTGGTCCCAGCATACACCAGTTCCTCCATTTTCTGTGAGAAGCTTAGAAGTGGAGATTCTGGGGAGAGTGAAAGTGTATCTGGTGAGCAGGGCTCTGGCTCTGGTGTTTCCGCTGGCTGTGAGATGTCGTTCTGGCTTCCCTGGCTGTTTTCCAGAAGGTCGTCCTTGGGTGCTGAGTCTTGGAGCTGTTGTAGTACGTCACAGTCTGCATGTGATGAGCTCTGTGGGCAGGGCTCAGCTGGGATGTCCATGAGCAGTGCTTGTTGTGGCTGCGTGGTGTTATCAGTATCCTTGTGGGATGTGTCAACCACATGTTGACTCAAAAGCTGACATGAAGTCCTGTGGTCACTCATATTCTGTCCAGGTGTGTGTGTGCCATTCAGGCCGAGTAGATTGGCACACACCGCTGAAGGATGACGGAGGGAGAAATAGATATTGTCCTTAAGCACTCTTGCACCGAGTCTGTTTGGGTGGAGGCCATCTAGTTTAAACAGTTGTCTGTGGCCCCAGAAAAGGTTGAAGTTGTCGATGAAGTTGACTCCTTTTATACTGCAGGTTCTTTGTAGCCATGTATTCAGCCCAAGCAACCGTGAGAACATGTTAGTTCCCCTTGCTGGGAGTGGTCCACTGATGAACGACTGAACTTCAAGACTTTGAAGCGTTTCAAAGAGTTCACTGAAATCCTTCTTAAGGAGTTCTGACTGCTCCTTCCGAATATCATTCTTCCCCACATGGATGATGACTCGATTTGCAGTCTTGTGCTTCATCAGAATGTTCCGAAGTTCTTTGTTCACATCAGAGACATTTGCTTGAGGAAGGCAGTATGTAGTTGTAGTCCTGCTACTGATGTTTCTGATAATAGAGTCGCCCACTATCAGAGTCCTGGGCTCGACTGCGCTCTGAGCTGAAAGCCGCTGTCTGCTCGACCTTGAGCGCCTGTTAGTAGCGATGTTTAACATTAGGATATTAAGATCATGTTCCATCAAGATATTTAGTAAATTTCCTACAGTAAATATATCAAAACTTCATTTTTGATTAGTAATATGCATTGCTAAGAACTTCATTTGAACAACTTTAAAGGAGATTTTCTCAATATTTAGATTTTTTTGCTCCCTCAGATTCCAGATTTTCTAATAGTTGTATCTCAGACAAATATTGTCCCATCATAACAAACCATACATCTATGGAAAGATTATTTATTCAGCTTTCAGATGATGTAGAAATCTCAATTTCAGACAAATTGCCCCTTATGGTTGGTTTTGTGCTCCAGGGTCCATATCAGAAAACATCTGTGAATCATTTCATTAACATTTGTGTGGCTCATTTTTTCTATTAAGAAAACCATTCAATTGAATCATGTGTGTGTTTCATGCATTCTGGTCAGGTGCTTAACTCTCTCTCCTCTTGTTTCTCGTGACGTCAGCTATGGCTCCTCCGTAAGAAACTCACTGCACACAAGCACTTACTACACACTATTTATCACGTTTATTTTCTCTACAAATCAATACAGTAGTTCAAAAAGTCTCATACAGACAGGAAGAGAAGATGAGAAAAGAGTTTTCCGGCTGAAAGCTCATTGAAATAAAGTAAAAAAGCAGGTTTACATTTCCATACAACATCTCTCAATCACAGATAGCAGAAGCATGCTAGAGCAGGGCATCATGGGACAGATTCAGACACAAATCATCATCATCACAGATGGACTGAGCTAGTTTGAACAGAAGCCATGAAGATCAGAGGCGACAACAAAACATCTTCAATGAAAAGAAACCCACTTCTGTGAAAATGTCCCTCCGGCCTCGCTCCTGAAAACAAGAGAACTGATCAGAGATATCAGCGAATATCACAACTCATTCACTAATCAAAACCGTTCTGGATCGAAGACATTATTTACAACAGTCCCTTGAGTTAAATGAAGCAGGAGTGGAGATGTGAGCTGTGCCGTCTGTCCTGTGATTGGTTCAAGACAAAACCAGCAACGCATTCAAGACTCGATGCCTGCAAACCAAAACATTAATGGCAGAAGATTCTTCTGTGACAGCCTAAAATCTCTTATTATTTATAATCAAAAACAATCTCTGCCATCAGGTTCAGTGTCTAAAAAGAGAAATGGTGCTGCAATCCAGCAGAGCACAGTATATACATGCAGCAGTGCGGGACTGACGGACCAGAATACATACCAAAATCATTCATTATATTCAAATCAACATTTACAATCACACACATCAATAGAAGCACATCGCTTTTAAATAATCTCAATAAAAATCTGTAGAAAAAAGTAATAAGAAAAAAAAAATAAAATACAACGCATGTATAAAAAGAGATGAGATGATGGAGGAACAGAACACCCTGCGCTGAGCACACATCTGTCTCAGTCGGATCCGCTCTGGCTGATGAAGTAACCCGCGCTCCGGCGTCTCTGCAGCGGCTGCGGCCGGCTGCGCAGGGAGCTGTGGTTGCCGTGGTGATGGTGAGGCGGCGGGGCAGGGGGCGGGTCTCTGAGGGAGGGCGGGACCACAGAGGACTTGATTGGGATGATCCGGGTGTCCATCACCTCACAGTCCACCTGCATCATCATCTCATAGCTGCCCTGCGACGAGTTATACACCGAATCTACACACACACACACACATCATTTACTCACTCTCATGTCCTTCTAGAGCTGCATCACGATTTCTGCATCTCTTGATTTCTTAAGCCTAATCATCTGCCCGCTGGTTATTTATCCTGTTTCATTATCTTGCATTGGTAACGATTTCAGATGTCAAGAGTTTAAATCCCTCAATCAGAACTTTTTCCTTAAATCAATGCATGTTCTGCCCAGCGGTTTATTTGGTCTCTTGAACCTGGCAGCCGTGCACATGTGATTTCTGTGCATCGTGGAAAACACGTTAAACATGTGAATGTGTTTAGCGATCTCTGCTCAAATAACAGCGTTACACAGCCAGTCTGTTTGCTTTCACACAGACGTTTGTGCTGTTTACCACACGCAAAAAATGCAATGACAATATTTGTGGTTAATAAACTTGATCATATTTTGTTTTAGGAAAATAATCAAGATCAAGGGCCCCATCTTAATGATCTAAGCACAGTCCAAAAGGGTTGTTCCTATTCTCTTAATGAGTAATGGCTGTATTTTGGGCATAAAGTGCAATAAATGAATCAGAGTCATCTCCCATTTCCTTTAAGAGCGAGTTGCGCTCGCGCCACGGTGGATTAAAGCAAAATCTGAACACTTCTCTAGCGAGGAAACAGAGGAAAGCATCTACAGGAGAAGCCTGATTCCACCAAAGCCTCCTGAGGTGAAGCAGGCGTGGGCCTGCACAATAATAATCTTTTACATTGTAATCTTTTCACTTTTAATATCTGGCATGTTTGTGTGCTGCCGCGCGTGTGATAAGCAGAGTGTGCACGCGATGTGCACCCGCCTATAGGTGCATATTACCAACATGCCCTTTAAATAACAAAAAATACTGCGCCACTGACTTTAGTTTCAATGGCGCAATCGTTCTCAGTTGCATTAAAATAGCAACATGCCAACAATGTGCCTGAACACACCTGGGTTTCATAGCAGCTCGCACAGGAGCGAACAAATGCATTTGCTACAGTTGAGATCAGAAGTTTACATCCTCCTTTCAGAATCAGCTAAATGTGAAGAAAAAAACCTATGCGTTAAGAGCCGGGGGATGAGAACCTTTGAACAGAATGGAGATGTGTACATTTTTCATATTTTGCCTAAATATCTGTTTTCTTTTTCCATTTAGTACTGCCCTTCAGAAGCTCCAGGAGATGCATGTTTCCCACAAGACAAAATAAATGACATTTACCCTGATCTCCAAATTCAACTATTATTTTCTCTTGTGGACTATATGCAAACATCTCTAGTCAGTACTAAATAAACAATAACATGCATTTTGTATGATCCCTCTTATTGTGGTAAAATAATTAACATTTTAAACATTCTGAAAGGGGGATGTAACCTTTTGACTAGGGCTGAACGATTTTGGAAAATAATCTAATTTCGATTTTTTTTAACAAATATTGTGATTGCGATTTAATATGCAATTATTTTTTAAAGCTTTTTATATTCTGTATTATTCAACAAAGACAAGTAATAAATCATAGTATAGTATGCAGTGTTGGGCACGTTACTTTAAAACAGTAATTAGTTATATTACTAGTTACTTCTCACAAACAGTAACTGAGTTACATCATTATAAAAGAAACTAATCACCAGGGAAAGTTACTATTGTTTATATGTTTAAATGTGTCAAATAACTTGGATGCCCCCAATTTTAAATGTTAAATGAATGAAATGGTCACTAAATAGAATAAATTATTATTATAAAACATTGTACACTAATCTACACTATTTTAATGTTTCAATGTGAGAGACCCCTATCAAATTCAATTGATTATTGTAAATATTATCAACCCTCTACTTGGCAATAGAATCTACATTGGCTTGTAATTTTGATTAGTTTACTCACCAAACTAATATTAATTATCTATTATTAAGATTAATCTTTAATGAGCCGAAAAGAACGCACGTCACGCCTCTGTTCATCAGTCTGCACTGGCTACCAATAGATGCTCGCATTAAACTCAAGGCATTAATGTTTGCCTACAGAACCACCTCTGGCTCTGCACCCCTTTACCTAAATTCATTAATTCAGACGTATGTGCCTCTAGAAGCTTGCGTTCTTCAAGTGAACGACGCATTATTGTACCATCCCAAAGACACACAAAAACACTTTCACGGACTTTCTCATGAACTGTTCCCATCTGGTGGAATGACCTGCCCAACTCAATCCCAGCAGCTGAATCCTTACCCATCTTCAAGAAACGGCTAAAAACTCATCTGTTCCATCTTTACTTGACCCTCTAACTCTAGCACTCTCTATTCTCATTTCATTTAAAAAAATAAAATAAATAATAATAATTATCTGTACTGCGTTAGGCTAACTGAGACTTGTAATAGCACTTGCACGTTGTTGCTCTTTTGTTGGTTTTGATTGCTTATGTCCTCATTTGTAAGTCGCTTTGGATAAAAGCATCTGCTAAATGACTAAATAAATTATATATATAAAGCTTATGTTTGGAAAATGGCAGTTTTTTTTAAATATCTCACTTAGCATCAGTCAGTCAAACATATGATATGATAATTTAGCATTAAATGATGATATAACTTTAGTTATTAGAATAAGCATGTATGAATGCATATTTGTCATGTTGACTGAACTTAGGTCTGGTGCTTAAGATATTGTTTGTCATGTAGTGTTTTTATAAAAAAGGGGGGAAAACTACAAATAATACTGATAAGATAAAACTACTACGAATTCTACTACTACTAATAACAATATAAAACGCACTAAGATTATTGAGCTGCTGGGTTCATGAATATTAATCAGGTTGTCTGCATTCGCTCAAACTGATTCGCTGAAATCAGAACAGGGAGGATAATAGGTGAGCGCCAGCCAATGAGATTGCCGTTTGCGCATTAGTCCCGCCCACTACCGGAAAACCCGGCAGATCTTAAAAGCTGAAGAATTCCAAAGGAACTCCGTTATTTTGACAGGAAAATACAACAAAGGATATCATTTACATGTAGCGTGTCAATTCTGCATGATATGTAGTATATGTAACATAGCGTGCCAACTTGATGCTTCCTCTGAAGACTGCTTAGATGTGTTGGACTTGAAGCAGCGCTGCTAGACCGATCGCTGTGTGTCATCAAATACTGCGAGAGCTATAAGAGAGCAGGCGTCTCCTATGCTTTCTCTCGCCGTACACTGATGTCATACACCGATCGATCTTCAAGTCCACACCTCTTTACTCTCAGTGTCACGTCAGAGTGTAATCGCAGCCTCTGCAGTTGAAAAATCTCGTTTTCATATCGTGATATTATCACAAATGCAATTAATCGCTCAGCCTTACTTTTGACCTCATCTGTATTTAAACAACGTGGCGCAGGATGTGAAAATGATAACTGCGTCAGCGTGAAACTAGCACAGAAAGCACTTGCGTTGCGTTAAACTCACCGTTGATGGCCATGGCAGGCATGACCAGAGACATCTTGGGCCGAGTGGTTTTATTGTGGCTGATGGCCGGTAACAGCAGGTGATCCTGCAGGAGTCAGGGATGAGAGTGAGTGAGTGTGAGAGACAGACGAGTGCGCTCTTTCTGTCCTAATCCTGCTCTCTTACCCGTCTGAATGACACCACATAGAAAGTGTCCTCGCGCCGGTCGATGGCGTCCAGAAAGTCGCTGTAGCTGATCTCTGGCCCGGGCAGCACCTGCAGCTGACTGCCAGGACAAACCAGGCACATGTTTCGTGAACATTTTAATGAAATAAAACATTTGCAGCACTTGTTTTACTCCGAGGCTCTGTGGTTACCTTTCGATGGAGCGATGAGCCTGAATTGGGAGGTACCTGGAGAAGTTCGTCTTTCTGTGCTGAGCTTTCTGCGGATGAGAGGGAAAGAACACGTATAAACTAATGATTAATCGCATCCAAAATAAAAGTTTGTGTTTACATAATGTGTGTGTACTGTGTATATTTATTATGTATTCATAAATACACATGCATGTATATATTTTGAAAATATTCACGCATTTATAATATTTACATGTATTTACATGCATAAAATATAAACATTTTTCATATATATAAAAATAATATAAATGCATGTGTGTGTATTTTTATATACATAATAAATATACACAGTCCACACACATATATTATGTAAACAAAAGCTTTTATTTTAAATGCAATTAATCACGATTAATAGTTTGACAGCACTAGTATAAACAAAGCAAATCCTGTGTGAATTACACTAATGTGTCAAGGTAGGGCAGCCCATCTCTGTTCTACTGCAAACATGGAGCCATGCAACAAATGCTGCTCTACTGACTGAACAACAATCACAGGGAGCTGCACTGAGTCTGTATGATATGAGGAAGCTTGTCTCACACCTGAGCTATTTTACTCTTCTTCACAACCTTCGCCTTTCTATCAGACTTCCGGTTGATCTGATGCCGATGAACCCATCCACGCAGCTCATCTGCCAACCTGACGCAGAAACAGAGAGAGAGTAAAGCACTCTGAACCAATCCAGTCATCGGAGGTGTGAAAGGTACGGAAGTACCAAATGTACTGTCCCTTAAAAAGAACGAAAGAAAAGACGACTTCAAAAGAAAGGATTGCACATGTTACTTTAATAGTTTTTAACTGCCGCTCAAAAGTCTGGACACACCCACTCATTCTTTGCTATCACCATTTTAGAATAGAAATTTAATAAAAAATTATTTAATGTTTATATCTGACCCTGGAGCACAGAAGCAGTCATGAGTAACACAGGTATATCTGTAGCAATAGCCAACAATACACTGTATGAGTCAAAATTATACATTTCTCTTTTATAACAAAAATCATTAGGATATTAAGATCATGTTCCATGAAGATATTTTGTAAATTTCCTACCGTAAATATATCAAAACTTCATTTTTGATTAGTAATATGCATTGCTAAGAACTTCATTTGAACAACTTTAAAGGAGATTTTCTCAATATTTAGATTTTTTTGCTCCCTCAGATTCCAGATTTTCTAATAGTTGTATCTCAGACAAATATTGTCCTATCATAACAAACCATACATCAATGGACAGATTATTTATTGATGATGTATAAATCAAAATGCCTGGTTTTGTGGTCCAGGGTCACATGAGAATGGTAAAATGTGTCCTAAGCTTTCACTGGTAGTGTCTTCACTTTGATCAGATGAAATGCAACAACAGTAGATGATGAAAACGAGATGAGATGGACTGAGATAAAGGGCTATAATGCTGGTGTATTTGTTCAGGACACACTGACCTGACGGACTCGGAGCGGTTGAACTGTCTGCAGTCAGAGAAGTATCTGTCTATGTCCTCCAGGAGCAGGTCTTTGACGTCGCTGAACACTCCGCTCTGATTCCTGAAGAACAAACGCAGGCTCACACACACTGATGAGGTCTGAGTGTGTGTGTGTGTGTGATTCTGGACAGTCATCTCACCTGAACTGATACGAGACCGCAGCCTTCTTGTCCAGCTCTGCTTTGCTCCAGCGCTCTTCTTCCTCTCGGTCTGTCTGTCTCTCGTTCGCTCGTCTCCGGCTCAGCTCCTGAGACGTCTCAAACTCCAGCAGGCGTCTTCCTGTCAGCGGAGCAGCCGCTTCCTGCAGCCCAGCCTCCAGCGTCCTGTCTCTGAAACTGCAGGAGAGAGACAGCCACAGAATGACCCTTCGTGGCAGCCGTAGAAAACTAAATTCACCTCTGACACAGTGTTTGTGGATTTGATTTTGCTTCCTGAACAATTCCATCAACAATTATTGTAGAAAAAAAAATCTAAATATTGAGAAAATCTCCTTTAAAGTTGTTCAAATGAAGTTCTTAGCAATGCATATTACTAATCAATAATGAAGTTTTGATATATTTACGGTAGGAAATTTACTAAATATCTTCATGGAACATGATCTTAATATCCTAATGATTTTTGTCATAAAAGAGAAATGTATAATTTTGATCCATACAGTGTGTTGTTGGCTATTGCTACAGATATACCTGTGCTACTCATGACTGCTTCTGTGCTGCAGGGTCAGATATATGCATGCAAGTGGTTAACATTCAAACTGTTCTTGTTCATCAGTCGTATTATTTGTGATTTGAATTTTGTGAAAGGGAGTTCCTCTTCTGCTATTTTATAAAGTATCCTGAGGCTTCGGATGCATTCGCTTTTGAATTCGCGATCTTGTTGACACGTTTTACAAGAAAAGATCATTTGTTTGCTTGTATCTATGCACCTTTGAATTTTAAGACTAAAGCAAAAGCTGGATTCAGTGTTATTCTTAATTAAAAAGCACAATAACAATAAAACAGTAGGCTACAAATGACAAACTAGCTTATAATGTTATGAACAAAAACAAATAAGATGAGGCATGGCATACACCACATGCTGTATTATACACAGACTAATAAATTACACAAATTACAAATAAATACAAAATAAAAGCAAGCAAGCAAGTCCCCATAGTGTAACGTGAGGTAAACAGCGAAGTTAACATGCTTTTCAAAATGAAAACAAAAGGAAAAGTAAAACTAAACTTGCTGTCGGTGACAGGACTTGCATGTTTTTCCCACAAGAATACCAACATGTTCACCTTCTCTGGTTTAAGATGCAGTCTTTTACTTTAGCTAAAACAAATCCTTTAAACAAATCCTTTAAACAAATTTAAACAAATCCTCCGCTGTATTCACGTCATTTTTGGCTCTACACCTGAAGCGCCTCTCTTCACGTGATCAGGGAAATCTGACTCTGCTACAGTGTGCTGCGGCTCTGTATGGAGCAGAGCACACCATGGCAAACTTTAACTCGTGCATTCTCAAAAAATGGTTGCAAAGGCAATCATTTTGGTCGCAGACTAGAGCAGTGGTTTTCAAACATATATATATAGAGTGGGGGTGGAGGAACGAATAAATGAGCGCCAACTACGCCACACACCTCTCGAGTCCCACTGATGCACTCCGGAAGGATGCTCTGTCTGAGAATCAAATCACTGAGGGCGCTTTAGCCTTCATGCACATCTATTTTGTCCAGTCCATTGTTATGATTAACACCATGTCAGTCTTTGTCACTCCCGAAACTTTGCAGCGTGTTCACCACGTTGGTCCTCTTAGCAGCAAGAAAAACAAAACTTTTATTAAAATTCTGAATGGATTATATAGCCAAGAAAGCACACAGAGCGCTCCCTTAATAATCATTAAAGATGTCAGTCATTTCAGGTTTTTTTGCAATCTCAGAAATGTCTGTTATAGGCTAATCAAGGAATCCCTCTACACTGCACAATAAATCTCCTATTTGCATGGTGTCTACACTTTGTTATAATGACAAGATTAGCTTGCAGAACTCAGGACTGAACAAAGAGTCAGTTTTGAGTGGATTCTGACTGACACACGCAAACACAGATAAGCACTGGAGTCTGCAGTTTACTTTCATTTAGTTGTTTATCTTTATTTTGTTATTAAACTTCCCACTTCCATTTGAACTTTGTTACCTACATATATACATCATCTTTAAATCATCCTGGCGACCCATTTTTTAAGTCTCGTGACCCAGGGTTTGAAAAGCACTGGTCTACAGCCCTGTCTTGATTAGCTGGTTGGGTGCGTTTAATAAGGGTCGGAGCCAGACTCCAGCAGAACTCTCTCAGAGATTATTGTGTTTTTTTCATTACAAAGAACAGATTGAAGAGTCATCATGAACTGGAGCTACACTGCACTGCATGTTTGTTGTCTGAAAACACTGTCAGAGTTGTTTATTCTGATGTTCCACCTGCATTGGCACAAGAACCGAAAACAAAGATGATCCGACGACCCACTTCCGGTTTCAGCAGTGTTCTTTGCTAGTGCGGATGGAGTGCGTGCTGGTTTACCTGACAGGGCCGAAGGTGATGAAGAGGAACAGAGCCATCACACACAGCGCTCCCTTGTTGCTGCCGGACTCAGCGGCCTGTTTGGCACACCACACAATTAGACACCGCATGAAAACCCCAAAGAAGGTGAAGCATTGCTGTGAAGGATCAGCGCCTGACCTCTCTCCCGGCGAGCCGCAGCCGCAGCGCTTGGTTCTCCTTGCGCAGACGCTCGTTCTCCTGCTGCGCCTCCCGCAGCTGTGCCTCCAGGTTCTGCAGGTACTCCTTCTTCTTCTTGCGGCTCTGGCAGGCCGATTCCCGGTTCTTGATCATGCGCTGCTGCCTCTTCAAAACCCTCACCTGAGGACCAGACGAGTGCATTCCCTGTAATTCTCCCTGACCATCTGTTTCTGATCAATCAACTAAATACGTGCATCTCAAATGAAAGGGTTATTTGTGCTGGCAAAATTAAAACAATTTGTTCTTTTTATTTTCACATTAAAATACCTTCAAAATCATATATGACTTGCTGGAATCAGACAAAAAAAATGACGCGTTTGACGGCGATAGAGTCAGTAGAGGTGATTTTGAGAAAAATGTTAAAAAGTTAAAGTTTTCTGTAGATTCCAAAGCAAAATCAAGCAACGTTGCATATTTTCCTCCAATTATTTTCTTAATAATAATTATATTATTAATCACGATGCAGCTATTTTTATTTGATCTTTGTTATTAAAAAGAACAAAGATGCACAGAAACAGTAGCTTCTTTTCTTCTAATGTTTGATTAACACTGAGACAGATCTATATTAAGACCTACTGTAATGCATGGATCTAATATAATGTTGTACACCCCCCCCCAAATATTAACTAAACGTTCATGTAAGACATAACAGATTATGTTTGTGTGAATCTCACCAAGACATTTTTCACAATAATGTACTTCATAGGGAGATTGCACGTCTTATGCATGCTCTTTGCAAATGTCAGTCAGCGCAATCGTTTTGTTTTCATCAGCATGGGTTTGAAAATCATATTTGACTGGTTTGGAGAATTGGATATGAATGTTCACAAAGCTGGAATGCTGCGCTGTGCAACAATAGACCTACAACTTCAGAAGCAGCAGCAGTCGTCCAGAAGTGAGCAGAGAAAAAGGTACTCCTCTCAGAAAATGTACAAGTAAAGATCATTTTAGATGTTTAATTACTATTTGGAGCATTGGGATCCCTAGAAGAGGGCTTAATGAACTCATTTTGTGCGCATTCCGACTCATGTTGCCAGCACGGCTCACACTTTCTCCTCTGAACTGAAGTAAGCACAGGATCTGATTGCTGAATGAAGTAACTCCACATGTTCCTGAGTCACTCACGTTGATGTCGGCGCAGCTGTTTCCGGGCAGGCTGGGGGGCGGGGCTGAGGGGCTGGTGCAGTGAGGCATGCTGGGAGACAAAGGCTCCATTTTAACAATAGCGGGAGCAGAAGCCAGACACACGGACTGAGACAGAACCACTGCAGGAGACAGAGAGATAACATGCTGGTTATCATGCATCTGCTACAGAAGCAGTGCTGACAGCTGACACCATTAACTTCATTATATTTCAGAAGTGTGACAACTAAAACTATCAGCACTAAATCCCATATTTGGGCTCAGTTTTGGCCTGTTTTTCCTTCTTGAGTTGAGCTCTATAATCTCACTACATTGTCATTACTGATGTGCGCAGGATGCACAATTTCACTCAAATATTACTGAAAGTTCAGTTATGTGAACTCAATAACTGATTGTATTGAGCAGAATTCAAATGGATAAGGAAATATATATATTAGGGCTGTAATCAACCAAAGAAAATCTTGGTCGACTGAAGTCCTGAAACTTTCGACTAAAAATCGACTAAAAATGACGTTGTGGAGAAAAAAAAACGTACGTTACATTAATTAGATACGCACTGTGCTCAGTACTTGGTAGCCTTGTTGTCTGCCTAAATTAATTATAAATAAACATAAAAAACTAATAGGCTATTTGCAGTATATTAAATCGTTTTTGACCTAATTATTTTGCACTGAAATGAGTCTGACACACGAGTCTGTCGTCTCTGACAGCGGTGCATCACGTGCACCTGCGCAATATCATAGCCTGTGATTTCTGAAAACAGTACTATGTTGTCAACTAGTGATATCACAAGAACTTTTGAGGAATGTGCAACATAATTTAGAAAATTATTTTTGTCATATGTTATAAGTATAACTGTCAGACACTATCATTTCAGCCGCTCTGCGCAGCTCAAGAGCGAGGCTGAACATAAGAGCTCAGCTTCGCGGCTGAGACACGAATAGACTTAAAGCTTTTACTCTTAATAAACACAAAAGGCGCGTCCACTTTAATAAAAAAAGAATATTTATTAAACAAACAAGAGCAGAAACCAAATAAAGTGCATAACTGAAAAATAAAGCATCTTAGGCTCAAAACTAACACAAACAGTGGGCACAGCGCAATTGCGCAATATTGTGAGAACTGAGAACTGATCGCGCGCTGTGTGAGAACTGAGAAAGTGGAGCACTTCTATCAGAGTGATTCCGCCTATCGCGCCTTCACTAACTTTAAGTTAATCAACAACGAATTGTGACTCCTGGGAAAAACGGGATGTCTGGTCACCCTATCCCTATAACCATTCAGTTGCTGAGGCCATTGTTTCAGATCGCTAGTTTGCGTTTTGGTAGCGTATCCGCCCACTGCGGCTGCCATACTGTGAGATATACAAACGCCCCTCATCTGATTGCGATCCAGTGACAAGGACGCACATTTTAAAAGACAAGACAGTCAACTTAGCCTATAGGATGTATTTTGAATGTCCGGTAGTCCTCAAATAACATTTTAGTCCCGTCTCGTCTCGTTAACGAAGACGCGCATACATTTCGTCATAGTTTTTATCATCAGATATTAATTTTATCTCGTCAACTTCTCGTCTTAGTCACAGAAAAAAGGTTCGTTAACGAATATTTTTCGTCGTCCTCTTCGTTAACGAAATTAACACTGGTTCTTTGGAAGGAGACAGCTTCTTGTTTTTACACTAGCTTGTTATTAAATAAATAATATTCAGCATCAAACCTTCTAAAGCCTACTTATCTGTCTCTCTTCTCCAGTGGGTTGGGCTAATCCAAAAAAAGTGAAAACAATGGGGGTGTTCTGAAAACAGACTGTTACCTGTGAAACAGGGGTGCTCTGAAAACACCCCCATTAGCAATTAGTGCTTTCCACCTGATGAAATGAGCGCGGCCAAACTGATGAAATGAGCGCGGCAAAAAATCGACCAATCAGATTTTTGGTCGAACCAGACCATATCGACCAATTAATCGACTAATCGACTGGGACGTTACAGCCCTAATATATATATATATATATATATATATATATTTTTTTTTTTTTATAACACTCCAAAACTTATCTGATAATCTTGCCCTTCACTGGGCTTACACAACACACCTTCGGTCCCCCACATAAAAAAAAAAGTCTCAATATCATTGATCATTTCATAATAAGCAAACTCCAGCATCAAGCGTCCCTTTATAAAACCTTTTAACATATGCACTGGATCTACTCCACTTAAATTAAGAGTCTTGTTTTTCCTAGTTAACCAAATTGCCATCTTTGCTTTACCAAAAATAAAATTCAGTAATACAACTTTTTGTTTATTTGCAGCACTATATTTTGGCCCAAATATAAATAACCCATTAGTAAACAAAAAACCTAACCTTTGGCAAACTTCTTTTAACAACCAAAAAAGTCCACTTAATCTTGAACATTCAACAAAAAGATGATTAACGGTTTCAGATTCCCCACAAAAACTACACTCTACACTATGCAAAGGATCCAGATGTGCTTTGTATCTGTTTGTGGCTATTGCCCAATGTACAATCCGCCACTGAAAATCACCTAATCTTTTTTCAGTGGGCCTCTTGTATAGGGACCTCTCCAACTACCCTTCGGGGAAGATCCTTGCTCAACCACTCCGATCCACTTTGACTCGATCACTTTGTCAAGAGCTCTTAGATTAAGAGTTTTAACACAAATCGTATACAGGGCTTTCTTGGAAAGAAGTTCAAAGTTTCCAAGTTCAGGTGTTCTAAAAGTCAATAGACTCCCTTCAGCCTCTTCCCAATCTCCCACTTCCGCAGACACACGTATTTCAGGGAATAATCCTTCAAAGTTCTCCAAATCTAGTATCCGAAGACACAAAAGATTCTTTATTTCCTCCAGCAATCTTTGAAGAACTCGAAGAGACCGAATATCTGTTTTATGATGCAATTCTTTCGCTGTAAACCACTGGTTGTTAATCTTTAAATGTCCAATCTTACAAATGCCAGCTTTTATCAGATTATTACGTAGAGTGCCTGAATTCAGCAGTTCAGCAGACAAAAGTCCATTAAAAAACAAAGGTTCTTCCAAATTCCAGACATTAACTCTTTCCACAGAAAAAATCTGCCACACTTGTAAAGCTGAAGCATAAAAAGATGTGAGTCCGTTAAGGTCCATATTCTTCAAGTTCATTAAGAACGGATGTCTGTCGAGACCCAGACGACCCACCCTCCTCAAGAGGGCACATGCCACTTCCATCCAATTCTGATCTTGATGGTAAAGAAGTTGTTGGACAGTCTTAAGATGAAAAGCCGCATACCTGGATTTTAAATCAATTAGGCCTTGTCATCCTTCATGAACTGGTAGATACAAGACTGCCTCTTTCACCCAGTGCTTGCCAGTCCAGAAAAAATTAACAAGAACTCTCTGGATATCCACAAAAAAGTCCATTGGTGGGTCCAGAACATTTAGCCTGTGCCACAGGGTGGATGCCACTAAATTGTTGATAACCAGCACCCTTCCCCTATACGATAGCTGAGGCAGCAACCAGTTCCATTTAGACAACTTAGCACATACTTTATCCTTTACATTCTCCCAATTCTTTTTTTTAAACTCTTCACTCCCTACATAAATCCCTAAAAATTTAAAACCTATTTTTCCCCATTTGACATTTTCAGGAATGACTGGTAAGACTTCTGTAGAACGTTCAAGACACCACAAAGCTTCCGTTTTACTCCAATTTAACTTTGCAGATGATGCCTTTTCATATAAACATAGACACTTACTAATTGTGTCTACATCTTTTTGATTCTTGACAAAAGCAGTAATATCATCTGCATATGCGGTGATCTTGATTTCATTATGAATACTATTTCCTATACATATACCAGACACATTTCTCCTAAATAAACACAACAAAGGTTCAACTGCTAATGCATACAACTGACTAGACAAAGGACATCCCTGTCTGATTCCTCTTTGCATTTGAATTGGTGGACTTAAATCTCCTCCAATTGTCACTAAACATGAAGCATTTGTATACAAATCCAAAGTAAAAACCCATCACCACAACTGTTCTGAATAAATACTCATGATCTACACGATCAAATGCCTTCTCTTGATCTAATGAAAGAAGACCTAAATTGATACCGTTTAATTTACAATAATCCAGTAAATCTCTCACTAGAGAAATGTTATCATAAATAGTTCTATCCGGAATACAATATGATTGATCCTTATGAATGATATTACCCAAAACACACTTCAGTCTATTGACCAAAACTTTTGCCAGAATTTTATAATCATTGGTGAGGATGGAAACGGGTCTCCAGTTCTTCATGAGACTTGTGTCTCCTTTTTTGGGAATAAGAACAAGAACTGCCCTCTGACAACTCCTGGGAAGATATTGTTCCTCATAACATTTCTGTACCACCTCATAGAAGTCTTTACCTAGGATTCCCCACATGACTTTATAGAATTCCCCCGGCAGACCATCAATACCTGGTGCACGACCAGGTTAGTTGTACTGCTTCAGTAAGTTCTTGAAAAGAAAAAACACTGTCCAAGCTTTCTCGCGGTTTTTCATTAAGAGTAGGAAGTTGTTCAAACAAGTCCGATGTACTCTGTGAATCACAGCTTTCAGCTCTAAAGAGTTCTGAATAAAAGTCCACAGCAATTTTCCTCATCTTCTTTGGGTCAGACGTTTTAGACCCATCTGGGAATGTCAGACAATGCATTACACTCTGCTTTTTTGAGACTTTTTCAAGATTAAAAAAATATGTAGTTGGTGCATCCATATCACGTACTGACAAAAAACGTGACCTTATAAGTGCCCCCTTAGCTTGCACTTGTGAAAGAGATGTAAGAGTATTCTTTCTCTCACATAACACATCAGTCATTACAGTATCTGGTTGCAGCACCACATTCGAAGTAATCTGTACTATTTCCTTTTCTAATTCGTTGATTTTTCTCTTCATTTGTGTTGTAGAGAAAGAAGAAAACTGTTGACAAAAAATTCTAATTTGTGTTTTTCCCAATTCCCACCACTGAATTAAGTTTTCATATTCACCTTTCTGAGAAACCCAAAAACCCCAAAAACATTTGAATCTCTCAATAAAGTCTTTCTCCTGAAATAAACGTACATTCAGTTTCCAGTAAGGACTTTTGCACTGAGTTCGTGACAAAGTAAAATGACAAGAAACAAAATGATGATCTGAAAAACTACATGGTACAATGTTCGCAGCCACAATCCTGTTATTAGTTCTCTTACAAACATAGAATCTATCTAATCTAGCTGCACTTATTCTCCCTTGTGAAATGTTTACCCAAGTATATTTTTTTACTTTTAAATTCCTCTCTCTCCACACATCCAACAAATAGTTCTGAAAGATAACATTTAACAAAGCAGGCGCTTCAAAATCTGGTTCAGTATTATTCCTATCTAATGTAAAATCAACTGTTCAATTCCAGTCACCTCCTACTATTAGGAAATCATCAGCATTTGCATTTCTCAAATATTCACTCAGTTTTTTAAATAGAATTATTCTATCTGCACTTCTGTTTGGAGCATAAATATTAACAAATATAAAATTGTATTCATCAATTTTTGTTTTTACAACAAGAAGGCGACCTTTTTCTAATTCTACGCTTGACAATACATCAACATTGAGGTAAGGTGAAAAAAGTATGGCTACCCCAGCACTTAAAGAGTAACTGCCCTCCCAACACAATCCCCAATCTGCCTCATTACTCTCATCGCTATGAGTTTCTTGTAAAAAAGTTACATGCGATTCTTTAAGCTTAAGAAACTCAGTTAATAAGCCTTGTTTATCTCTACTCCTCGCTCCATTAACATTTAAGGAACTAACTCTTAAGATTTGCATGTTAAATGAGGGGAAAAGAAAGACAGAAGGAAACAGATAAGAGCAGCACTCATCACCATGTCAACCTATTTATTCTTTCTCTTTCCTTTTAAACTTTTACGAACTACTGTAGCCAGTTTCTTCAAACGAAATCTCTTTTGTTTTGATATGATGTCACTACCTACACTCTTCTGTACACTCATAACTGACCTCAAGAATTTGGCAGCATCAGGAAAAAACTTCAGGACATCAACTTTCTGTCCTTTTGTTTGATCCAGAAAATCATTAACTTCTTCCACAGTATACAAATCCTCAGATGATTGACTCAACTCAAACTCAAAAACTTCTGAACAACTGTCACCATCACATCTTGATTCATCTACACACACATCATCATCATCATCCTCAACAAATTGTAAACCACTTCCACAAGCCTTTTCAATTTCCATATCCTTGCCACATATAATACTCTGATCAGCTCCTTCTGAAACACTAGGCACTTTAGGAAAAGAAGAGTCACTCACCTCTAATCTTGACATTGGCTCCTGTCCCTCTGAGAGCTGTGGGCCTATGTTCTCAAGGGAATGAGTACGTCCACTGTTAGTTGGGCTTTTATCCTGAGTCTCCTCAATTTGTTTTTCATTTTGTACTTTTTGTTTTTTATTTTTCGATTGCGCCGACGTCTCTTTTAAAAGCGTGGGTCTTTTTTCAGTTTTGTCCGTTTTACCGCGATCCGACTGATTTCTCATTTCAATGTTTT